>NW_026555333.1:27353654-27746216 GCF_029017545.1 Prosopis cineraria | reverse complement strand
ACAAAATTTGGTTGATTTATTTCACTAGATAACTTTCAATTAGACTTAAAACCATTCCTTGGGAGATGATGACCTAGGGTTGGCCCTATATTTCATTAGGGTTAGCTTTAGTGTAATTTTGAGGATAAGCGACTAATTTCCTATCAAATTTTGGCGCCGTTTCGGGGAATGTTTAAGTTTAATTCTAAGGTTGTTTAGTACTTAATTTACATTTTTAGTGTTCCTGGAAAATCTTTTGAAAAATTATAAAAAAAAATTTTTTGTGTCTTGTTTAGTGTTTTTTGTTTGTGTGGTTTTGAGTGTTTTTTATCTGTTTTTGAAAAAAGAAAAAAAATTTAGTGCAATTTCGTTGGTTTTGTGTAGAGCTGAAAATACTCTGTTTCTAGTGTCTCTGTCTGAAATTGAAAAATTAACTGGGAATGAGTCTGAGGGAATTTGAACGTGGATTTATTTCATTGAAAGCTCTATATCCTAGCTTCACTTTAAAATTGGTTTGGTCAATTTGGACGTGGGAAGTGTCCTGTGGAAATTTTACAATCTAACAAGGTCCAGGGAGCCATTACAGAGGATTCCCAAAACCCTGTTTCAACTTTGAGTTAGCATATCTTCCTCTTTGTGCGTTCAAATTGATTGATTCTAGTTTCATTTTTCTTATCGCTGTCTTATCTTTGTTTCTTGTGTTTAGGATTTCTTCAATTTTTCCATTTTCCTATTTGAAAGTTTGTTAGAAGCTCTGAAGGTCTTCTGGACGAAATCCTGTTTCTCCAGACTTGAGGACCAACTTGTGAAAAATTCTGGGAACGATTGGGAAGGATTTTTAATCTAAAGTTATATAATTTTCCTGTATATCTCTTGTGTTTTCATAAAAGTTTCAGGGGAATTTATCATGTGGATTTGCTGATAGAAAATTCACAAGTTCACTGTCTCCAGAGAGCCTACTGTGCGAATTCCAGAATTGCCAAAGCTTCTTGATTGAGCATTTCTAACTCTCTTTCTACTTGTTTGGTGTATTTTTTTTTCATTTTGTTGCTATTGAGTTTAATAAAAAAAATAAAAAAAATTATTTCTCTTGCTTGTTGTGTTTTGAATTGTTTCATGTTGATTTGCATTTTAGTTTAGCTTGTTCTTTGTTCTTAATTTTCTTGAGCTTGATTAGTGCATGACCGAAGAAAACATACCTCTTTTGTTGAATTAGATCCAGAAATTGAAAGAACTATTTCTAGATTGAGAAGATCACAACCTATTCTTGATTCTCATTTGGTTTGTAATTCAACAATGGAAGGTATCTTAGGACATGAGCATGTGCATAATGAGGGCCATGGGAATGGGAATGAGAATTTGCATGATGATGGCCATGTTAATAATGAATTTGAAGGCTTGCATAACCCTAGAGAGGAGAGGAGCATTAGGCAATTAACTCAACCTAATTGGCATGATAATCCTTATGGCTTATATGTTCCTCCTACTAATGTTCAATTTGAAATTAAATCCTCCTTGATTAATGCATTGCCTAAATTTCATGGGTTACCAGGAGAGGATTGTCATAGGTTTTTGCATACTTTCCTATTGGTTTGTGATACTATGAAGCCTATGCATGTAAATGTTGATGATGTTCAAGCTAAGGCTTTTGTATTTTCTCTTGAAGGTTTAGCAAAGGAATGGTATTTCAACTACCCTTCTTATGTGAAAGTGAGCACATGGGCCGAGCTAAGAAGACTCTTCTTAGATAAATCTTTCCAAATTCCAAGGTCACCAATTTGAGAAAGCAAATCTATGGGGTCCAACAAGGAGAGGATGAGAGTCTCTATGAGTATTGGACTAGATTCCAAGGCTTTTGGCTAAATGCCCACACCATCAAATTTCTAGTGAGAATTTAGTCCAATATTTCTATGAGGGCTTGATTCCAAGAGACAAAGTTAACATTGATGCCGCTAGTGGTGGATGCTTGATTGACCTCACTTCCTTAAAGGCTTGGGAACTAATTGACAAGATGGCTTCAAGTGGTGCTCAATACTCTACAAGGGAAAAGAGAAATGTGAATATGGTAGGTTCCTCAGTTCTTAATGATTCATATGTGGACTTGCTAGCTGCCAAGATTGGGAGAATGTTGGCTCCACAAATATCTCAAGTGAGCAATGTAAGTACTTCTCAAGCACTTGTCCCTTATTCTTGTACTTTTTGTGACTCACCTATGCATGTAGAAAGCAATTGTCCTATTAAGTTTGAACAAGTAAATGCTATCTACAATGGAAAACAATCCTATGGTGGGAGGCAAGGGCAAGGAGCTTATTCTAATACTTACAACCCTTCATGGAGAGACCATCCTAATTTCTCCTATTCAAATCCAAATGTGGCTTTACAAGACAATCAACAAAGAGGATCCTATCAAAACACCTTTGGCCGTGACCCTCCACCTCATTTGTCTCAAGGTAGCTCTTCTCAAAGCTACAATCCAAGTGGTAATTCTCTTACACCTTCTTCTAATTCTTATAGTGATAGGAGGCTTGTTCCAATTGAGAGTTCTTCTAATTCGAACTCTTCTAATGATGTGAATGTGTTACGTAAGCAGTTGATTGAAATGAACAACTCTTTGTATAAAAACATGTATGATGGCTTAGGGAACAAGGTAGAGAGTATGGGTAACAAGTGTGAGAACATGAACTCTAAAATTGATGCCCTTACTTCTCAAATGAATATGCTTGCTAACCAATTAAGTGCAGCCAATGCTCAAGCCTCTACATTACCATCCAACACCGTTGCTAATCCTAAAGCTAATCTTAATGCTATCACATTGAGGAGTGGCAAGGAGTTGGGAGAAAGAGTACAAGAAGACAAAAGACAAGGGAAGGCCGAGAAGCCCTCTTTAAATTCTTCAATTGATGTTAATGTTTCTAGTTCTTCTTTTGCTCCTAATGATGCATCTTTTGTAGAGATGATGAGGATGAAAACATTGAGGAGATCATATGTGAGCAACCACCATCTAAGGTGGAAAAGGGGACTATGGCCGAGTTGTTTAGTAAGGAAAAAGAGGGAGAGGCCGAGCAAAGTGAAACAAGAAAGGAGAGTTCAAGGAAGGAAGAAGGAAAGCAAAGTCAAGAGATTATGAAGAAGCTTCCTTTTCCACAAGCACAAGTGGTCCCTAAGCAAGTAAAGGACAATTTGATCAAGAGGTATATGATTTCTTCCACAAGATTCATGTTAATGTACCCTTGATGGATGTAGTTAAGAACTTTCCTAAGTATGCCAAATTTTTGAAAGATTGTTGTACAAATAAAAGAAAATTTAGGCCTAATGCAAGGGTACAATTACCCTCATCTGTGAGTGCTATCATGAAGCCTCAACTCCCTATAAAATGTGAGGACCCCGATTCCTTCACAATTCCATGCAAGATTGGCAACAACATTTTTCTCATGCATTGATAGACTTAGGTGCAGCCATTAATGTTATGCCTCTTTCAATTTATCATGCCTTGAGTCTTGATTGCATGCATAAGACACCTATGATATGCCAATTAGCGGATAGAAGTGTTAGAAGACCACATGGAGTAGTAGAAGACTTGTTGGTTTGTGTTAAAGGTCTATTATTTCCTGTAGATTTCTATGTGCTTGATATGTCAAAAGAAGGGAGTGGGGATGATATTTTGATTTTAGGAAGGCCATTTATGAGGACTGCCCGTACATTGATTGACATGGAAAAAGGTAGTTTGATTTTGAAATGTGGAGAGGATCATGTTATTTTTAATATATATGAAGCAATGAAACATCCTTTTGAGGATTATTCTTTGTTAGGTGTAAGTTCCATTGAGTTATTGCTTCATGATGCTTGTGAGTCTCACATGCTTGATTCTTTCTCACATGTTGATGATGATTTGTCTCTTGTTACTACTACATGTATTGATGGATGTAGTTGTCCTATTTGTTTAGAGATTGATGCATGCTTGAATGATGCAACTACTTCTTCTCATAATTTGTTTAAAATATCTCTATGCTTGATCTTGAAATGCTTGAGAAGGGTATATCTTCTTGTGTTGTAGGTACTAAAGCCATTAAGGCCGAATCTATGAGTTTTTCTCCACTGAGCTTGATGTTCTTAGGATTCCCAAGCTATTGGAGGAAAATTCTACACTTTCACATGTCGAGGCCGTGGCTCAAGTCCAAGCACTTGAGGACAAGTTGCAAGAAAAGGGGGAGGCTGTAAAGAAAGAAGAGGAGAAATCAAAAACAAGTGAGAAGCCTAAAAGACAAGATAGTACCATGGAATATTCCACCAAATTAGACTTGAAGAAGCTCATTCCCTCTTGTGTAGAGCCACCTACCTTGGAGTTGAAGCCTTTACCATCCAATCTCAAGTATGCATATCTCATTGAGAATGAGAAGCTTCCGGTAATAATTTCTAACTCTTTATCTCTTGAGGAAGAAAATGCATTACTTGATGTGTTGAGAAAGAACATACATGCTATTGGTTGGACTTTGGCTGACATTCCTGGTATTGACCCTATTGTGTGCACACATAAAATTTTTCTTGAGGACAATGCTAAGCCTATTAGGCAACCACAAAGGAGACTTAACCCATTGATTTTAGATGTGGTAAAGAAAGAGGTTGTTAAGCTACTTAGTGCTGGGATCATCTATCCTATAGCTGACAGTGAGTGGGTGTCTCCAACCCAAGTTGTACCTAAGAAAGGGGGGATTACTGTGGTAAAAAATGAGAAAGGAGAGCTTGTTCCAACTAGAGTTCAAAATGCTTGGAGAGTGTGCATAGACTATAGGAAGCTCAATAATGTGACTAGGAAGGACCATTTTCCTTTGCCTTTTATTGATCAAATGCTTGAGAGATTGGCTTCCAAGTCCCATTATTGCTTCCTAGATGGGTTTAGTGGGTATTTTCAGATTCCTATAGCTCCTAGTGACCAAGATAAGACTACCTTTACATGCCCCTTTGGTACATTTGCCTATAGGAGGATGCCTTTTGGTCTTTGCAATGCACCTGGTACTTTTCAAAGATGCATGATGTCCATATTTTGTGATTTTATTGAACATTGCATGGAAGTCTTTATGGATGATTTTACTGTGTATGGTGAGTCCTTTGATTCATGCTTGCATTCTTTAGATAAAGTGCTTGGTAGGTGCATTGAAAAGAAGCTTGTGCTTAACTTTGAAAAATGCCATTTCATGGTAGATAAAGGAATTGTTTTAGGCCATTTGATTTCTTCCAATGGCATAGAGGTGGATAAGGCCAAAGTAGATGTGATTGCTTCTTTGCCATATCCTGTTTGTTTGAAAGATTTGAGATCATTTTTGGGACATGCAGGCTTTTATAGGAGATTTATAAAGGGGTTTAGTGAAATTGCTTTGCCTATGTCTAAACTCTTACAAAAAGATGTTGATTTTGTTTTTGATGATGCTTGCAAAAGGAGTTTTGACACTTTGAAAAGCATGCTCATTTCCCCTCCCATTCTTAAAGCCCCAAATTGGTCTTTACCTTTTGAGTTGTCATGTGATGCTTCTAATTTTGCTGTGGGAGCTATGCTTGGTCAAAGAGAGGGCAAGTTATCATATGTGATTGCTTATGCATCTAGGACCCTAGATTCAGCTCAGGTTAATTACACCACAACTGAGAAAGAGTTGTTTGCTATTGTTTTTGCACTTGATAAATTTAGATCATATCTTCTTAACTCTAAAGTTGTTGTGTACACTGACCATGCTGCTGTGAGGTACTTGTTTAAGAAGACAGATTCTAAGCCTCGCTTGATTCGATGGGTGATCTTAATGCAAGAATTTGATGTGGAGATAAGGGATAGGAGTGGTTCTACCAATCAAGTAGCAGATCATTTGTCTAGACTACCTCATTTAAAAGCTACTATGGTAAACTCTAACCCTACTATTCCTTGTGATTCATTTCCTGATGAGGCATTGTGTGCCATTTCATCTAAGCCTCCATGGTATGCCTCTTTTGCTAACTATATTGAGTGTAGAGTCTTGCCTCCTTGTGCTTCACGTTTTGCCATTAAAAATTAAAAAGAGAGTCTAGATTTTACATTTGGGAACCACCTTTGATGTGGAAGATTTGTAGTGATAAAGTGATTAGGAGGTGTGTTGATGATGTTGATGTGCCTTCTGTTCTTGAATTTTGTCACTCTCATGCATGTGGTGGTCATTTTAGCTCAAATAAGACAGCTAGGAAGGTTTTAGATTGTGGATTGTATTGGCCTAGCTTGTTTAAAGACTCTTATGAATTTTGTAAAGCATGCTTGAAATGTCAAAAGGTTAGTAGTTGGGGTAAGAGACATGAAATGCCTCAACAACCCATTTTATTTTGTGAGATTTTTGATGTTTGGGGCATTGACTTCATGGGTCCCTTTCCACCATCCTTTAGTTTTGAGTACATATTACTTGGTGTTGATTATGTTTCAAAGTGGATTGAAGCCATTCCTACTAGAACTTGTGATGCTAAGATTGTTTTGAAGTTTCTCAAATCTAATATTTTTTGTAGGTATGGAGTTCCTAAGGCCTTGGTAAGTGACCAAGGATCCCACTTTTGTAATAAGATGATGAAGGCTCTCTTGGCTAAATATGGGGTGCATCACAAAATCTCTACACCATATCTTCCCCAAACTAATGGCCAAGCCGAAGTATCAAATAGAGAAGTCAAGAAAATCCTAACCAAGGTGGTGAACACAAATAGGAAGGATTGGTCTTTACACTTGGAGGATGCTTTGTGGGCTTATCGGACCACTTATAAGACTCCCATTGGCATGTCTCCTTTTCGATTGGTGTATGGAAAGGCTTGCCACCTCCCTGTGGAGATAGAGCATAGGGCCTATTGGGCCATCAAGAAACTAAACTTGGATTTCCATCTTTCGGCTAAGGAGAGATTTCTTCAAATGCAAGAACTTGAGGAGCTTAGGTTGGATGCCTATGAGTCTTCTAGAATCTATAAGGAGAAAACAAGGATCCTTCATGACAAGCTAATCTTGAGGAAAAAGTTCCAAGAAGGAGATCAAGTCCTCTTGTTCCAAACAAGGTTTATTCATAAGCATGCCAAGTTGAAGTCTAAGTGGGAGGGACCATATCTAGTGACCAAGGTGTTTCCTATGGGGTTTTGCAACTCTTGAATAAAGCCACGGGTTCCACTATGCAAATCAATGGTCACCTATGCAAGCTCTACAAAGATGCCAAATCACTTCAAAAGGAGGAGGACTTCTCTCAACATGTTTTTGAACCACCATGATAAGGTTGTATCTCTCTAACCTTAGCTTTTACTTTCCTTTAATTGATATATTTAATGATAGGTATAGTTCAAGTGTGGGGGAGATGAACCTAGTAGGAAAATTAGAGTTTATTTGCTTTATTTAACTTCTTTGTTTTGTGTTTTAGTTTGAAAAAAAAAAATATCTGCACCACACTTTTGTTATGCATTCATTATTGATCTCACCTTATTTTATCACTAGTCTATACATACATTGAGGACAATGCATGATTTAAGTGTGGGGGAGAGAAATAAACATTTTGTTTTGTTTGTTTGGTTTTGTTTGGTTTTGCAAAAAAAAAATTCAAAAAAAAATTTCTTTGTTTTGTTTTGTTTGAGGTTACTTAATTACCTAGCTCTTGAATGGATATTTTGATTCTTGAGATGTGGTAATTTTTAGATTGAATAGGTGTGAAGTGAACATTCTTTTACCTTGAATTAATGATTAGAGTGGCATATTACCCATTCATGGAAGAGGCTAAACACTCATGTGTGATTAATTCCTTAGTGATGTTACCCTCTAGAATTTGTTTCACTTCTTAATTAAGACCATATATCTTGCACTTGTTTGATAGGAGATGAGAGATGTCATTCATAAAAAATAGCCAAGAGCCAAATAGCAACCTATTATTATTTATTATCCTTTGTTAGCCACTTTGAGCCTTTGGTTTGATTCTTAAAAAAAAATATTCACCCTATTTTTCCCCAAGGAATGCATGTTACACTTTTATATGTCTTTTTAATATTCATTGCATGTCCTAGATCAAATGAGTGGATGCCTATTATCATTTCTCTATCCATTACTTCCATTGTTTTCAAAGAGTTAGGGGCAACCCAAAAAAAAAACAACAAAGATAGATTTAAAAAAAATATAGTCAAAAAGAAAAGAAATAAAGTTGCTAGAAAAAAAAAAAAAAGAAAAGAAAAAGAAAAGAAAGAAAAAAAAAAAAAATAAAAATAAAAAGTTGCCTAGCTCATCCATTCCATTTGTTTTATTATTTCTTATCATTTCTTTCCATCCTCATTGTGTTAAGGTGTTCACTCAATTGAGTTAGGTTATGCTTTGCATATTAAGGGGATATATCTTGATTTAGCATTATTTTGATGCTAACCCTATTTTTTTTTATATACATACATTTCTTAGACATCCTTTCATTACCTATATCACAACCTAATAAAGTCCATTTGATTCTTGATTGCAAGTGCTATTTAGTGATGGAGATGTAGAAGGGTTACAAATTTATAGCAGGGTTTATCCTAAGAAATTTTAGTGAAATTTAATACCTTATACACTTTGAGTGATGAGAGCAAACACTTAACCTAGAGAGGCTTACTCTTTGACATTGATTCTTGGTAAGGGTTTGTTTGTGATGTGCATAATTCTTTCGTAATTATTGCCACATTGATTGATAATTTGTAGAAGTTCATGAGCTAGTATTTTAGTGACTTGAAACAATGTTTTTCTCTTATTCTTTGTCTTATAGTTTCTTTTGGGACCTTTTTCACTTGATTTTGCCCGGAGTGCAAAAGCTAAGTGTGGGATAATTGATAGAACACATTTGTTACCCACTTTTATTTGTCAATTAGGACCATTTTATTAATGATTTATCACCTTCAAGTGCACACATTGCATTAGATTTGGAACTTTGCCTAAGTTTCTAAGATCAGTGCACTAGGGGCATTTTGGTCTAAAAAATGAACTTTTGAGAAAATGTACAAGAAAAATTGACAAAGTGCATTTTATGTCCATTTGATGAATGGTGAAATTATATTTTTAAAATTCATTTTAGTTTGGGAGTAATTAAATAAAAAAGTCAACACTTTCTTAAGTGTCTTAGTTTGTCCTAGTTTTTTGTTTGCCTTTGTGTGAAAATTTTTATATAATTTTGTGCAGCCTGAAACTTGGTTAATTTAATAAATTCTCCCTTCTAATTATGAATTTAATTCTGGACATGAATTAGATTTTATTATATCATATGCTATTTAATTGAATTATGTGATTTATGTGACATAGGTGGCATGTGACTTGTGCATCAATTGGGCAATTGAGGTCAACACTCCTTGAGAACAATGGCTGATGGTTTGCACGTGAATTATGATTATTTTGAGGGATTAGATCAGCTAAAATGATGTGGATGACACATGGGAAATTAGGCACACATTGGAATCATCTATGAACCAATAGGAAGTTGCCACCTTGCAAGTGTGACAAGGCTCCCATTTACATTTTAATTTCTTTTTCCTTATTTTAATTAAGCTTCAGCTGATGGGAGACACCAAGGAGCACGCCATTTTAAGTCCCAAATGGGATCCAACACATATCTCATTCATCTTCCACATTCTCTCTCTCTTGTTCATAGTGTTCTTCATTTTCTCTCTTTTGTTCTTCATTTTCCAGCACCCTAACCTCCATTTTCAGCCACCAAACCTCCACAAAACTCATACCATTCTTCTCCTCTCTTCATTTTCGTTCCATCCCTTCCATTTTCACAAGGATTGAAGCTCATTTCCATCATTCAAGAGCTATGGAGTTTGGCCTTCACAAGCAATCACTAGGGTTCTTGAAGATGAAGATTGGCTAAGTTTCTTTGTGGAATCCTAGAGAGATGAAGATGGAGGATAAGTCTTGAGCTTCAAATTGGCTAAGTTCTTTTGTTTCCTATCCTCTTCTCTTTTTACTAGGTGGTTAGATTCCTTAATCTAAGGTCTAATCATCTTAGCTTATAAATTCTAATTTGAATTTGATGTTGATGTAAAGAGAGAGGATTGTTTCATTTAATTTCTTCCTTGGACAGCCATGACTGAATTTTGCCACTCTTTGTTTGGCACATAATCTTGTGTTTTTCAATTAGTGAATTTCTTGTGTTAATATTGCATAATCTTGTGGTGTTAATGCTTGTGTTGTTGAGTAGCTTGACATAATCTTGTGGTGTTAATGCTTGTGTTGTTGAGTAGCTTGACATAATCTTGTGGTTGCTCAATTTATGTGTTTGACCATGGCTGTTGAGAGAGGATTTTGAGTGAATTACTTGGCTAATGTCTTCACCAATTGGTTAATTGAACTAGAGACTTCAATCTAAGACCTAGGGAGGTTAGCTAATTAGGTTAATTGGCTTAGGATAATTTTCTTAAGTCATGACAGCTTTAGTTAAGAGGAAAGGGAAGCTAAACTTAGCCTAATCATGAGAAGATAATGAGTCCAAAATCAACTAATCTCTAGGGTTCCATTATTGTAAAAAGGGAAGTTCATTTCACTCACTTTCACTAGCATTTTAGTTACTTGCATATTAGGTAATTAGTTTAGATAATTAGCTAGATAACTAAATTCCTACAAATTTTGGTTGATTTATTTCACTAGATAACTTTCAATTAGACTTAAAACCATTCCTTGGGAGATGACCTAGGGTTGGCCCTATATTGCATTAGGGTTAGCTTTAGTGTAATTTTGAGGATAAGCGACTAATTTCCTATCAGTTTGCTTTAACCTTAGCATGTAAGTCTTGCATAAACTCAGCTTTTTTCTTGCTATCAGTGTTAGCATACTTAAAAAAAGGCAAAGGTAAAATATCAATAAGAAATAATAGATTGAAACCATAAACAATTTCAAATGGAAAATAAGAAGTAGAAGAATGAATAGCCCTATTGTAAGCAAATTCAATATGAGGTAAACAATTCACCTAATTCTTCAAATTCTTCTGAATTATTGCTCTTAGCAATGTAATCATAGTTCTGTTGACTACCTCAGTTTGACCATCAGTTTGTGGATGGGTAGTAGTGAAAAAAAAGTAACTTAGTCCCTAATTTATGCCATAGGGCAGAAGTGAATAAGAAACTTCACATCCTTGTCACTCACAATAGTCTTAGGTAAACTATGCAAGTAAACAATCTCTTTAAAGAATAAGTCAATAATGTTAACAATATCATTAGTCTTAGCACAAGCAATAAATTATGCCATCTTAGAGAATCTATCAACAATAACAAATATGGAATCTTTACCTATAGAAGATTTAGGCGATCCAATTATAAAATCCATAGAGATATGTTCCCAAGGATGGGAGGGGACAAGTAAAGGAGAGTAAAGTCCATGAGGTTGGACCTTAGATTTTTCCTGTCCACATTTAATACATTCATCATAAATAGATATGACATCTTTCCATATGTGAGGCTAAAAGAAATGATCGGACAAAATAGTCAAAGTTTTCTCTATACTAAAGTGTGTTATCAAACCACCACTATGTGCTTCCTTAGTAAGCAACTCACGCATAGAACAAATAGGAATGCATAATTTATTTTTCTTAAAAAGAATTCCATCAAATCTAAAGAAATCACTAGATCCATGATTTTCACAAAATTTTCAAATATTTTCAAAATCAAAATCAGTTTTATAAAGATCTTTTAGAATCTCAAAGCCAAGTAATTATGTAACATCCCAAAAAATTTTAAGACTCGAATTTATTTTTAAAAAATAAAATAAAATATCTATAATTAAATTAAAATTTAGAATAATTTGATAGAGGTCCAGAGTTTGAATTTTACTAAGCAAAAGTTGGGTTTTATTTTATTTTTAACTATGAGAAAAGTTACCAAAGTTGACACAATCTTTTGTGCTATAATAAAAAATGTTGGGCCCTTTCTTGTAATTTTTTCCAAAGTCTTATATCAGCCTTTTTAAGGGGAAAACAGATGCAGAAAATAGAAATTGAAATAAGGAAAGAAACGCATGAACAAGAAAGAGGAAGAAGAGAAGAGAAATAGAGGGAGTTAGGATTAGATCTAGGAGGCTTTGCGACCGTTGCGAGCTCGGCTACACGATAGGTAAACTCCCTACTTCAATCCTCTTCCCTTCCTCTTGATTTTCTTCAATTTTTGGAAGAGGGAATTTCTGGATTTTGATCCCAAAGGCTTTATTCTTGTAAGCTTTTGTTTCTTTAGATCCTAGGGAGGATGTTTTGAGTTTCTATATGGTGTTCTAATGTTTTGAGTGGATAATTAGATGAAAAGAGGTGTTTTGGGCACAAATCAAACCCCAAGAGGTTGGGTTTTGCTCTTCAATGCTTTAAGCCTATTGATTTAGTTATAATTTTACCATTTGAGCCCAATAAGATTTAAATTAAGGTTTGGTTTTCATTATAAGGGCTAATGGTGAAAGTTGGTGACACTAAGTGAAGGTTTTTAATTGATTAAAAATTATATAAATTGGAAATTAGCCTAGTGATGGCTAATAAATGGTTTTGGTGGTTAAGTGATACTATATGAATGGTTGGTTTAATATATGGACCATTAGGATGGATTATGACTCATTGACCCAAGTTGTGTGGTATGAGTTATGGTCTTCATTAATGCTATTTGACATGCTAAGTTATGTCGATCACTTATATGTTGTAGGAATTGTTGGTGGAATTTGTTCAGAAGTTAAGGAACAAGCCGAGCCCTATTTTGTACAAGAGGAACCCTTTTGGTACTAAAGGGTTCAGGTAACAGGGGAATTTATATTTCTTATTACTTTGTTTTAGCTATTTTTGAATAAATATTACTAGCTATCATGCATTACATGTTTTAAAAGATTAAATGTGCTTTATAAGGGATTATGGGGTACTACTTTGATTATAGTGTAAATATGTTTTCTAATTATTTAATAACAATTTTTTTATAGAAACGAAATTTGTTTGCATGTATTATAATAATAAAGAATAGAAGTTGCACTTAAGGAAGTGTAATTAAGTAAGGTACTTTAGATAGGCTAAGGAACCATTTAAGGGAGATTTATAAATGTTATACTACCTTAGAGTGTTGAAGTGGTCAATACTCGAGAAAAGTAGATGAAAATAAAAGGCACGATCTTGGTGGGAGTTCACTAATGAGAAGGTGTGGACTTTTGACATTCTATGGCACACTGCCAGTACTCAATGTTGCCTTACGTATTGTGGGCTTAGTGTACTAAAGTGGTTAGTGTATTGAGTGTTCGACACCTCTCAGTGGGGGAGGGAATCCGACATATGAAGTGTGAGGTGATAGGAAATTAGTCGCTTATCCTCAAAATTACACTAAAGCTAACCCTAGTGCAATATAGGGCCAACCCTAGGTCATCTCCCAAGGAATGGTTTTAAGTCTAATTGAAAGTTATCTAGTGAAATAAATCAACCAAAGTTTGTAGGAATTTAGTTATCTAGCTAATTATCTAAACTAATTACCTAATATGCAAGTAATTAAAATGCTAGTGAAAGTGAGTGAAATGAACTTCCCTTTTTACAATAATGGAACCCTAGAGATTAGTTAATTTTGGACTCATTATCTTCTCATGATTAGGCTAAGTTTAGCTTCCCTTTCCTCTTGACTAAAGCTGTCATGACTTAAGAAAATTATCCTAAGCCAATTAACCTAATTAGCTAACCTCCCTAGGTCTTAGATTAAAGTCCCTTGTTCAATTAACCAATTGGTGAAGACATTAGCCAAGTGATTTACTCAAAATCCTCTCTCAACAGCCATGGTCAAACACATAAATTGAGCAACCACAAGATTATGTCAAGCTACTCAACAACACAAGCATTAACACCACAAGATTATGTCAAGCTACTCAACAACACAAGCATTAACACCACAAGATTATGTCAAGCTACTCAACAACACAAGCATTAACACCACAAGATTATGCAATATTAACACAAGAAATTCACTAATTGAAAAACACAAGATTATGTGCCAAACAAAGAGTGGAAAAATTCAGTCATGGCTATCCAAGGAAGAAATTAAATGAAATAATCCTCTCTCTTTACATCAACATCAAATTCAAATTAGAATTTATAAGCTAAGATGATTAGACCCTAGATTAAGGAATCTAACCATCTAGTAAAAAGAGAAGAGGATAGGAAACAAAAGAACTTAGCCAATTTGAAGCTCAAGACTCATCCTCCATCTTCATCTCTCTAGGATTCCATAAAGAAACTTAGTCAATCTTCATCTTCAAGAACCCTAGTGATTGCTTGTGAAGGCCAAACTCCATAGCTCTTGAATGATGGAAATGAGCTTCAATCCTTGTGAAAATGGAAGGGATGGAACGAAAATGAAGAGAGGAGAAGAATGGTATGAGTTTTGTGGAGGTTTGGTGGCTGAAAATGGAGGTTAGGGTGCTGGAAAATGAAGAACAAAAGAGAGAAAATGAAGAACACTATGAACAAGAGAGAGAGAATGTGGAAGATGAATGAGATATGTGTTGGATCCCATTTAGGACTTAAAATGGCGTGCTCCTTGGTGTCTCCCATCAGCTGAAGCTTAATTAAAATAAGGAAAAAGAAATTAAAATGTAAATGGGAGCCTTGTCACACTTGCAAGGTGGCAACTTCCTATTGGTTTGTAGATGATTCCAATGTGTGCCTAATTTCCCATGTGTCATCCACATCATTTTAGCTGATCTAATCCCTCAAAATAATCATAATTCACGTGCAAACCATCAGCCATTGTCCTCAAGGAGTGTTGACCTCAATTGCCCAATTGATGCACAAGTCACATGCCACCTATGTCACATAAATCACATAATTCAATTAAATAGCATATGATATAATAAAATCTAATTCATGTCCAGAATTAAATTCATAATTAAAAGGGAGAATTTATTAAATTAACCAAGTTTCAGGCTGCACAAAATTATATAAAAATTTTCACACAAAGGCAAACCAAAAACTAGGACAAACTAAGACACTTAAGAAAGTGTTGACTTTTTTATTTAATTACTCCCAAACTAAAATGAATTTTAAAAATATAATTTCACCATTCATCAACTGGACATAAAATGCACTTTGTCAATTTTTCTTGTACATTTTCTCAAAAGTTCATTTTTTGGACCAAAATGCCCCTAGTGCACTGATCTTATAAACTTAGGCAAAGTTCCAAATCTAATGCAATGTGTGCACTTGAAGGTGATAAATCAATAATAAAATGGTCCTAATTGACAAATAAAAGTGGGTAACAAATGTGTTCTATCATGAGGTTGAGTGCCTAGGTCAAGGTAGCCTTCACATGAAGAGTAAGTCGGGCTGGCTCTCAAGATTCACGTCAAAGGGACATAGGCAGTTTGGTAGATTAGATCATGCCTTAGATTATGTTTTATGCCTATAAAGGTACAAGTAGGTATAAGGTTTACCTATGAGTTAAAGAGTGCCAGGGGGCATTCTGTTAGTCTTGAAAGGCCATACCGGCCTACATCATGCATTCATGCATTTTAAATGGCTAAATTATATATTATGTTAAATTTATTATTTGTTTATTCGATTATGGTTTACTTTGTAATAATCAATGTAGATTTCTCTGTTACTAAGACTGTGGTTTACTCACCCCTTTCTTTTCAATATTTCTAGGTTCAAGCGAAGGAACCAGTCGAGGACGAGGAAAGGAGCAGAGCTAGGGGTTGTTTGTGAATTGTAAAGAACTACAACCCCTTTCTTTTGAGCAAATCTATTGTAATGTATTTAGGATTATGGTGCTAATAGGATATGATTATGTATATGTGCGTGAGTATGTGTGGATTGTATGGCTTGTGTATGAATTTTTGTTTGTTTGTAGACTTGTGGCTAGGAAACTTGGCTATGGTGTGGGGTTTTGATGGATTTAGTTAGTAGACCAAGTTTCCACTACAAGAAAATATTTATTTTGGTATGTATATGATTCCACAAGCAAATGCAAAGTGGTTGCATTGTAAATGGTGTGCTATGGGCAAACATATACCTTGGATAGAGAGAGTGGGTGCGTGGGTCCCACAAAGATCTCTGAACCAAGTGAAAATGTTTAGCGTATGTATTCATATATGTATATGATATTTGGAATAGTTTTGGCCACTCTTGTGTGATTTGTGCATTTTGGGGGTTTAGGGTCCATTTTGGGAAATGGCACCTGGGTGGTCAAATTTTGGTATAAAGGGCTTTTTCTATCATTTAAATGTTCTATCAAGCATTTTTAGTCCTATTTGACGTGTCCAAAGTGTTTCCACAAGTTTATGACCATTAGGATGAGATTTGGATAATTTTGAAAATGGTTTTTACTAAAAAACTGCACTTTTGCATCTGGGTGTTCAAATCTTAATCCGACCATTGAATTTCTCTAAAATTTGGGTCACAAGTAAAAACATTTATAAGCTTTGTGTAGGCTTTGGAATCACATTGATCGGATACTTGATGAAGAAACAGCGCACTCTAAAATTTGGTCACGAGGAGCTATCATGACAGCAAAAGTGCTGTCATGATAGCAATAATTGATAATATTGCAACATGCACGAAATTCAATCCGTCCATTGGATCTTTCCAAAATTTGGTATGTTAATAGTACTATTTAAAATTGACATGTGAGCTTTGGAATTGGTTTCATCGAAGGTTAGATGATGAAATGGTGCACCCCGGAAGTTAGTCTGGAGGTGCTATCATGACAGCTTTTTAGCTGTCATGATAGCAAAAATGACCAATCTTTTAACATTTCTAATTTTTAATCTGACCGTTGGATCTTTTTGAAATTTGGTACACTTATAGTACCCTTTGAATGTGACGTGTGAGCTTTAAAATCACTTTGATCAGAGGTTGGATGGTGGAACGGTGCCTCCCGAAAGTTGGCCCGTGAGGGCTGTCATGACAGCATTTTTTTATTCCACTTTCATCTAGCTTGCTTTCGTGCGCTATAGGTAGAACCTATAATTTTTTTTAAGGTTTTAAATGATTTATTTCTTAAGTTAGTTAGAGGATTAACTCCTTAACCACACTTAGTTTATTTGAATTATGTGATTTTTAGATAATACCCAGGTCAGTGTTACAAATTAAGCATGTAAATAGGAAAGTAATGTATACCTTCAAGATAAGGCATCAGCAATGACATTTTCTTTGCCTTGCTTATGCTTAATTACATAAGGAAAGGTCTCAATAAATTTCATCCAACGAGTATGTCTCTTGTTCAACTTACCTTGATACTTGAAAAACTTTAAACTTTCATGATCAGAATGGATGATGAATTCCTTGGGTCACAAATAGTGTTGCCACGTTTCTAAGGCCCTCTTTAGAGCATAGAGCTCTTTGTCATAGGTGTAATAATTCAAAGTTGTACCATAAAGCTTTTCACTGAAGTAAACTATGGGCTTAGAATCCTGCATTAAAACAGCACCTATACCAATACCAAAAGCATCACATTGAATTTCAAATGCTTTAGAGAAATTAGGCAAAACAAGTAAAGAGGCATTAGTCAATTTATCCTTTAGGGTTTGAAATGCCTTTTTTTGTGTCTCACCCTATTTGAAGGTCACATTCTTCTTAACCAGTTTATTAAGAGGCACAACAATGCTAGAGAAATCCATAACAAATCTCCAATAGAAGTTTGCTAAGCCATAAAAGCTTTTCACTTTACTTGCATTCTTAGGGGTTGAGTCATTCACTAATAGCCTTAACTTTCTCCTCATCCACACGAATTCCCTATGATCCAACAACAAATGTCAAAAAGATAATTGAGTCCATGTAAAAGAAACACTTTTGGAAATTAGCATATAACTTATATTCCCTCAAGGTGTCAAACACAGTTTTAAGATGATTCACATGATCAGTCAAAGATTTACTATAAATTAGAATATCATCAAAATAAACTACAACAAACTTTCTTATAAACTTTCTAAAAGCATGATTCATTAATGCCATAAAAGTACTAAGAGCATTGGTCAAATCAAAAGGCATAAGTAACCATTCGTATAATCCAAATTTAGTTTTAAAGGCTGTTTTTCATTCATCACCCTCCTTCATACAAATTCGATGATAACTACTTCTAAGATCAATTTTAAAAAAGATAGAAGCATCTTGCAACTCATCAAGCATATCATCAAGTTTAGGGATAGGGTAACGATACTTTACAGTGATTTTGTTGATTACTCTACAATCAACACACATCCTCCAAGATCCATCTTTTTAGGCATCAAGATAACAGGGACAACTTAAGGGCTAAGGGTCTCATGCATAAAGCCTTTCATCATCAATTCCTTTGCTTAGCATTAGATCTCCTTAGTCTCTTTAGGGTTAGCCTTATAAGCAGGCTTGTTTGGAATAGTAGCCCCAGGCAAGAAATCTATCCTATGCTCAATTCCTCTTAACGGAGGAAGTCTATCAGGAATCTCATCAAGGAATAGATCTCCATAATCCTACAATAAAGAGACAACACTAGAAGGCAAAATAGGGTCAAGAATGTCAGTAGAAAAATAAATATTCTTGAAAATTACAATAAGATCTCGCTCACTCATCAAAGCCTCTTGAATCTCACTTTTCCTACACAATAATATTTTCTTTTTACTATTTTCCTTCACTTTCACTATTCTATTTTTTTTATTTTCTCACCTTCTCACCACTCTTTTTCCTCTCTTTTGATTGATTTTCAAGTAAAGTAATATTCTCTTCTTTTTTTTTCTCTCTCACTCATGCCACAATTAAGGAGATCTCTCCTTTGCTTGTAATCTTGAGTAATCTTCAGTTGATCTTTGTAGGCTTGGATAGGCTAAGAGGATTTAATACAAGAGTCTTGCCTTTAAAAGGTACCTTATAACAATTTCTAAAACCATCATGAGTAGCCTTACTATTAAACTGCCAAGGCCTACCTAATAATAAGTGTCTAGCAAGGCTAAGGGCTACATCACATAATACATCATAAGTATAAACTTCAACAGAAAAAGTAATCAACACTTGCTTAGAAACCCTAATTTCGGTATAATCATTCAACTATTGCAATTTGTAGGGCTTGAGGTGTGCAATTAAAGGTAAAGATAATTTATCTACAAGTAAAGTGCTAGCTACATTAGTGCAACTACCACCATCAATTACTATGCTATACACTTTCTCTTTGATTAAGCATCTAGTATGAAAAATATGCTCACGTTGCTCATGTTTATCATCCTCCGTTGGTTGAATATTGAGAGCTCTTCTTGCCACCAAGATAAAGTCAAATACACCATTGCATTCAAGCTCATCATTTGATTCATGGGAGGTACAATCATCATCAACATTATCAGCATCATCTTTATCATTCTTATGCACACTGTTATAGCCACTATAATCTCTTAATATTATAACTCTTTTATTGCTACAATCTCTTGCCATATGGCCTACACCATGGAATTTGAAACACTTAATAGGAGAGGTGTTAGATGAATAAGAAAAAGGTTTAGGGTTAGAAGTTTTACACATATACTTGGTCTTCATTTCTTCCTTAACCTTGGATGTATCTTTAGCCTTAAAATCCTTCTATTTGGAAGTTGCTTTGGAGTCTTTCAAAGAGGACTTAGAACGTTTGTTCTTATTTCTCTGTTCTAACTTTATAGCTTTATGTATGAGCTCTTCCTTGTCCACAAAAGTGTACAAGTCAAGCTTATCTCTCAACTCTGGTCTCAAGCTATCCATAATTCTTGACATTACTTCACGTTCATTTTCTTGAATGTTTGCACAAAACTTCAAGATATTCAACTCATGCACATATTCCTCCACAGTCATAGATCCTTGAGAAAACATTCTCAATTTTTTATTCAGCTCTATGTAGTAGGAGCTATGGATATAAGCCTTTCTCAAATATCTTTTAAGGTTGTCCCATGTTTTAATCGGCTTTTTCCCAAGTTGGCTTCTTTTATTTTGTAAATCTTGCCACCAATAAATAGCATAGTTAGTGAAATTCAAAGAAGCAGTTTTTACCTTCCTTGACTCAGACAAATCAAGAGTCATGAAGATTTTGTCCATCTTCATTTCCCAATTAAGATATTTTTCTAGATTATTGCTACCCTTAACTGAAGGATACTTTACTTTCTAGTTTGGTAAGTCAACATCACACTTTAAGGATTTCTTTCCCTTAGGAGAAGGGGGCTCTTCATACTCCTTATCATCACTGGGGGTCTCATGCTTCTTTCCTTTAGAAGGGGAAGTCTCTGACTCATCTTTATCCTCCTTATGGAACCTATGATCAAGTTCTAAGTGAAAATGATGCAACTGTGTTTTAATAAGTTATAAAACAGAGTTCATATCAACAATAGGGGATTTATCCTTATTACTCATATTCACAAAAGCACTAAAAACCATGTAAGATAAAAATGGATCCTCACACATATGAACTCATGTGTTTACTCTCAAGAAAAATAATGTCACCCATGTTTCACAGAAAAAAAAAATTAATGGCATAGAAGAGTAGCACAAATAGCAAAACAGAAAAGTAGCAAATTTGAAAAGTACTACCAAAAATTAAAAATAAGAAAGTGACCAAAGTAGAAGACTCTCTTACCACCCAAGCTGTCTTTTTTCTTTAGGCAACCTCTTTGTGACTTAGAGTTCAATAATAGCCTTTTTCTACAGTTACAACTCAAAGCAATATTTTTTTTTGTAATTTTTTTGAATTTTTGGATTTTTTTTTCTTTTTTTCAACATACTACCAATTTTTTTCCTTTTTTTTGCACGAATTTTTAGGTTTTTTTTTTAGAAAGCTAATAAAATGAAAACACATAAGACAAAAAAGTCACAAAGGTGAAGAAGAGGAAAACCAAAAGATAGAAGTAGTTGGGGTAAATAAGAGATGATCACAAAAAGAAATAACTCAGGATGAAAAAGAAGAAGAAAGGACAAGAATTTGAACCACAACTAGCAAACTAGCAACCAAAACTCTGATACTAATCTAATAGGGAACGCGGAAATAGAATCATGCAAGTTTAGGGACAGAACCCTAAATCACAACACAAACACAAGAACAAAAAAAAGGAATGAAATTTATGAAGAAAATAAAGAAAGAAAAGAAATAAACAATGGGATAATAATTAAGGAAAAGATTCTCTAAAGCACTTGCCTCTAGGAACCTCAACCTTCGAAGACACCACAAGAGTTGGTCACGCTCTTGATCACGTTTGTTTCTCACACGAGATGCTACCATAAAGCACTAAAGCTCACGAGAGTTATAAACCCCTAAATGAATAATTTCATTCATGTTCTCTTTTTTCTTTACAAGAGGGAGCATGCCTAATTTATATAAACTCATAGAGAAGACTATTTCCTAAAATTAAAACCCTAATTTCCTAATACTAAAAGAAAAAAAGAAAATAATATAAAATAAATATTCAGCCATATAATTTAGGAGATGTGATCCTAAAATTATGGGATTATAAAGCTTAAAAATTAAAATAATATAATTAATGCTAATCTTTGATTAGACTCAAAATAGGAAACTATAACTAGTTTTGCTCCTTAAGAAAGGGGGTCAATTCAAAGGACCATTAAAATAGAAAATAATTTAATAGACAATCAGGGGATTATAAAGAATTTAAAATCACGCCACCCTTGACTTTTTCACTAAGGTTTCATGCTTTCTTGCTTGCAAGAGGCTCAACTTGTAGTCTTCCTTATATTGGGCTAGGGTTTGCATTTCGTGGGCTTGACTTGTCATGAATTTAGATCTTAAGCACATTATACATGCTTAAAGGCTCTCCTTTAGGCTTGAGAGGAGTGCCTCAATGCTTTCCAAGCTCTTGGACTTCTTGTACAAGACTAAATAAGGCTTGCTTCATGGCTTTAATTCCGACTCTTATCATTAGACCTCTAATATGTTGTAAAGGGTCTTTAGGTATATTGAATTAGAAGTATTGGGCTCCTTGCTCCTTGCTCCTTGCCTTGGGCTCTTTCCATGTCACCAAGCTCATGATTACCATCCTCAAGCCTCGTTGCCATTAATGCCATGCCATCTATGCCATGGTGTAACATCCCGACAATTTTAAGACTTAAATTTATTTTAAAAATAAAATAAAATATCTATAATCAAATTTAAATTTAGAATAATATGACAGAGGTCTAAAGTTTAAATTTTTCTCAGCAAAAGTTTGGTTTTATTTGATTTTTGACTATGAAAAAAATTACCAAAGTTAACCCGAGCTTTTGTGCTATAATAAAAAATGTTGGGCCCTTTCTTGTAATTTTTTCCAAAGTGTTAGATCAGCATTTTAAAGAGCAAACTGGACGCAGAAGTAGAAATGAAAATGCAAAGAAGGAAAGGAAATGCATGAGAGAGAGAGAGGAAGAAGAGAGGAGAAAGAAAGGGAGTTGGGTTTGGATCTAGGAGGCTTTGCTACCATTGCGAGCTCAGCTACACAATAGGTAAACTCTCTACTTCAATCCTCTTCCTTCCCTCTTAATTTTCTTCAATTTTTAGAAGAGAAAATTTCTAGGTTTTGATCCTAAAGGCTTTATTCTTATAAGCTTTAGTTTCTTTGGATCCTAGGGAGGATATTTTGAGTTTTTATATAGTAATCTAATATTTTGAGTGGATAATTAGATGAAAAGATGTGTTTTGGGCACAAATTAAACTGTGAGAGATTGGGTTTTCCTCCTCAATGGTTTAAGCCTATTGATTTAGTTATAATTTTGCTATTTGAGCCCAATAAGATTTAAATTAAAGTTTGGTTTTCATTATAAGGGCTAATGATGAAAGTTGGTGACACTAAGTCAAGGTTTTTAATTGATTAAAAATTACATAAATTAGAAATTAGCCTAGTGATGGCTAATAAATGGTTTTGGTGGTTAAGTGATACTATGTGAATGGTTGGTTTAATATATGGACCATTAGGATGGATTATGACTCATTAACTCAAGTTGTGTGGTATGAGTTATAGTCTTCATTAATGCTATTTGTCATGATAAGTGATGTGGATCACTTATATGTTGTAGGGAGTTGTTGGTGGAACTTATTAAGAAGTTAAGGAACAAGCCAAGTTCTATTTTGTATAAGAGGAAACCCTTTTAGTATCAAAGAGTTAAGGTAATAGGGAAATTTATATTTCTTATTACTTTATTTAGCTATTTTTGAATAAATATTACTAGCCATCGTGCATTACATATTTTAAAAGATTAAATGTGCTTTATAAGGGGTTATGGGGTTCTACTTTGATTATAGTGCAAATATATTTTTTAATTGTTTAACAACAATATTTTTATAGAAACGAGATTTGTTTGCATGTATTATAATTATAAAGAATAGAAGTTGCACTTAAGGAAGCGTAACTAAGTAAAGTACCTCAGATAGGCTAAGGAACCATTTAAGGGAGATTTATAAATGTTATACTGCCTTAGAGTGTTGAAGTGGTCAATACTCGGGAAAGGTAGATATGAGTAAAAGGCATGATCTCGATGGGAGTTCACCAATGAGAAGGTGTGGACTTTTGATATTCTATGGCACACTGTCAGTGCTCAGTGTTGCCTTATGTATTGTAGGCTCAGTGCACTAAAGTGGTTAGTGTATTAAGTGTTCAACACCTCTCAGTGGGGGAGGGAATTCGACATATAAAGTGTGAGGTTGAGTTCCTAGGCCAAGGTAGCCCTTACATGGAGAGTAAGTCGGGCTGGCTCTGAGAGGGAGTTTGCTTCAACTACTTAAGATTTACGTCGAATGGGCATAGGCAGTTCGATGGATTAAATCATGCCTTAGATTATGTTTTGTGCTTGTGGAGGTACAAGTGGATATGAGGTTTACCTACGAGTTAAAGAGTGCCAAGAGGCATTCTGTTGGTCATGAAAGGCCGTACCGGCCTATGTCATTCATTCATGCATTTTAAATGGCTAAATTATGTACTATGTTGAATTTATTATTTATTTATTTGATTATGGATTACTTTATAATAATCAATGTAGATTTCTCTGTTACTGAGCCTGTGATTGTCTCACCCCTTTTTTTTCAATATTTCCAGGTCCAAGCGAAGGAACCAGTGGAGAATGGGGAAAAGAGCAGCGCTAGGGGTTGTTTGTAAATTGTAAAGAACTGCAACCCTTTTCTTTTGGGCAAATCTATTGTAATGTATTTAAAATTAGGGTGCCAATAGGATATGATTATGTATATGTGTGTGAATATGTGTGGATTGTATAGCTTGTGTATGAATTTTTGTTTGCTTATAGACTTGTGGCTAGGAAACTTGGGTATAGTGTGTGGTTTTGATGGATTTATTTAGTAGACTAAGTTTTCACTAGAAGCAAATATTTATTGTATATATGTGATTCCACAAGTAAATACAAAGTGGTTATATTGCAAATGGTGCGCTATGGGCAAACATACACCTTGGATAGAGAAAGTGGGTGCGTGGGCCCCATAGAGATCTCTAAGCCAAGTAAAAATGTTTAGCGTGTGTATTCATATGTGTACATGATATTTAGAATAGTTTTTGGCCACTCTTGTGTGATTTGTACATTTTGAGGGTTTATGGTCCATTTTGGAAAATGGCACTCGGGTGGTCAAATTTTGGTATAAAGAATTTTTCTATCATTTAAATGTTCTATCAAGTTTTTTTAGTCCTATTTGACGTATCTAAAGTGTTCTCACAGGTTCGTGACTATTAGGATGAGATTTGGACAATTTTAAAAATAGTTTTTACCAAAAAAAACTGTACTTTTACATCCGGGTGTCTAAATCTCAATCCGACCATTGTATTTCTCTAAAATTTAGGTCACAAGTAAAACCCTTTACAAGTTTCGTGTGGACTTTGGAATCATGTCGATTGGACATCAAAGAAATGGCACACTCTGGAATTTGGTCTGAAGAAGCTGTCATGACAGCAATAGTGATGATGTTGCAACATCCATGAAATTCAATCCGTCTGTTGGATCTTTTTAAAATTTGGTATGCTAATAGTACTCTTTAAAAGTGACATATAGGCTTTGGAATCGCTTTGATCAGAGGTCGGATGATGAAATGGTGTACTTCAAAAATTAGTCTGGAGGTGCTATCATGACAACTTTTTAGCTGTGATGACAACAAAAATAACTAAACTTGTAACATGTCTAATGTTTAATCCGACCGTTGGATCTTTTTGAAATTTGGTACACTTATAGTACCCTTTGAATGTGACGTGTGAGCTTTAAAATTTCTTCAATCAGGGATCAGATAGAAGAACGGTGCCTCATAGAAGTTGGCCTGGGAGGGCTATCATGATAGTAATTTAATACTATCACGAAAGTATCTTTTTACCCTGCTTTCACCTAGCTTGCTTCTGTACGTTATTGGTAAAACCTATAAATTTTTTTATTTAAAAAGGTTTAAATGTTTACTTTGCAATCATGTATCTGTTTAGTGATTTAAATGATTTGTTTCCTAAGTTGGTTTTAGGATTAACTCCTTAACCACACTTAGTTTATTTGAATTATGTGATTTTTGGATAACACTCAGGAAAAGCATTACACATGGGGTCCATCATAGTTTATTTAAGGTTTTGCTTACTATAATTGATTGATATAGTGTTATAAAAGCAATTTGCCTGACTTGGGAGATTACTCATACTTTATTTTTAGTGTGGCTAACTTAGAACAATTGTTATGTTGTAGGTTAAAGGGGATTTTAATTAATTCATGAATTAATTCTTGTTTAGTTCTTGAATGATAATTTAAAAAATATATAATAAAATTAGAATAATAAGGCTAAATAAATTCAATTTATTTTATAGATGAGGAAGATTAAGTTTAGGTGATTGGGTTATGATTGATTGTGTTGCATGTGCTTGGTAGTTTCCTCAACTGAACTTGCTTTATTTATTTTATTTTAATTTAATTTTTGAAAATTAATTTTGTTACAAAAAAATCCCCCCATTATTTAACATTTCATAATCCTAATTTAAGTAATTAATCCATTGACTCTTAAAGAGATGACCTACGTTATGTTTTACTATAAAATTTAGTTTTTATTAATCTTGGTGCTATTTGATAGTAGTGTCAAAATTTTGGCACCGTTATCGGGAAGTCTAAAGTGTTAACTAGTTGAATTAGGAAGATTAGCATTTGCTTTTTTTTTTGTTTCACTTTCCTATTGTTTTGTGCTTTAATTTGGTCATTTTGGTTACCAATATATTTTCTATGTTGCTGGAATTTTTTCTCTCACATGCCTTAATTTTTCCAAAGGTCAATATCTTTATATTTTGGGTAGTATCGAGTGAAACTCTCAACTTTAGCTATCAAGTGACCCTTGATTTGGTCAAATTCCATCATTATAATCACTTTTCATATTTTCAATTAACTTTTTTTAATTTTAGGTTATTTTTCAATTTTTTCAAGATTTGATGTTTTGATTTTTTTTTTCCTTACTTGTTTTAGGTAGTTTCTTTTATTTTTGTTTGTTCTCTTAATAAGGATAGGATCTACTAAAAAAATTAATGATTTTGATCATATACTTGAGAGGACTTTGTGCTTCCTTTTATTTTCTTTTTGTTTGTCTAGGCTTTATCATGATGCTCATATCATTGATAGGAAAATTGATGAGTTGTCCTATATTGTTAGGCAATTGCTTGCTGAATAGTTATTGGCACAATACTTGAATTAGCCCCTTACCATCCTCACTATTACCCCTTTGGGAGTTCCTCAACATATAATGAGCAATGTGTAGGATAGGTGATAGAACACATTTATTACACACTTTTATTTGTCAATTAGGACCCTTTTATTAATGATTTATCATCTCAAAGTGCACTCATTGCATTAAATTTGAAAAATTGCATAAGTGTCTAGGTTTAGTGCACTAGAAGTATTTTGGTCTAAAAATAAACTTTTGAGAAAATGTACAAGAAAAATTGACAAAGTGAACTTTATATCCAGTTGTTGAATGGTCAAATTATATTTTTAAAATTTATTTTAGTTTGGGAGTAATTAAATAAAAAGCCAACACTTTCTTAAGTATCCTAGTTTGACTTAGTTTTTAGTTCGCCTTTGTGTAGAAATTTTTAATAAGATAGCATCTAAGAGGGGGTGAATTGGCTAACAATTAAAAACTTTTGAAAATTTAAAAGAGTGAAATGCTTTGGTATGATGGAAGAAGGTGAGACGTAAAAGATTTATACTAATTTAGCCCTAAGCTTGGTCTATGTCTAGTCCTCAACATCACACTTGATATTTCAATTAAATTTACAAGCTTCAATATGTGTTTGCCACTATAGTACAACTTACAAGACTTCTGTTGTCTTGAATCAACTAACAAACCTTGCTACAACCCAACAAGTTGTTAAAATCACTTGAAAAGTACCTTTTCAAGATTTCATATAAATGAGATAAACTTTCACAATGAAACTGTAACATCCTAAAAATTTTAAGACTCAAATTTATTTAAAAAAATAAATAAAAATAAAATAAAATATCTATAATTAAATTAAAATTTAGAATAATTTAATAGAGGCCCAGAGTTTGAATTTTACTAAGCAAAAGTTTGGTTTTATTTGATTTTTAACTATGGAAAAATTACCAAAGTGGACCCGGGCTTTTGTGCAATAATAAAAAATGTTGGGCCCTTTCTTGTAATTTTTCCCAAACTTTTTGACCAGCAATTTAAAGACCAAAATTGATGCAGAAACGCAGAAATTGAATTGGAAAGGAAAGGAAAGGAAACGTATGAGAGGGAGAGAGGAAGAAGAGAAGAGAAAGGGAGGGAGTTAGGCTTGGATCTAGGAGTCTTTGCGACCGTTGCGAGCTCGACTACACGATAGGTAAACTCCCTACTTCAATCCTCTTCTCTTTCTCTTGATTTTCTTCAATTTTTGGAAGAGGAGATTTTTGAATTTTGATCCCAAAGGCTTTATTCTTGTAAGCTTTTGTTTCTTTGGATCCTAGGGAGTATGTTTTGAGTTTCTATATAGTGATCTAATGTTTTGAGTGAATAATTGGATGAAAAGAGGTGTTTTGG
The DNA here is from genome assembly GCF_029017545.1 of Prosopis cineraria. Lineage (NCBI taxonomy): Eukaryota > Viridiplantae > Streptophyta > Magnoliopsida > Fabales > Fabaceae > Prosopis > Prosopis cineraria. The sequence continues at coordinate 27,718,301 of NW_026555333.1, read as the reverse complement.
GCACAAGATAAACCTTGAAAAATTGGGTTTTTGCTCTTCAATGGTTTAAGCTTATTGATTTAGTTATAATTTTCTATTTGAGCCCAATAAGATTTAAATTAAGGTTTGGTTTTCATTATAAGGGCTAATGGTGAAAGTTGGTGACACTAAGTGAAAGTTTTTAATTGATAAGAAATTATATAAAATTGGAAATTAACCTAATGATGGCTAATAAATGGTTTTGGTGGTTAAGTGATACTATGTGAATGTTTGGTTTAATACATGGACCATTAGGGTGGATTATGACTCATTGACCCAAGTTGTGTGGTATGAGTTTAATGCTATTTGTCATGATAAGTGATGTGGATCACTTATATGTTGTAGAAAATTGTTGGTGGAACTTATTGAAAAGTAAGGAACAAGCCGAGCCCTATTTTGTACAAGGAGAACCCTTTTGGTACCAAAGGGTTGAGGTAACAGGGGAATTTATATTTCTTATTACTTTGTTTTAGCTATTTTTGAATAAATATTACTAGTTATCATGCATTACATGTTTTCAAAGATTAAATGTGCTTTATAAGGGGTTATGGGGTACTACTTTGATTATAGTGCAAATATGTTTTCTAATTGTTTAATAACAATGTTTTTATGGAAATGAGATTTATAAATATTATACTACTTTAGAGTGTTGAATGGTCAATACTTAGGAAAGGTAGACAAAAGTAAAAGGCATGATCTCGGTGGGAGTTCACCAATGAGAAGGTGTGGATTTTTGATATTCTATGGCACACTGTCAGTACTCAGTGTTGTCTTACGTATTGTGGGCTCAGTGCACTAAAGTGATTAGTGTATTGAGTGTTCGACACCTCTCAGTGGGGGAGGGAATCCGACATATGAAGTGTGAGGTTGAGTGCCTAGGCCAAGGTAGCCCTCACATGGAGAGTAAGTCGGGCTGGCTCTGGGAGGGAGTTAGCTTTGACTGCTCAGGATTTACGTCGAAGGGGCATAGGCGGTTCGGTGGATTAGATCATGCTTTAGATTATGTTTTGTGCCTGTGGAGGTCCAAGTAGGTATAAGGTTTACCTGTGAGTTAAAGAGTGCCAGGGGGCATTCTATTGGTCATAAAAGGCCATACCGGCCTAGGTCATGCATTCATACATTTTAAATGGCTAAATTATATACTATGTTGAATTTATTATTCATTTATTTGATTATGGCTTACTTTGTAATAATCAATGTAGATTTCTCTGTTACTGAGACTGTGGTTGTCTCACCCCTTTCTTTTCAATATTTCCAGGTCCAGGTGAAGGATCCAGTGGTGGACGGGGAAAGGAGCAAAGCTAGGGGTTTGCTTGTGATTTGTAAAGAACTGCAACCCCTTTCTTTTGAGCAAATATATTGTAATGTATTTAAGATTAGGGTGCCAGTAGGATATGATTATGTATGTGTGTGTGAATATGTGTGGATTGTGTGCTTGTGTATGAATTTTTGTCTGTTTGCAGACTTGTGGCTAGGAAACTTGGTTATGGTGTGTGGTTTTGATGGATTTACTTAGCAGACCAAGTTTCTATTACAAGCAGATCTTTATTTTGATATATATGTGATTTTATAAGCAAATGCAAAGTGGTTGCATTGCAAATGGTGTGCTATGGGCAAACATACACCTTGGATAGAGAGAGTGGGTGCGTGGGCCCCACAAGGAGCTCTGAGCCAAGTGAAAATGTTTAGCATATGTATTTATATAAATACATGGTATTTAGATTGATTTGTGACCACCCTTGTATGATTTGTGCATTTTGGAGGTTTAGGGTCCATTTTACGAAATGGCACCCGGGTGGTCAAATTTTGATGTACGGGGATTTTCCATCATTTGAATGTTCTATCAGGTGTTTTTAATCTTATTTGATGTGTCCAAAGTGTTCCCACAGGTTTGTGACCATTAGGATGAGATTTGGACAATTTTGAAAATAGTTTTTACCAAAAAGCTGCACTTTTGCATCCGGGTGTCCAAATCTTAATTTGACCGTTGGATTTCTCTAAAATTTAGGTCACAAGTAAAACCTTTTATAAGCTTCGTGTGGGCTTTAGAATCACATCAATCGGATATCGGACGGAGAAACGACGCACTCCGAAATTTGGTCTGGAGGTGCTATCATGACAGCATTAAATTGCTGTCATGACAGCTACAGTAGTTATATTGTAACCTGCACAAAATTCAATCCGTCCGTTGGATCTTTTCAAAATTTGGTATGCTAATAGTATTCTTAAAAAGTGACATGTGGGCTTTGAAATCACTCCGATCAGAGGTCGGATGATGAAATGGTGCACTCCGGAAGTTGGTCCGGAAGTGCTGTCATGACAGCTTTTCATGCTGTCATGACAGCAAAATTGACTAAATTTGTAACATGTCCAATTTTCAATCTGACCGTTGGATCTTTTTGAAATTTAGTACACTTATAGTACCCTTTGAATGTGACTTGTGAGCTTTAAAATTTCTTCGATCGGAGATCGGAAGGCGAAACGGCGCCTCCCAGAAGTTGAACCGGGAGGGCTGTCATGACAGCAATTTAATGCTGTCATGACAGCATATTTTTACCCTTCTTTTGTCTAACTTGCTTCCGTGCGCTATAGGTAGAACCTATAATTTTTTTTTAGGTTTTAAATGTTTACTTTGCAATCGTATATTTTCTTAGTGATTTAAATGGTTTGTTTCCTAAGTTGGTTTTAGGATTAACTCCTTAACCACACTTAGTTTATTTGACTTGTGTGATTTTTGGATAACACTCGGGGCAAGTGTTACAGAAACTCTCTTAAAGAGTAGATAAATTACAGTCGAAAGCTTATAAACTTATGAGAGCTTTTTCACAATTCTTTTCAAAAATGACGAATGAATACAAGATATTTAAATACAATTTGAAAGCTTTTTCAATGCTTAGATAAAGATAAGTTTGCTCAAGAATCAAGAGTTCTCTTCAGACTTGAATTATATCGCATACATAGTTTTGGTAATTGTTAGACTATTGGACTAGTGTTTTTATCGGCTGGCGCAATTTCTTATGAGTGACCTACTGAATCACAAGTGAAATTGCTCTTAATATGTTCCAGCTGCGTATGTGATAAATCATGCGTGAACCTCATGATCTCTCATGCATGGATGGTTTTGCATATGTGAATATATAGTTAATTTTGAGTACAAAAGCTTGTGTGGAAACCTTCAGCTCTCACACATGGTTTAGCTTATAAAAAACCAACACTAATTTTGTATGCAAAAACTCATGTGTAAATAACTCATCATCATACATGAAAATGCTTACAGAAAGTTAAGCTCACTTCTATAAGACAGAACTTGCGTGAAGCTACTATGCTCTTACACATGAAATGGCTGGCAGAATGCTAAAACTAATTCTTGTGAACAAAACTCACACAGAAGTAGAAAACTATCACTCATGAAATTACCAACTCCAAACTTAGTCCCTTCGGAAGGATGAATCACGTGTGAAAATTGTAACCTCCTTTTATATCCTCCAGATATAGGAGAAGATTAACAGCGTTACCACATCAATACCTCAATTATAATAATTAAATCTCATTTGAAAAGCTTTGGCTAAAGACTTATTTTGTAAAATCGTACCCTATCAGAGAAATACATTGCGGAAGCAATTACACACTCATCTAATACGTAGTAGACACAACCCATAAGAATTCCTTTTTTAAATGCATGCCTTTAAAATCACAAACATCATATGGGAATTTGTCCATGCACCACGGCGTGTAGTACATGTGCCACAGCATATGGCACAGAGCCACACGCTTAGCCTATTCTGTGTCATGCACCATAACATGTGTCACCATATGCCACGGCACGCCTATGTGAATTTCTACTATCATTTTGACACCAAAAATGATGAACTTTCATTGAACGCCATTTTCACATACAATGTCCAATTGGAATGATTTAAGTGCACACACGTAGCTTAACTCATAAGCTAACTAATAAGATAGGTTTAGATACTATCTAATGGTCTAATTAAAATTTGGATGCTCGAGTGTAAAAAGTTACTTTTTTAAAAAAATTTGCATATTCAAGCACTCAAATTGATCATTTTCTCTTATTAGACCACTGTAGGCCTTAAATCAAATCCAAAAAGACCCAATATAGCTAATTGATCATCTTATATCACAATCATACACATATATTGAAATTTGAACCATCTACAGCCAATTTTCGCATTTTATAATTTTGCACAAAATGCCATTTTTTGGCATAACTTGGCCTACTTGGCCATTTCTCCATACATTCATATACATAACACATTTACAATACAATTTTAGCCCTAAATTGTTCATTTCACCATAATCTTTTACTTAGGCTTAAGATTCACCAACACAAACAATCATTTCATCACAACATACTCAAATCATAGCCCCTTAGTTCGTTTCATCACATATACATTCAATCATGCCAAGATTACATAAAATACCACTCAAATTATGCATGCAACCTTATGGCAACTCATTTACACACATATACACAAGTTTCTTAGTTTAGTTCATTATACAACTCTGAGTATACATGGCTTCTCAACTCTAAGTCGATCTAGACTCTCTTTCTTTACCTTGATCACTACCTGATCCTGTGAACATATAACCACAAGGGTGAGATAAAAATCTTAGAAATAGAATAACTCACTCCTATTGACTATCACATGCAACTATATAGAAGTAAAGCATTTAAATCTCATTAAAATAGCATTTATATCACATATCTCACTTCCAGTCATAATCATGTAGTACATATCTATTCTCAACTCTTCACCACTTTCGCATAACATTCCATAGCATCTATTGGCATGATCACTACCAATCAAACCTCCAAATCACCCTGACATGAAACCATAGGCTCGCCTTAAACCAATGTACAATCTCATTGGCCTTGAGCTCACCTGCAATGGTAGAATCATTCGACTGAAGATGTTCTAACGTACATATAGACTATGGTTTCTCCTAATACACACAATGAGGTGTCGTTGTCTCTAACACTGTATCACATGGACTCTAAGGAGTCTCACATTTCCAACATCACTTCTCAAAAGTACTAAGGAGATCTTCTCCAACACTGCACCTTATAAGACATTAAGGAGAATTATTTCCAACACCGCACCCTGTCAGGTACTAAGAAAACCTTGCCATATGGTCTTTATCATCTCCTCCACTCAAGTGAACTCCCACTCCTATGATCATGCTTCCTGAACTATTTAAGGTTTCCATTTACCATTTTACTCATTATCTCACACATAGCATATATATATATATATATTAACGCACCATTTGAAAACACCCATTTCAATGCTTTTATTCAATCAAAAGCTATTTAATGCAACATTCACACAATATTATAAAACATGTTTAATCCAAAACAAGTTCATGTATTACATAGCATACTAACATACATTTACAATAAATAGTCAAATAAAGGAAGTTATTCAGTTACCTTAAGTCTTCTATCACTAGAAAGGTTACCCATGGATTTCAAAAACCTCTATAGCTTATCTTAAGCTTCCTTTCTCTACTCACACATCTAATGTGCCAATTTGAACACATTTGGCATATTTGAGTCATTTAGTCCATTTTAACCAAAAACTCATATTTACTACTTAGAGCTATATTCATCTATAAAGTCTTTTCCATTTCTCTATTCTAGGTCCATTACTACCTAATTACTGATTTACATTACCTCAACTAGTCTTATTTCACTCAAATACAATTTCTACCCTAACTTTCTCTCTCTAAGGGCTAAAATTAAGCCTACGAGTTTAAAGCTCTACAGTTCAGCTTTAAATCAATCTTAAAGCTCTAATTTAACTTCCTAGAGCCTTTTTATTACTATTGGATAAGAATCAAACCTCTTAAATTTTATTGGTTCAATTTTACTATAACTAATTTTTAGAGAAATTTGTGTAAAATAGAAGGTAAAAGTTATACGTAGTTTACTTGATAAGTTATCAGTCAGAATCACCTTCTAATGGCTTAAAATAGCTTACTCTAGCTTTTTAGCCCTTCTTCTCTCCCTTTCTTATGTGTTTTTTAGATTTTTACTTCTGAAAATCACCAGATTTCACAAATTAAGAAGTGATTTTTTGGACCATGCATTGTAGCACATGTAGTACAAGCTGCGGGAGGTAGCAGAGTGAGATTTATTCTCACCATGCACACTTGCATTGACCCAAAATGCACTCCTTCCACCCATATCTCTAATCCCACACTAATTGCTACTCCACCCTCAATTAACCTCTAAACTCGAGATTAAGAGATTCAGGATGTTATAAAAATGCAATAGACTTAAGCAAGATTTTGCATGATTAAAAGTATGGATGTGTGATCATGGATCATGCATTTGAAAAAATTTAACTTAGCTTGAGATCACTTAAGACTCAATATGGCAATATGTGATAATATAACAGGTGACAAATCACATGTGGCTACCATCAGTCCTCACGCGTGATAGGAATTATCACTTGCCCTCAAAATTAAACTAAAGTTAACCCTAATGCAATATATAGCTAACACTAGGTCATCTCCTAAGGAATGATTTTAAGCCTAAATTTAAAGTTATCTAGTAAAATAAATCACCTAAAGGTTAAAGTTGATTAACTAATTGCTAAGCTAATTATCTAGTAAATTAAATTAGAAAACTAATCCTAATTGTGAAAGAAGTAGCTTCCCTATTCAAGTAGGAACCTTAGATTGTTGCTAATGGAAGAATCCGATTTCTTAATCAAATATGGTAGCTCACTTAACCCTCTCCCTTGGCTAAAAAAATTATTTACCTAAGAAAACCATCTCAAGTACCTTAGCTTCACTAATTTAATTCCCTATGTGCAATTACAAATCCCCTAGTAACCTTACTAGCTTAGCTCTAAAATTAACCAAGTATTTAGTTAAAATTCATTTCTAATTGCCACTGCTTAAAGCTATACCTAAGCTCAAAACCATAAAAATTTAAGCAACTCATCAAGTATTCACTACACAATTACATGCTAAGCTAATACAAGACATTCACTAATTGAAATCACATATTACAATATGAATTTTGAAAATTCCAGCAGCAACAAGAGCATGAAATTCAACTAAACAATCTTATTTTCAATATTACAAATTATAAACAACCATACAACTAGAGTCAAATTGAACCAAAATCAATAATAGTTATAGTATTCTAATGGAATTGAAACAAGATGAAGAAATAATTGAGCTTAGCCAAATAAACTCTTCAAAACTCCTATTCCATTAAATCTCACCTAGGATTCTATGAAGACTCTAGCTAGAAAACATCAAGAGAATCTTGCTTCCTCTATGAATGCTATGTGGCCAAGAGGTTTGCTCCATAATCTTCATGCATTAAGCTCAAATCTTCTTCCAAATAATTAGGGTATGGTCAACCTTGAGAGTAGAAGAGAATGGTGGAATTTTTGAGTAAATTTGATAGAGAAATGATGGATAAATAAGGGTTGGAAGTGTGCTAGAAATGTAGAGAGAAAGAGGAGAAAATGAAGAACACTAAAAGCAAGAGAGAAAAAATATGGAAGATGAAATGAATGAGTTTTGGATATGATTTTATGAGTAAAATGGAATGCTTTCACTTTTTTCCCATCAGATGAAGACTTAATTAAAAAATAAGAAAAGAAATTAAAATGAAAATGGAAGTCTTGTCACACTTACAAGGTAGCAACCTCCTATTGGTAAGTAGATGATTCCAATATATTTGTAATTTTTCATGTGTCATCCACATAATTTAAGCTGATTTATTCTCCCAAAAATAGCATAAATAATGTGCAAATACTCAGCCATTGACCTCAAGGAGTGTTGACTTCAATTGTCCAATTAATGCACAAGTCACATGTTATCTATGTCATATAAATCACATAATTCAATTAAATAATATGTGATATAATAAAATATAATTAATGTCTAGAATTAAATTCATAATTAGAAGGAAGAATTTATTAAAATAAATAAGTTTTAGGTTGCATAAAATTATATAAGAATTTTTACACAAAAGTAAACTGAAAATTAGGTCAAACTAAGACACTTTAGAAAGAGTTGACTTTTTATTTAATTACTCTCAAAATAAAATGAATTTTAAAAATTTAATTTCATCACTTAGCAACTGGACATAAAATGAACTTTGTCAATTTTTCTTGTACATTTTCTCAAAATTTTATTTTTGGACCAAAATGCCTCTAGTGCACTAAATCTAGAAACTTGGGCAAAATTCCAAATCTAATGTAATATGTGCACTTAATGGTGATAAATAATTAATAAAAGGGTCATAATTGATGAATAAAAGTAGGTAACAAATGTGTTCTATCAATTTTCTCACACTTATCTTTTGCAATTTGGGCAAAATCAAGTAATAAAGGTCCTAAAACAAACTTAAAGACAAAGAAACAAGAGAAAAACAATGTTCAAAGTTACTAAAATAATAGCTCAAGAACTTCTACAAAGTATCAATCAATGTGGCAATAATTAGGAAAGAATTACGCACATCATAAACAAACTGTTACCTAGGATCAATGTCAAAGTGTAAGCCTCTCTAGGTTAAGTATTTGTTCTCATCATTCACTCAAAATTTCTTAGGATAAACCCTACCATAATTTTTTCACCTTTTTACATCTCCACCACTAAATTAGCACTTGCAATCAAGAATCAAGTAGACTTTATTAGGTTATAATGTGAGTAATGAAAGGATGTCTAAAAAATGTATGTAAGAAAAATAGGAGTAGCATCAAGATAATGCTAAGGTCAAGATATATCCCCTTAATATACAAAACATAACCTAATTCAATTGAGTGGATACCTTAACATATTGAGGATTCAAAGAAATGATAAGAAATGATGAACAATGAAATTAAATGAGCTAGGCAACTTTTATTCTTATCTTTCTTTTCTTTGTCTTTTTATTTCTTTTTCTAGCAACTTTGTTTCTTTCATTTTCATGTGTGTGTATATATATATATATATTTTCAATCTTTCTCTGCCTTTCTTTTTATTTTGGTTGCCCTTAACTCTTTGAAAACAATGAAAATAATGGATATAATGGTATAACAATAAAGGATAAAGAGTACTAGATAGAAAAGTGACAATAGACATCCACTCACTTGATCTAAGACATGCAATGAATATTAAAAAGATATATAAAAGTGAAACATGCATTCCTTAGGGAAAATAGGGTGAATATTTTTTTTTTAAGAATCAAACCAAAAGTTTAAAGTGGCTGATGAAGGATAATCAATAATAATGGCTTGGCTATTTGGCTCTTAGCTATTTTTTGTGAATTCCATCTTTCATCTCCTATCAAACAAGTGCAAGACATGTGGTCTCAATTAAGAAGTGAAACAAATTTTAGAGGATAACATCACTAAGGAATTAATCACACATGAGTATTTAGCCTCTTCCATGAAAGGGTAATGCGCTATTCTAATCCATTAATTAAAGGCAAATGAATGTTCACTTCACACCTATTCAATCCTAAAAACTACCATATCTCTAGTATCAAAATATCTATTTGCCCAACTAGGTAATTAAGTAACCTCAAATAAAACACAACAAAGCACACATTTTTTTTAAAAAAATTCAAATATTTATTTCTCTCTCCCATGCTTAAATCATGCATTGTCTTCAATATATGTATAGACTTGTGATAAAACAAGGTGAGATCAATAATGAATGCATAATAAAAGTGTGGTGCAAATTTTGTTTCTTTTCAACACACAAACAAATAAAAAGAAATAAGCAAATAAAAGCAAACAAATCTATTATCTACTAGGCTCATCTCCCCCACACTTGAACTATATCAATCATTAAATATATCAATTAAAGCAAGGTAAAAGCTCAAGGTTAGAAAGATACAACTTTATCATGGTGTCTCAAAAACATGTTAAGAGAAGTCCTCTTCCTTTTGAAGTATTAGGTTAGCCTCCCTGTAAAGCTTGCATAAATGACCATTAATCTCCCAAGTAGACCTCGTGGCTGTATCCTTGAGTTGAAGGACTCCATAAAAGAGAAATTAGTCACCACATATAGCCCATACCATTTAGATGTGAGCTTGGAATGCTTATGGATGTATATTGTCTTGTGAACAAGGACTAAGTCTCCAATTTTGAAATTCTTCCTCAAGATCATTTTTTTCATGAAGAACCCTTATTTTCTCCTTGTAAATCCTAGATGACTCATAAGCATCTAATTTAAGCTCCTTTAGTTTTTGCACTTGAAGGAATCTCTCCTTAGTCGAAAGATGTAAATCCAAGTTGAGCTTCTTAATGACCCAATAGACCTTGTGCTCTATCTCCATCGAGATGTAGGAAGCCTTTCCATGCACCAATCAAAAAGGAGACATCCTAATGGGAGTCTTATAAGTAGCTTGATAAGCCGACAAAGCATCCTCCAGGTGCAAAGACCAATCCTTCCTATTTGTGATCACCACCTTGGTTAGGATCTTCTTGACTTCTCTATTTAATACTTTAGCTTAGCCATTGGTTTAGGGATGATATGGTGTAAAGATCTTGTGAAGCACCCCATCTTTAGCTAAAAGAGCCTTCATCATCTTGTTGCAAAAGTAGGATCCTTAGTCACTTATCAAGGCCTTAGGAACTCCATACTTACAAAAAATATTAGATTCAAGAAACTTCAAAACAATCTTAGCATCATAAGTTCTAGTAGGAATGGCTTCAATCCACTTTGAAACATAATCAACACCAAGCAATATATACTTAAAACCAAAAGATGGTGGAAATGGACCCATGAAGTCAATGCTCCAAACATCAAAAATCTCACAAAATAAAATGGGTTGTTGAGGCGTTTCATGCCTCTTACCCCAACTACTAACCTTTTGACATTTTAAGCATGCTTTACAAAATTCATAAGAGTCTTTAAACGAGCTAGGCTTATACAATCCACATTTTGAAATCTTTCTAGCTATCTTATTTAAGCTAAAATGACCACCACATGCATGAGAGTGACAAAAATAAAGAATAGAAGGCACATCAACATAATCAACACACCTCCTAATCAATTTATCAGTACAAATCTTATATGTCAAAGGTAGTTCCAAAATGTAAAATCTAGACTCTTTCTTTAATTTTTCAATAACAAATTGTGAAGCATAAGGAGGCAAGACTCCAACTCAATATAGTTAGCAAAAGAGGCATACCATAGAGGCTTAAATGAAATGGCACACAGTACCTCATAGGGTTAGAGTTTACCATAGTAGCTTTCGAATGAGGTATCCTAGGCAAATGATCCGCCACTTGGTTAGTAGAACCACTCTTATCCCTTATCTCCATATCAAATTCTTTTATCAAAATCACCCATTGAATTAAGCAGGGCTTAGAATCTATCTTCTTAAACAAGTACCTCACAGTAGCATGGTTAGTGTACACAACAACTTTAGAGTTAAGAAGATATGATCTAAACTTGTCAACTGCAAAAGAAAAAAAGCAAACAACTCTTTCTTAGTCGTAATGTAATTAACCTAAGCTAAATCTAGGGTCCTAGATGCATAAGCAATCATATATAACAACTTGCCCTCTCTTTGACCAACCATAGCTCCCACAGTAAAATTGGAAACATCATATGACAACTCAAAAGGCAAAGATCAATTTAAGGCTTTAAGAGTAGAAGGGAAAATGAGCATGCTTTTCAAAGTGTCAAAACTCTTTTTGCAAGCATCATCAAAAACAAAATTAACATCTTTTTATAAGAGTTTAGACATAGGCAAATCAATTTCATTAAACCCCTTGATAAATCTCCTATAAAAGCCTGCATGCCCCAAAAATGATCTGAAATCTTTCAAACAAACAGGATATGTTAAAGAAGCAATCACATTTACTTTGGCCTTATCCACCTCTATGGCCTGGGAAGAAATTGAATGGCCTAAAACAATGCCTTCATCTACCATAAAATGGCATTTCTTAAAGTTAAGCACAAACTTATTTTCAATGCACCTATCAAGCACTTTATCTAAAGAATGCAAGCATAAATCAAAAGACTCACCATACACAATAAAAACATATATAAAAACTTCCATGCAATTTTCAATAAAATCACAAATTGTGGACATCATGCATCTTTGAAAAGCATCAAGCGCATTACAAAGACCAAAAGGCATCCTCCTATAGGCAAAAGTACTAAAGGGGCATGTAAAGGTGGTCTTATCTTGGTCACTAGGAGCTATAAGAATCTAGAAATACCTACTGAACCCATTTAGGAAGCAATAATAGGACTTAAAAGCCAAGCTCTTAAGCATTTGATCAATAAAAACTAAAGGAAAATGGTCCTTCCTAGTCACATTATTGAGCTTTCTATAGCCCATACACACTCTTTAAGCATTCTGAACTCTAGTCAGGACAAGCTCTCCTTTCTCATTTTTTATCACAATAATCCCCCTTTTTTAGGCACAACTTGGGTTGGAGACACCCACTCTGTAAGATCTCCTTTACTAATCCATAATTAAATCCCAAAATCAAGGTAATTATAAGAATAACCCAAATGAATTACCAAGTTTGTAAAATTTTTATAAATGGGATCCTAAATTTTCAAAACTTAAAATGATATAAAATCATTTGGTAAACTAAAATCAGAGCAAAACATGTATACGAAAGTGACATCATACAAGGTAAGATAAAATCAAACTAGGGTCAAAATAACAAAAAACTAATTCTAGCACAATTACACTATATCATAAAATTTTATGGTATGGCATAAACAGCAGAATCTGTGATAACAACAAGTTGTTATGGCAAATTTTCTGGCCAAACTTTTGAAGTGCACTAAATCTCCATCCAATGTCCGATTGAGGTGATATAGGTGTTTACAGAAGGCTTTCTCCAAGCTTTAACTAATGGCACTATTTTGACATTTAAATCATTTCTCAATCAAAAGTTGGATACCAAAATGCAAACTCATTCATTTATGCTTTCAAAACACAACTAAGGTATCTAAAACTCAATCCAGGTGCTAAAAGCCCATACCAACCCTTAGACCATACTCAATAGAGTTAAGATGACCTATGTAACATACCATAACAACCAGATATCACATATTTCATAAATTAAACCCTCAACCCCTTCATTTAAGAAATAATAGGGGGAAGCATTTTGACTTCAAAACTCAATATAATCCAATACAACCATTCCTATAGTCAAATCTATACTTGTACTAGTATTTTGACCTTTTTCATATATCTCAGCTAAAAAGATATCACACGAACTAGGCCTAAAATACACCTTCTAATATTTAATATTTAATAGTGCAAGTAATAACAAAATATGATCATTTTAGTTGGCAATATTAATTAATTATACATATGCAACTAAAATTACGATAGGCCTGCAGTAGGAAACTGAGTTTCCCTGCCTCCAGTGCTTTTCCCTTGTCCTGTTAGGAACTAGTACTTGTAAAATGTTAAATAGAGGGGTGAGCACAACTACTTAGTAACCAAGTTTGACCTAACCTATACAATTGCATATCAATTGAAAATGGATTCAATTGGCAACAAACACACACAAAAAGCATGTATGACAATGTATAGTCTCGGCTACAACAATAACAGCCATGTGGCTGAGTTTCGAACACATAATGATATATATATATCAATAATACACAACCTAGGGTCGCAATAATACCAACTATGTGCCCCTAAACCATACCAAACCATAATACTAACAATCATGCGGTCAGGACTACATGTATAATCATATGCTAACCTTATACCCTCCTGATTACCTCCAACATGAAACCAATGGTTATTCAATAGCTACATCCTTTATGGACTAACCTAGCCTTCTACTTGTGAGGAACTACTGGGCTAGGGTCAACTCACTCACTTGTGTAATTTGGTTTCCTCCAATACTAATAACCATGAGGTGTCTTACCCCTAATCTAGCATCCTCATAAACCGATAAAGACTAGTTAGGTTTGAGTTTCTTGTAGAATAAATGGGATAGTCCTAAATCAATCATGGGATAAAGGCTACCTCTTAATTCCAACTATCAATGCCAAGGCAAGTTTTCGACCCCAATGATCATTGTCAATGCCACGTGGATTTACCAATCTACTCCTCTCTCTAGGCAAACTCCTACCAATGATCATTCTATACATAAATTCCACATATTCATGCATCTCAATCATCAATCACATAACATGGATTCACATATCCATACTCATATAATCCATTCCACATACTAAATACCACATAATAAATAGTACATACTCATATAATCTCAATCATCATCATTACTCATATGTAAGTGAGCACAACGCTTCACCAATATCACATTCTCAAATATGTCAATTTTTCATTAAGAGTTTAAAATAGCAAGTATATTTTAAATCAACCATTTCAATAAGAATCCATTAACATTTAACTATGTAAACTAGGTTTCCCCAGTTACCTCAAACCTTTGAGAGGTCAAAGGTTATCCCACAATCATAACTTGTTTTTCGAGCTAAATTCAAGCTTACGATGCTTCATGATGTTAGTCTACAATTACATTAACACCCATCACTAATAATCATGAAAATTACCATTTCCAACATCTAATTTTGTACTTTAACAACTAAATTTCTCAACTACAAGATCAACCTCACATCCAATGAGTTCTTTAACTCTCATTAATTTCATTTAGCTCTCAACAACTTAAATAATCACTAAGATATCATCTAACAACCCAAAATCATCATCAATGTCATAACTTAATCACTTCCAATTCTTAAATTTCAACACTTTCATCACCTAAAACTCTCAAGTCATGAGTTTGATCACCACATTAGGTTTACTAACTCTCATTAGCTTTAACTAACATTAACAAAATCTTTAATCAATGTCAATGATAGCTCTTTACCTCAACCACTACCATTTATGGCCTTTTAAGACGAAGTCCATAATTGAGAGCTCACTCCTATGGATGCATAAAACCACTATATCTAGATTTAGATAACTTAAACAACTCCCATTAGTCTCATTTAGACTAATAGATTCAGACCTAAAGTCTTAGGTCCAAAAATCATTAACTTCCAACCTCAAGTCTCACTTCCAAAATGTGTAGAGAGAAGACAAAGAGATAAGGAAGGCATACCTAGGTGAAATCAAGCTCCAATCACCTCTAAAATGCCACAAAGAGTTGATGCCCTAGAAGAGGAACAACTCTCTTCATCACCCTCCCTCTATTTCAAACTCATTTCACCTTGTTTCAGACGTTTTCACACTTTTTAAAAAGTTGATTCTATAATTTATGCTACAATGTAAATTTTTATGCTACAGCATAATACATTAGGCTAACAATTTGATTTCTTTTCTCTTCAATTTGAGACTTTTGAACCTAATCTAAAAGCTAAAACCAAACCTATTGTTAGCTATAAATTTACCCAAAGTCCAACTAAGTAGCTTAATTAACCTGTCAATTGTCTCTAACTACCTTCAAATCCATTTATATTTAAATTTATAAATTTACCCTTCATTAGCTTAATTAATTAAGGGAATAATTTTTTTAGGATGTTACACACTCATTGTTAGCTATAGGATAAAACTAAGTAGCTTGATAAAATTTTTATTTACTACATCTAAGATCAATGGGTTAAGTCTCATTTATGGCTGCCTAATAGGCTTAGAATTATCCTCAAGAAAAATTTTATATGTGCACACAATAGGGTTAATACCAGGAATGTCAGCCAAAGTCCAACCAATAGCATGCATGTTCTTTCTCAACACATCAAGCAATGCATTTTCTTCCTTAAGAGATAAAGATTTAGAAATTATTATGGGAAGCTTCTCATTCTCAAGAAAATATGAATACTTGAGATTGGATGGTAAAGGCTTAGGTAGAGGCTCTACATAAGAGGGAATGAGCTTCTTCAGGTCTAATTTAGTGGAATATCCCACAGCACCCTCCTATATTTTAGGCTGTTTACTTGTTTTTTATTGCTCCTATTCTTCCTTTATGGCCTCCCCCTTTTCTTACAACTTGTCCTCAAGTGCTTGGACATAAGCCATAGCCTCAGCATATGGAATGTAGAATTTTCCTCTAATAGCTTGAGAATACTAAGAACATCAAGCTTAAGTGGAGAAAAACTCATAAATTCAACCTCAGTGGCTTTAGTACCTACAACATAAGAAGATATACCCTTCTCAAGCATTTCAAGATCAAGCATAAGAGATATTTCAAACAAATTATAAGAAAAAGTCATTGTATTATTCAAGCATTCATCAATCTCTAAATGAATAAGACAATCACATCCATCAATGCATGTAGTAGTGACATGAGACAAATCATCATCATCATGTGTGAAAGAATCAAGCATGTGAGACTCACAAGCATCATAAAGCAATACCTCAATTGAACTCACACCCAACAAAGAATAATCCTCAAAAGGATGTTTCATTGCTTCATATATATTAAAAATAACATGATCCTCTCCACATTTCGAAATTAAACTACCTTTTTTATGTTAATCAATATATGAGTAGTCCTTATAAATTGCCTTCCTCAAATAAAAATATCATCCCCACTCCCTTCTTTTAAAATATCAAGCACATAGAAATCTACAGGAAATAATAGACCTTTAACACAAACCAACAAATCTTCTACTATTCTATATGGTCTTCTAATACTTATATCTGCTAATTGGCATATCATAGGTGTCTTATGCAATGAAGACTCAAGGCATGATAAATTGAAAGAGGCATGACATTACTAGCTATACCTAAGTCTATCAATGTATGAGAAAAATGTGTGTTGCCAATCTTGCATGGAATTGTAAAAGAACAGGGGTCCTCACACTTTATAAGGAGTTGAGGCTTCATGATAGCACTCATATATGAGGGTAATTGTACCCTTGCATTAGGCCTAAATTTCCTTTTCTTTGCATAACAATCTTTCAAAAATTTAGGATATTTAGGAAAGTTCTTAACTACATACATTAATGGTACATTAATATGAATCTTATGGAAGAAATCATACACCTCTTGATCAAATTTCCTTTCACTTGCTTAAGGATTACTTGTACTTATGGGAAAGGAAGCTTCTTCACAATCTCTTGACTTTGCTTTCCTTCTTCCTTCCTTGAACTTTCCTTTTTTGTTTCACTTTACTCGGCCTCTCCCTCTTTTTCCTTATTAAGTAACTCGGCCATAGTCCTCTTTTTCACCTTTGATGGTGGTTGCTCACATACGATCTCCTCAATGTTCTCATCATCATCATCCATACAAAAAGGTATATCATTGGGAGTAAAAGAAGAACTAGAAACATTAACATCAATTGAAGAATTCAAAGAGGGATTCTTCACCTTCCCCTATCTTTTGTCTGCTTACACTCTTGCTCCTAACTCCTTGCTACTCCTTAAGGTGATAGGATTAAGAATAGCTTTAAGACTGGTAACGGTGTTGGATGGTAATATAGAAGTTTGAGCATTAATTGCACTTAATTGGTTAGCAAGCATATTCATTTGAGAAGGGCATCAATTTTAGGGTTCATGTTCTCACACTTATTGCCCATACTCTCTACCTTATTCCCTAAGCCATCATACATGTTTTTATACAAGGAATTCATTTCAATCAATTTCTTGCATAACACATTCACATCATTAGAAGAGTTAGAGTTAGAAGAAATCTCAATTGGAATAAGCCTCCTATCACTATAAGAATTAGAAGAAAGTACAATAGAATTATCGCTTAGATTGTATCTTTAAAAAGAGCTACCTTGAGACAAATGAGGTAGAGGGTCACAGCCAAAGGTGTTTTGATGGGATCCTCTTTGTTGATTGTCTTGTAAAACCACATTTAGGTTTGAATAGGAGAAATTAGGATGGTCTCTCTATGAAAGATTGTAAGTATTAAAATAAGTTAATCCTTGCCTCCTACCATAGTATTTTTTCTCATTGTAGATAGCATTCACTTACTCAAACTTAATAGGACAATTGCTTTCCACATGCATAGATGAGTCACAAAAAGTACAAGAATATGAGACAAGTGCTTGAGAAGTACTTACATTGCTCACTTGAGATATTTATGGAGCCAACATTCTCCTAATCTTAGTGGCTAGCAAATCCATATGTGAATCATCTAGCATTAAGGAACCCACCATATTTACATTCCTCTTCTTTCTTGTAAAGTATTAAGCACCACTTGAGGCTATTTTGTCAATTAGTTCCCAAGCCTTTAAGGAAGTGAGATCAATCTAGCATCCACCACTAGCAGCATCAATGTTAACTTTATCTCTTGGAATCAAGCCCTTATAGAAATATTAGACTAAATTCTAACTAGAAATTTGATGCTGTGGGCATTTAGCCAAAAGTGCTCAAAATCTAGTCTAATACGCATAAAGACTCTCATCCTCTCCTTGTTTATAGATTTGCTTCCTCAAGTTGGCAACCTTGAAATTTGGAAAGAATTTATCCAAGAAGAGTCTTATTAACTCAGCCTATGTGCTCACTTTCACATAAGAAGGGTAGTTGAAATACCACTCTTTTACTAAACCTTCAACAGAAAATACAAAAGCCTTAACTTGAACATCAACATTTACATGCATAGGCTTCATAGTATCATAAACCAATAGGAGAGTATGCAAAAACCTATTGCAATCTTCTCTCAGTAACCCATGAAATTTAGGCAATGCATTAATCAAAGAGGGTTTAATTTCAAATTGAACATTAGTAGGAGGAACATACAAGATATAAGGATTATCAAGCCAATTAGGTTGAGTTAATTGCCTAACACTCCTCTCCTCTCTAGGATTATGTAATGAGTTAATTGCCTAACGCTCCTCTCCTCTCTAGGATTATGTAAGCCTTCATATTCATTATTAACATGGCCATCATCATGAAAATTCTCATTCCTATTCCCAAGGCCCTCATTATGCACATGCTTATGCCCTAAGATATCTTCCATTGTTGAATTACAAACCAAATGAGAATGAAGAATAGGTTGTGATCTTCTTAACCTTAAAATAGTCCTTTCAATTTCTAAATCTAATTCAACAAAATGGGTATGTTTCTTTTAAGTCATGCACTAATCAAGCTCAAGAAAATTAAGAATAAAGAACAAGCTAGGCTAAAATGCAAATCAAGAAGAGATAATTCAAAACAGGAAAAAGTAAGAGAAATTTTTTTCTTCTTTTTCTAATAAACTCAATAGAAAAAATGAACAAAAATAATCAAAAACAACACCAAACAAGTAGAAGGAGAGTTAGAAATGCTCAATCAAGAAGCTTTAGCAATTATGGAATTCGCACAATAGGCCCTTTGGAGACAGTGAAATTGTGGATTTTCTAGCAGCCAATCCACACAAGAAATTCCCCTTAAACTTTTTTAAGAGACACAAGAGATATACAGAAAAATTATATAAAAATTTTAGATCAAAACTCCTTCCTAATAGTTTCCAAACTTGTTCACAAGTTGGTCCACAGGTCTGGAGAAATAGGATTTCATCCAAAAGATCTTCAAAACTTCCAACAAACTTTCAAATAGGCAAATGGAAAAATTAAAGAAAATGCTAAACACAAGAAACAAAGCTAAGACAATAAGAAGAAAAATGAGACTAGAATCAATAAATATGGACACATAGAGAGGGAGATATGCTAACTTAAATTTGTAATAGGATTTTGGAAATCCTCTATAAAGGCTCTCTGGACCTTGTTAATTTGTAAAACTTCCACAGGACACTTCCCATGTCACAAATTGACCAATATAATGTTAAAATGAATCTAAGATATAGATCTTTCATATGAAAGAAATTTCAAGTTCAAATTCTTCCAGTCTTGTTTCCAGTTGATTTTTCAAATTTAGATAGAGACATTAGAAATAGAGTATTTTTAGCTCTACACTAAACTAACAAAAATTACACTATTTTTTCCTTTTTCTAAAACAAAACAAAAACACACAAAAACACTAAGAAAAATAAAGAACACAATTTTTTATGATTTTTCTCAAAATTTTCTAGAGAAGACAAAAAATGTAAATTAAGGACTAAACAATCCTAAATCAAACCTAAACACATTCTTTAGCAACGGTGCCAAAATTTTGATAGGAATTGTCGCTTGCCCTTAAATTTAAACTAAAGCTAACCCTAATGCAATATAGGAAAAACCTTAGGTCATCTTCTAAGGAATAGTTTTAAGTCTAATTTAATGTTATCTAGTGAAATAAATCACCCAAAGTTTGAAGTTGATTAACTAATTGCTAACCTAATTATCTAGTGAATTAAACTCAAAAAGTAATCCTAAGTGTGAATGAAGTAGCTTCCCTATTCAAGTAAGAACCCTAAGGTGTTACTAATGAAAGAATCCTAATTCTTAATCAAACATGGCAGCTCACTCAACTCCTCTCCCTTGGTTGAAAAATATATTTACTTAAGGCAACTATCTTAAGTACCATAGCTTTACTAATTCAATTCCCTAAGTGCTCTTACAAGCCCCTTAGGTAACTTTATTAGCTTAGCTATAAAATTAACTAAGTGTTCAGTTAAAATTCATTTCTAATTACCATTGCTCAAAGTTATGAAAACTCAAGCAACTCATCAAGTATTCACCACACAATTACATGCTAGGCTAATACAAAACATTCACTAATTGAAATCACATATTACAATGTGAATTCATGAGGAGGTCGAAAATTCTAACAGCAACAAAAGCATTAAATTCAACTAAACAATCTTGTTTCAGCATTACAAATTATAAACAACGATCAAACTAATGGCAAATTGATCTACAATCAATAATAATTATAGTATTTTAATCGAATTGAAATAAGATGAAGAAATACTTGAGCTTAGCCAAGTGAAGACCTCAAAACTCCTCTTCCATCAACTCTTTCCTTGGATTTCATAAAGAGTCTAGCTAGAAAACATCAAGAGATTCTTGTTTCCTCTATGAACACCATGTCGCCAAGAGGTTTGTTCCATAATCTTGATAAATTAAGCTTAAATCTTCTTCCAAATAGTTAAGGTATGGCTGACCTTGAGAGAAGAAGAGAATTGTGGAAGTTTTGAGTGGATTTGATGAAAAAATGGTGGAGAAATAGGGGCTGCAAGTATGCTTGAAATGTAGAGAGAAGGAGGAGAAAATGAAGAACACCAAGAATAAGAGAGAGAAAATGTGGAAGATAAAATGAATGAGTATTGGATTTGATTTTATGAGTGAAATGCCATGCTTCTACTTTTTTCCATAAGATGAAGCCTTAATTAAAAATAAGAAAAGAAATTAAAATGAAAATAGGAGCCTTGTCACACTTGCAAGGTGGCAACCTCCTATGGTTTGTAGATGATTCCAATGTATGTGAAATTTTTCATATGTCATCCACATCATTTAAGATGAATTAATCTCTCAAAAATAGCATAAATCACGTGAAAATGCTCAGCCATTGACCTCAAGGAGTGTTGACTTCAATTGCCCAATTGATGCACAAGTCACATGCCACCTATGTCATATAAATCACATAATTCAATTAAATAACATGTGACATAATAAAATCTAATTAATATCTAGAATTAAATTTATAATTATAAGGGATAATTTATCAAAATAACCAAGTTCTAGGTTGCATAAAATTATATTAGAATTTTCACACAAAAGCAAACTAAAAAATAAGTCAAACTAAGACACTTTAGAAATGGCTGACTTTTTATTTAATTACTCTCAAAATAAAATAAATTTTAAAAATATAAGTTCACTATCTATCAACTAGACATAAAATGAATTTTTTTAATTTTTCTTGTACATTTTCTCAAAAGTTCATTTTTTAGACCAAAATGCCCCTAATGCACTAAACTTAAAAACTTAGGCAAAATTCTAAAACTAATGCAATGTGTGCACCTGAAAGTGATAAATAATTAATAAAAGAGTCCTAATTGGCAAATAAAATTTGGTAATAAATGTGTTCTATCAATGCATGAAATGGCCTTTAACACAATATAATGAAACATAATTGTTAAAACTAGCGTGAACACCAGTTGCTATCTTACATGATTTTTCATACAAAAGCACAGTTTAAGGCATCACATGACACAAGTGATAAATCATGCGTATCACTTCTTGACTCTTATGTGATCCATAATTAGCGTGCCCAACATGCAAAATCTCATGAGTGACAATGTAGAATCACATATGATTCTACAGCTCACACTAAATTTTACTTCTATGATTTTCAACATGCTAGAGTGGCATATCTTGCAAGTTTGGATATACTTAGATGAGCCTTAATGCAAATAAATAAGACTTATCATACATTCATTTTAATGATCATGAAAAGTGATTAAGCTCTTAAAGTTTTCACATTAAATCTAAGAAAATTTAAATTACTTATCTTAAAGTTCTTCATCTTCTCTTTATTCTTTATGCTCTTGAGGTTTTGTCTTCTTCCATGATTCTTTATATCTATATACACAACAAATACCTCTTCTCTTGATTTTGTAATTATCAAAACATTTGATCCAATAATCTCCCCCTTTTTGATGATGACAAAACCTTAAGATCAAGGTTCTTAGTTTTATTTAATACAAAGCTCCCCCTTAATCAAATATGGAAGTATTAGAAGTAAGAATGCAAAATTATTTAACTTGTAATAAAAAAATTGAACTCATGAATGAGAAACATGGAATATTTCATTAATAAAAGATATAGTACAAGTCATAGCATAATAGTTTATTAATGAAAAAATACAAAACCTTTGCAAAATATTTCTTCCTAAGGCTATGGTCTACAACTCCCCCTTAAGTCTAGCCTATCTCTCTACTATATCTTTTCCCCCTTTGGCATTTTCAAAAAGACACAAGCTTTCCTAAGAGAGAGGAAACACAATATCTAAAATGGGCTTCTAAAATTTCTTTATCAAACAGAGATTCTGGATTAAAATCTGGAGTAGATAAAACCATTGCCCAAGTAGAAGAGTCATTCAGATCTATAAGTAGAATGGGATCTAATATAGTAGCTGAGCTATCAGTAGCTTGAGGAGAATCTTAAGGCAACTTTAGATCAATGTCTTCAACTTGACCTTCAGGAGGCTGAGGAACTTGACTTTGCTAAGGTTGGTCATCAGGTTCTTTGACAATTGTTTCCTCAACAAGTTGGTGAAGGGAAGGTTTAGTTTATTTGTATTTTGAGATAGATTTCTTCTTCTAAAAGGTTTTAGTTACTACTTGAGTAGAGGAGATAGCTGGTGAAGTTATAGATATAGGAAGGGATGAAGGTATGACAGGTTCTCTAACACTTTGTGTAAGTTTACTAACAAGTTTAGTAATACTCATATCACCTATATCTTTATATAGCTCCTCAAAGTTAGGATATCAGCACTCTTGGTTATGTTAAAGGATTTTTGTGGAGAGGGAATGTGAGGGATTGGCATGCCATCAAAGGGATGGATAGGCTTTGAAGTGTCTTGATGGCTTTAGGATTCAATCTAGGAATCTATATGTTGAATTGAATCCTGAGGATGAGTTTCAAGGTGAAAGTGTATTAAGGACCCTTTGTCTCATTGGGAGATAAGGTTTTCTTGCTCTCAAGAAAAAGGGTCAACAAGGAAAGGCATGTGGAAAGGTGAGTGAACATGCATCAAGTTTGAAGAATTAAAAGGTAACTCTTCTATCCACCTTAACTTAAACGAGTTTGTTTAGTCTATATCTAGATAGGGATTTTAAAATTTTAATTTATGTTATGCCTCCCTATCCAACAAATTCTATCTAATTTACTATTTAAGTATAGCATCATGTAACTAAGGCCTTTGATATCATTTTTGAGATGTACTACTACTTGATCAACCATTCCATCAATGCCTTTGAGAATCTTGTACAAGAAGGCAATTGACATATCACTTGGAGGAGTGGGCATCTGAGGTAAAGGTTGAGAAGTTGAAGCATCAGCTGCATTAAAAATTCCAATAGCTACTTTGTTCTTCAATTTGCTCTTCTTTCTCTCACTGTAGTAGGATCAACCACTTCATCTTCTTCTCATAGAATAAAGTTATTCCCTTTCAGCTCGAACTTCATCTTGAAGAGAGTAGTATCTTTGAATTCTTTAGGCTCTAGCACTGCTCTTTTAGTGTACTTGACTTGAAATCTTCTCAGTATGGCAGAAATAACATTAGGGAAGTAGAGATTTTAGTCTTTCTTTTGTTCTTTCTTCCTCTTGGTGTCAACCTTTGAGGCATACAATAGTCCTCTTGTTGACAAAGAATCTTGCCACAACATATGCAAGCATTCTGTGCTTAAATGGAAAGGATGTTAGTCTGAAGATAAATCCTAGTTTTAGTACCTCATCTAGCACTTTTTCTATCATCATTATAGCTTTATATTCATCATTATTGGAATAAAGTCTAAGAGTATTTCTCTAATTTGCTCGGTCAAATTCTTGGAGCTCCAGACCTCTTGCTTCAAGACTAAGGATATGCCCCAAATTCTTGGTAATGAAATACATGGTACATACTCTAATGTTTGCTTTATAAGTCTTCTTCAGCTTATCCAATCCAAAGCTAGCATAAAAAGTATAACATCCTAAATTTCAATCCTAGGAACCAGTTACTAATCAGGGGTAAATTAGTAATTGGTGGATTGATTGTGTTTTAGATGTTGAGTTGATGTTTTATGTTGTTTGGGTGTTCTGTTGATAGGGATGAAGGGTAGAAAGATGATCTAGGGCTTAATGCGTGAGCACAAGTGAGAGTTTTCTCACTATGCCATGTGTCGTGATGGAAGCTGCGTATGCCACGACTCATGGTGTAGAATTTTTACTTAAAGGCTAAGTTAAATCGTGAAATCAACAAGACAAAGAAGGGGGCATGCGTGAGAGGTGAAGAAGCTTTAAATCTACTAAGGCAAGCCACAACTTGAGGTCTGGAATCTACTTTGATTAGTGACTTGTCGAGTAAGTAACGAGTAGCCTTATACTTTGATTCTACCCTTTTTTCACTGAATTTCATTAGATGGAAATTGAATCATGAAGTTCTAAGGTCTTGTAATCTTAAAATAGGCTATCAAATACAAAAATAAGGTTTTGTGATTAGTACGGAGTTAAATGATTAAGCTTTAAAGATTTAAGCTCATTTGGCCTAAGAAAGTTAGGTTAAAGGAATAAATTAGTTGAGTAAATATGTTAGGAGGTTATTATGGTTGTTTAAGTAGCCTATAGGGCTAACGACTATAAATAATGAATAAGTAAATTCAAAAGGGTTCAATTGAACTGTTTTATATGCTAAGGGATTCGGTTTAGTTGAATCAGTGCTTGTGAAAAGTGTTGAGTATTGACTAAAGGATACTATGTTATGTAGATTGGGCACCTGTGAAGTTGCTTATGAGAATCTATACCCCTAGGAACTTAGTATGATTGGTAACCCTTAGTAGCAAGAGTTAAAGGTAATTAAAGTAACTTTTTTACTTATTTGTTTGTGAAATTATTTTGCATATATTTGATATAACTATATGCATTATATTGTGAACTGATAGAGTAGCAGCATTGTGAAAGTATATGCATTTGAGTGTGTGAGTATTGATTGAAATGAATCTGAGATAGCACATGCATTGACAGGCATCACATCTATGAGATATACCCTTAATTATGGTAGAGGGATGTAGCCCTACCGTGAGGAGTTCAAGAAGTCTTAATGATCTAAAGCGTAGAGCTTTACTCCGTCAAGATGAACTTAGGAGAAGAATCCTGATAATCAAAAGCATAGAGCTTAACTCTACCACGATAAACCTAAGATATTAAATGATCTACGAGGTTACCTTGGACTAGGGGAAAAGGTTATGGTCCTACTCTGTATAACGTTAGGAAGTCCTAATGATCCAAAGCGTAGAGTTTAACTTCGCCAAGATGAATTTAGGAGACCACCCATATGTAAAAAGGATTACCCAGTATAAGCAGTGGTATGGTGGGCCCTGTTCCTTGTGATTGGAAGTCCTAATCTAAGTGTAGAGATTACTTTACCAAAGGGAACTGGGAATACATTACATGAGCATAACCAAATTGATGAGAACATATTCCTGTATATGTATATGATATTACTTTTATTGATACACATGCTACTTCATCGCTTGTTTATAATTTCACTTAATAATTGGTAATTAGGGTTATCTCTGACTTACTAGAACGTATGCCTCACTCTGTTACTTTTGAACTCAGTTGAGGAGGGCACGAGAAGGCTGGGAAAGGAAGCGAGGAAAAAGTAGCCTTACTTGATAGTAGTATGACTACCATTTAAATGAAATAAATGTATAAAGTTGTTTATAAAGTTAAGTTCCTAACTAAGATTCGTAGGATATATGTGAATATGAGATAGTAAGTTATGTTATGAATCTTGCTTGTATGTATATATATAGTGTTGCATTATGTTAAGGGTACTCCAGTGGAGGGTACACAGGTAGGCTTAAATGCAAATCAAGCAAGTATATATTGTGTTGTAACTTGTTCCACTTATGTATATACAAGATGATTATATGGATTGTTAATTGTGTTGTTATGTGAGAACTTAATAGAAGTGATGAGAACTTAACACAAATAGTGAGATGGAGCTCTATTGGAAAGAGTTGAGTACATTTGTGATTCTCGACTATATGGTGACGTAGAGCCTTATATGTAAAAGTTAGAAGGTTGAAAGTAAAATAAGTCTAGTTGTATGTGTGTATATGTGTTGTATATGTGTATTCCTCATATAAGACGACAATTGTGTAATGTGGCTTTGAGAGGCCAAAATGGGCTATTGATGTGATATTTATTATATGTGATACTAATTAGGTGTATGTGGTCCTTTTAGACTTAGTTCAAGGCCCGAAGTGGTCTAATGGGATAAGGAATGAGAATTGAGGCGTAAGTTTTTGAAAGAAATAGTGACTTTTTGCACCTCAAGTGTCTAACTTTAGATCGAACTTTCAGATCAAGTCCAAACTTCTTCTATTAGCTAGTATACATGGTAAGCTTCGTGTGGACGCTTGAATCACTTTAATCGAATGTCGAGTGTTAAAACAGTGCACATCAAAAGTTAATCATTTTTGCTATCAAAGGACAGTAGAAAATTCAAATAGGCATACTGTAGCACATGACACAGTCAGGAACAGAGCATGTGGATCTATGCCACATGCTGTGGTGCATGTATTGCATGCCGCAGTGCATGGCCCATTTTCAGGGTTGAGAATGATGTTTATTTTTAAGTCATTTGAATGTGCTTGCACTTCTACTAGCCTTCTTATTATAAATATTTTAAGAAGTTGGGATTCCACGATTTGAAAACAAATAAAAGGTTATTACTCTGATATGATTGTTTTTGTGTTGATTGATTATGTAATGGGAATGGTAAAGCCCAATTTGAGTTAGGACTTTACAGATATTAAGCTCTAATAAGCCTCTACAGTCTCTTAAGTATTCATCTATATCAAAGTTATGAGCTTTCATAAAAAATAATATTTAATATAGTGAACGATTACTACAACTTTTGAGGAGAAGAATTGATTAAGTCTCATATAGTACTCAGAGCTTAGAAGCTTGCCTTGTTAAATACTTACCTCAAAAGTGTCACTGGGAGGCACATTATTGCTATCTAGAGATATTTCTCAGCCAAATCTAATTAAAGCCTTTTCTTGTTGATCAGTTAAAGTAAGCTCAGATATAGCAGCAAGTTTCTTTGATTTTCTCAAAGTTCTAGTCCTTTTGGATGATTGACTAGGTGATTTGCTACCTTCAACAATCAGGGTCTTAGAGGACTTCCTTTTTTTAGGTTACCACCTCACTTACTCTCTTCCTAATATCTTTTATTTGAGCCATTTCAAAGTAGAAGGAAGAGATTTAGGATGAAGATTGAGATGGAATTTAAGGGATACAAGGAATGAAAAAAGTGTTTAGAAGGAATGGATAATTGAATTCGAGCACCAAAATGGTCAGAGAAGAATTAAGGAGGCAATTAAGATAAAGAGAAGGAGTAATGGCTAGATATCTAAACGTTAGATGACTAGTAAAGTAAGAGCTAACTCACGAGATATATATAGGCAAGGCAAGATCACACGTAGTTTTGCTGTATATTGCAAGTTTAGATTTTACAATTTCAGTACCAATAGAATCATGTGTGGTCACAAGTGGTCTTCACACGAAAAATGACTAAGTTAGAATAAGAAGCTCTCGGGAGAACATTTCACACAAGTAAAGCTTCCTTCTTTACATGTGATTTTACATGGCTCATGAAAAATGATATCCTGAGTGCTATTTCGCACAAGCAACCAGGAAGGTCTCATGCGTGAAATATAACATCTTGAATTTTAATCTTATGAAGTAGTTGTTAATTAAGAGAAAATTAGTAATCAGTAGATTGATTGAGGGTTGGATGTTGAATTAATAATTTGTGTTGATTGGATGTTGTATTGATAGGATTAAAGGGTAGAATGACAATTCGAGGAATAATGCACGAGCACAAGTGAGATCGGACTCACTGTGCCACGCGTGTGAGCCATTACAAAAGTTGCGTGCAATACGGTGCATTGTGCAAGAATCACTTAAAGCTTATATGAGCAACTTATGAAATCAGAAAGGGAAGAGTGAAATATGCATCTGAAGGGGGTGGAGAAGCTCAACTTTGTTAGGGCAAGCAATATCTAGAGCTCGGGAGTTTACTTCAATTAGTAACTTGTCAGGTAAGTAATGCATAGCCCTACACTTCATTTCTACCCTATTTTCATTAAATTTCATTAGTTGAGAAATCAAATCATGAGGTTTTAAGGTGTTGGAATTTAAAAGAAAGGTATAAAATAGGCTATTGAATACAAAACTAAGGTTTTATAACTAATATGGGGTTGAATGGTTAAGCTTTAAGGATTAAGGCTCAAAATAGCCTAAAAGTTAGGTTAAAAGGATGAAATTGGTTGAATAAATGGGTTAGGAGGTTGTTATGGTCATTTAAATGGTTTATAGGGCTAATGACTATAGATAATGGACTTGTGAGTTAAAAAGGGTTTAATTAAACTTTTTTGTGTGCTAAGGGATTTAGTTTAGCTAAATCAATGCTTGTGTTAAGTGTTGAGAATTGATTGAAGGGCACTGTGTTGTGTAGATTGAGCATTGTGACATTGCTCGTGAGAATTTACACGGTTAGGAGTCCATAGTGATTGATGACCCTAAGTAGCAAGGGTTAAAGGTAATTGGAGTAACCCTTTTACTTGTTTGTTTATGAAATTGTTTATAAGTATTTTGATATAATTATATATATTATGTTATGAACTGATAGAGTAGCAATATTGTGAAATAATATGCATGCGAGTGTGAGTATTGATTGAAATGAATTTGAGGTGACATGTAAATTAACATGTATCGCATATGCAAGAAACCTTAGATTATGGTAAGGGGATGTGGCCCTATTGTGAGGAGGTCTGGGAAGTCTTAATGATCCAGAGCGTATAGCTTGACTCTACAAAGACAAACCTATAAGAAGAATCCTAATGATCCAAAGTATAAAGCTTGACTCCGTAACAACAAACTTAAGATATGGAATGATCCAGAGGTTACCTTAGACTAGGGTAGGGGGTTGTGGTCCTACTCTATATAAGGCTAAGAAGTCCTAATGAACTAGAGCGTAGAGTTTAACTCTATAATGATGGACCTAAGAGACCACCCACACGAGAAGAGGATTATATGATCTAAGCAGAGGTATGGTGGGCCCTATTCCTTGTGAATAGAAATCCTGGTCTGAGCATAGAGATTACTCCGCTAGTTGGAACCAAGAATGCACTAGCATGAGCATAACAAGATTGATGACAAATGAATTCTTGTATATGCATATGATATTACTTTGATTGAAATACATGCTACTTTATTATTTACTTATGATTTTTGTTATTGACCGATAATTAAGGTTACCTTCGAGTTACTAGGACGTATGTCTCACTCCGTTACTTTTGAATAGGTGAAGAGAGCAAGAGAAGGTTGGGAAAAGAAGCAAGAAAAGAGTAGCTTCATTTGGTAGTGGTATGACTACTATATGTATAAATAAATGTATAAAGTTGTATATAGAGTTTGAATTGCCAACTAAGATGCATAAGTGAATGTGTATATGAATTGTTTTATGAAAACCTTGCTCGTATGTGTATATTGTGTTATATCTCATCGAGGGTGCCTTAGTGAGAGGGTATGTAGGTATGCCTAGATGCTAAACAAGCTAGTATATGATGTTATGTAACTTGTTCCACTTGTATATATGTGTTGAATGTGAAAATTGATATGATGATTGTGTTTATGTATGTGAGAAGTTAACATAAATGGTGAGGCAGAGGCCCATTTAGAAGAGTCGAGTATATTTGTGATTACCAACCATATGGTGAGGTGGAGCCCTATATGTAAGAGTCAAAGGGTTGAAAGTGAAACAAATCTAATTATATATATGTATATATATGTTATATGTATTGTTCCTTGTATAAGTCCACAAGTATGTAATGTGGCATTGAGAGGTTGATTTGAGCATTTGATGTGATATATGTGGTCAGTAGTGTCAATCAATTATATATAGTCCTTTTAGACTTGGTTTAAGGCCCGAAGTGGTCTAATGGGACAAGAAATAAGAATTGAGCTCTTAGGGTGCAAGTTTTTGAAAGAAAAAATGACTTTTTATGCCCGGGTGTCTAATTTTAGATCGAAGCATTAGATTAAGTTCAAACTTGTTCCATTAGCTAGTATATGTTGAATCACTCTAATTGAATGTCAGATGTGGAAATGGCACGCGACAAAAGTTCATCTATACTGATCATGTGTTTTGGTAGGTGACCATGTGTTTTTGAAAGTTATGCTAGTAACGGGAATTGAGAGATCAATTAAAGCTAGGAAATTGACTCTTAGATTCATCAGTCTGTTTAAAGTTTTAGAGAAAATTGGGCTAGTTGCCTATCAAATTGCATTACCTTCACAGTTATTTGGGATTCATGAAATATTTCATGTGTCTCAACTCAAAAGGTACCAATTGAATCCTTCTTACGTGATTGAGCTTGAAGAGGTAGAGCTACAAGAGAATATGACCTACAGAGCAGAACCAGAATGAATAGTGGATGTAAAGTATAAGCAATTAAGAAACAAGACTATTCGACTAGTGAAAGTGTTCTAGAAGGGTATGACTCCTAGGGACACAACCTGGGAGATAGAAACTAAGATAAGGCAGCATTAACCTCAATTGTTCCCTTAAGTATATCTGTGTGTGTATATAGTTGTTACAATTTTAGGGACAAAATTCTTAAAAGGAAGGGAAAACTATAACATCCTAAATTTCTAATCCTACACTAATTATTGATAATGGAATGAATTAATGAGTTAAGGAGAGATTAGGATTTTGGATAGTAAAGTGTTATATTGACTCATTGGAATGTTATATGGATAGATATGAGTGGAGGAATGACATTTACATACCAAAGCAGGTGAGTGCAGTGAGGATTTCCCTCACTGTACCACATGCTGAGGCAGAGGATGGATGCGTCACGATGTATAGAGCAAAACTTTAATAAGTGATTTCGTGTCTACTCATGAAAAATAGAAGGAGAGACAGAATTAGAGGGGTCAGGAGTGGCGAAGGGGCTAGTCTCTACTAGGGCAAGTGATTCTAGGAGAAAGTACAATGTTTTTGACTTGTTACTTTATTGAGTAAGTCTCATACTGCCTTAACATCCGATTCTACTCTGTTTTCTCTTAGTTTAAACTATTGAGAAATTGAATTCAAAAGTTTTAAGGAGTTGATTTCTTATTCTAGAGTAATGGAAAGGTCCTCTGGAACAAAACTAGTATTTTACGAATGGTTTGAGTTAGAATAATAGAGCTTTAAAGCTATAGGCACGATTTGACCTACGCTAGAGAGAGTAATGGGAAAAATTTGATAATGGGTGTGTAATGCCTAAATTGAATGATAATTAGAAGTAGAGCATGGAAATGGGCATGAATAATGGGAATAATAGTGATTAGATGTCTAATTATGATAATTGGCGCTTTTTATCAATAGTGAAATTGAATTTGGTTGCCAATTTTATGTAAATTCTAGCGTGTGACATGTAAGTAGCGAAAGGAGACTCGAATAGGGTTATGAAACATAGGTAACCTTTTCTATTAAATAGAAGAGTTGAGATAACCATATAGTTTGTTATATTTATTAAATATTATAATTATGTAGAAGTAATGGTATAAGTGTGAAATTATGGTTTTGTTAGTTTTTGTGCATGGTTTTGCATTGTGAATGATTTTAGCATTAAATTAGATTTGTGAAAGGAAAATTTGTTGATTTCTGACTTTAGTTGATATATATATATATATATATATGTATGTACATTATGAAAGTGTAGAATTGAGATAAATTGTATAAAAAGTATTATCATAGGGGTTGAGAGTTCACCTAGGATATATAGGGATGTGTGTGTGGAGATGTGAGTGAAAAATTCATAAGGTCAGGCTGGCACCTTAAGGCATCCGGTGCAACATTATACAAGTTGGTACTATGAATAATTCGATACAGCATTATATTAAAACTGTTACCATGGGACATTCGAGCAATCTGACAACTCCCTAGTGCCCATTAAGGTGCAGTTAGGAGTCAATGACACCTCTATCACAAGTGTGTGATGGGAGAGACCATAATTCATAGGTGGGATAGATTACCTTTAGCCAAGTGTTTCTACCACTAAAGATGTGCTCAGGTCTATGAGTGATTGATCCAATAGCACTTGTAGTTTTGTGTCAAGGAGCATGAGAGGTTTGGTGGCTGGATGATCATGCTAGTGTGGTATTTATATGGAAATGCCCTGAAAAGAGGAAATTCCTACATACTTTGATATATAATTACTATTACTCTAGTTTTATTACTTTGACATGGTTATTTGTGATAATAGACATTAAATGAACTATATTAATTACTAAGAGCTTTGACATGGTTATTTATGGTAATAGACATTAAATAAACTATATTGGTTACTAATATTTTTATCTCACCTACTGTTATATATATTTTTTAGGCTCTAGTAATAGTAGAGCAAAGGAAAAGGAAATGGGCTGAGTGCAGAGTCTTCTAATAAGCCCATTGTAAGATGGTATAATAAATATGCTTGTTAATAGTGTGGATTAGTTGTATAAATTGCCATAGGAACAAGTGCATTACATAAACATGTGTAAAGTTGTGAATGTGTTTATTTGTGTGAATTTGATATCCCAGCCCGGTGTATATATGTGTATATGCTGAAATGGCAATGTTGGCTAGTGAATGAATGTATGTATATGAGAATATGATAATGCTTGTTATATATGTGGAGAATTTAGCCATATGTATGGATGAGATTGAAAAATGAGAATTTCCCTAAGTTATGTGTTATGGGTAATTTACAGGCCAATTGTGTGTTTGTGTGTTATATATTGCATATATAATTGGTCAATCAAATGTATATTGTCCATCTAAACATTGTCAAGGCCCTAAAAGTGGCCAATAACATTTGGTTTCAATTGGAGATGCTCAAGTAGCGAATTTTGACTTAAAACGGTCAAAATGCACTAGAGTGTCTAATTTTCAAATAGGATATCAGATTTAAATGAAATTAGTGTCATTTGTTAGATTTTGAAACAAGCTTCGTGTGGGCACTTGAATTACACTAATCACACATCAAATGTGAAAACGGCACACCTTTAAAGTTCGTATTAGAATTTAAAATTTGACAACAGATTTTGATATGTGAGGTACAGTGCATGTGACAATGAAGGGCAACATGCCACAGCACACAGCATCGAGAGTGACACTAAGGTCTTTGTGCCACATGCCGTAGTGCATGTGGCATGAGCCGCTATGCACGACCCCTATTTTGACTTAAGTTGATTAAATTGCATAGGTTTTCTTATTCTTTGATGCACTTTTGTATATTGCTTCCTCTCTATAGTGTTTATAACTTGTGTAATTTATGAAGTGATTTAAGAAATGTTTTTATATAGGATCCCAAACTTTCAAAGAAAATGATTTTGATGTGATTAGTTGTTAAGAGGAGGATTGTATGATAATGTCAATGAAGGCATTACAATCCTCCCTGCAAGTAAACTTCTACCTCCTAACATAATCATACTCACATTTCTTAGATACAAACCACATGTTTGTATCCAAACCTTATTTATTCATATATACATATACTTTTACAAATCCTTTTCTGTAAAATCATTTTCATACATAATACACTCATTTCACAAACATGCCACAACTTTAAACACATAAATACAATAATAACAATACTCACAAATAGTTAAGCTAATTCATCAGATAAAGTGAAAATTTACTAGAAAGGTTACTCGTGGTATTCTTTTAATCCCTTAGCGTCACATCACTTCCAAACACTAAAGCACACATGCAACACATCAATCTATGCAAATTAACACTATTAGTCAATCACTATTGAACATAATCAATAGTTCATTTCCACACAAATGACTATTCTAGGTCAAAACCACCCTATTTAAACTTTCTAATACTTTTACACATTCCAATACACCTTATACAACCCTTTTTAGTTACCAACATAGGTCTAATCTAAGGTCACTGCTTGAAAGCTTAATCATTAACTCTCAAACTAGTCGTAAAACCTTAGTTTGATTCTAGAGAATCTTTTATTACTAAAGGGTAAGAAATAAACCCCTTAACACTTCCCAATTTAATTTTTCTATAACTTAAACTAAGAGAAATTATAGTAGAATCGAAACTTAAGGCAATATGAAACTTACTTGACAAGTAATTGGTTAGAACTATCTTCGAGAAATTAATGCCCTAGTGGAGTATCATTCTTCTCCTCTCCCTCTTGCTTTACTCACTCTTCTCTCTTTTATTTCTCACGAGCTAATCCACATAGTACGGTGCATGCTGTATATGCCATGGCATGTGGCATAGTGAGAAAACTCTCACTATTGCTCAAACACTTAGCTTTGCAATGCTGTTCCTCTAATTAATCCTATTCATTCAACATCCTAAGAAGTCAAAACACTAATTTGCATCCAAAATCCTAATCACACACTACTTTACTAATTAATCCCTAATAAGTAATTAGTTTTAGAATTAGGAATTTATGATGTCACATTATTAATGTGAACTTACTTGGAATTAGTCTTGCACAATTTTATAGATTAATTTTTAGCCTTGCTCTTATGTCACATAATCTTATAGTGCTTGAATGATTTAAGAGTAAGTTAGTTGTGGCCTTGGAATCATTTAAACACACTGGGAGTCTTTAATTTAGCCTTTGGTCATAACTTGGTTGCTCAAATGAGGACCTGGCTTAAGTTATTAGCTAAAGCCAACTAGATTTAATTGAACTTGCAATTTTGACTAATGAGGGCATAATTCTTTGTTAACCACTTAAGTGGCAAGGAATTCTGCCTAATTTAAACTCGCAAAATGTAACCTTTCCTAATACCCACTAGTACTAGAAAAGGTTAACTAATTGCCACCACACAAATACCTAAACATAATTAAACTTTAATCAAATTTCTTATTTGAAAATCTTGGGACCATGACTCATTCTGTAAAATTTCACAATCACAATACATCAGAGTACTACACAACTGAAGTAAGTCACATACATTCATAACACCAATTGCATGCACTAAAAACCATAAATTAGATTGGAATATAGGCCATACACTATAGTCTACAGTACATGCACCGTAATATATGGCACAGAGCCATACGCCTAGTTCTTATCTGTATCATGCGCCGCAGTGTGCCAATCTAAATTTTTCACTATCATTTGATAGCAAAAATGATGAACTTTTAGCATGAGCCATTTTCACATACGATGTCTGATTGGAGTGATTTAAGTGCCCACATGAAACTTATTTCATAAGCTAGCTAATCATATAGGTTTGGACATAATCTAATGGTTTGATCAAAATTTAGACACCCGAGTGCAATTTTAAAGACTTTCATGTACCCAAGTGCTTAAATCGATCCATTTGTCTCATTAGACTACAAAAGGCCTTAAACCAAGTTTAAAAAGGACCTAACATACTCGATTAACCACATTTCATCACATATATACATATACATATATATATATATATATCAAAACTTCAATCGTTTAACAGCCCATTTTCACGTTTCACCAAATTTCATCACTTAACACAAATTGGCCCACTTGGCTTTTTGCACTACAATTCCACCATAAATTTACTGCTCAAACATTTACAACATACTTACAACTCAATCTTAGCTCCAAGTTACTCATTTCATCATCATTTTCACACATAGGCTATGATTCACCAAAACTCATGACATTCACCATAATTTCTACATTCAATAACTTATAACCATTTAAATCATGTATGCAATCTACTATGGCAACTTGTTTACATATATACTCAAGTTTTCTGTTCATTACATAATACTATAGGTTTACACAGCTTTAACAACTCCAAGCCAGTCCTGACTCTTTTCCCTTACCTTAATCACTGCTTTTCCCTACAAAGAATGTAACCATGGGGGTGACATAAAAATTTTAATAACAAAATACCTCACTTCTATTGACTATCACAAGCAGCTATATGAAAATAAAGCATAACATACTATTTAACATAACATATATCACATGTTTCATTTCAAATCTCATCAATACAAACCATTACACCATTTTATCACTTATTTCATCACTTTTGCCACTAAAATCACCAATTTTCCACTCATAACATGATCATGACCAAACCTCCAAATTACCCCAATTTGAAACCATAGAATCGCTATAATGCCCTCACTGACATTACTATGCACTCCACTACAATCTTACTAATCAAATCAAAATCATTTACTTTAAAAACATTGAAATTCTTGGGATCCGAATAAAAATTTTTAGAAATCATTTTATAATTCACTCAAGTATAAATCTTATTATACATAGCAGAAGCAATAAATCTATGTGCATAAAGGATTTGGAAAACATGTACATCACTGAAAAATAAAGTAAAAATTAGCATTGTGCACCATGGCTTGTGCCACATACTTCACAGCATGTGGCACAAAGGCCACAGTCGCTTGCTTTATGCCGTACATCACGGCATGCAAGTACATGCGCCATAGCGCAAACACCTGAATTTGTTGTCAAATAGCAGTTTTTGATATAAAATTCAGATGCACACCATTTCCACATATGATATTCAATTGGGATGGTTCAAGCATTCTCACGAAGCTTGTTTCAAAATTTAACTAATGACACTATTTTTATCTCAATATGGTATATCTATCAAAAGTTCGACACCTAAGTGCATTTTGACTAGTTTTGCCAAAATTTTGCTACTCAAGTGTCTTAATTCAAAACCAAATGTCATTAGCTACTTTTTGGGCCTTAACCAAGTTTAAATGGACAATACATATCTAATTGACCATACATATATGCAATGTAACACACATATACAAATTTTACCTATAAATTGCCCATTTCACCCTTTGAGCCAAATTCACATTTTCTTTTCTTTGATCTCATATATGGCCAAATCACTATATATAATCTTCACCTATCTCATATTCACACCTAATTAGATCCATCCACTAGCCTATCTAGACATTTCGTCATTCACACATATACAAGGGCTATAAAGCTCAAAATCACAAACAATACCACAATCATATCTCTATACGCATGAACAAATTCTATGGCCACTTACACATATACAAGATTAACTTCAACCAAATTCATTGCACCAAAATCTTACAAAGGCTTAGTGAGAGAACTCAACTCAGCCAATGTCTTTCCCCTTCGAACCACTAGCACCAAAGCCTAAAAAATGTAAATAATGACAAGTGAGATAAAAATCTTAGTAACCAATATAGTTCATTAAATGCTTATTTCCACATATAACCATACCAAAGTAACAAAATAAAGTAATATCACATATAAATATATATATATATATATATATAAAATATGAAATGATTCCTCTTTTCAAAACAATTCCACACAAATACACACTAGCATGATCGTCTAGCCACCTAACCTCCAATACTCCCTGACATAAAACCATAGTCTTTCCTAAATCAACCACTTGTTGACCCAAGCACACTTTCAGTGGAAGAAACACCTAGCCAAAGGTAATCTAACCCACCTACAGATTATAGTTTTCCCTCTTCACACACTTGTGATAGAGGCGTTGTTGACTCCTAACCATACCCTATCAAGTACTAGGGAGTTTCCAGACTGCCCGGATGCCCTATGGTAACAGTCCCATAATGTGCTATACCGGATTACCCATAGTACCAACCCGTACAATGATGCACCAGATATCCTATGGTGCTAACCTGACTATATGGATTTTTCACTCACATATATCCATACACATATATCTCCACATATCCTGAGTGAATTCCCACTTCTTATGATCATGCTCTTTCACAATTTCCCTACTTACACACATTTCCACAACATAGATACTTCCATATCATATATGTATATATCTATTCAAATCAATCACTTTTCAAATTCATTTCACAATGCAAAGTTCATGCTAAAAACCATTTCAATAACAATCATGCATAAAACTCATATATTCACAATTTATCATTTGATGTTCACTTCTACACGGTTATAATAGTTAATAAACATAATAAACTATATGGTTACCTCAACCCCTTCTATTCGATAGAATGGGTTTCCCTTGTAACTTCAACCCTATTTAAACTCCTTTTTCATAATTTATACGTCATGCACTAGAATCAACACAGAATTGGCATTTAGAGTTAATTCCTCTATTGATCAAAAGTGCCAATTATCACATTTAAACACTTAATCGTTATCAATTTCACATTTCACACTCGATTACGCACATTACCATTGATTTTCCCTCATTTCAAGCTTTAAGATTTTCTAGCAATTTTCTCTCATTATTCTCTCTCTAGATTAGGGCAATTCTTACTACAACTCTAAAACTTTATCATTTCAACTCTAACTAGTCATAAAGCACTAGTTTAGTTCTGAAGAACCTTTTTATTACTATAGGGTAAAAAGTTAACTCCTTAAAACTCCCAAATTTACTCTCTCACTGGTTAAAACTAAGAAAAAATAGGGTAGATTTGGAGGTTATAATGAGTTGGAGACACTATCCTTGCTCCTGATTTAGCTTGCCCTAGCACAACCCTTACTCTTTTCCATACCATACCTCTCCTCCCATGTTTCTTCCTTTTATTTTCAAGCTAGACACATCCCTATTAATTTGATTTCTACTCCATGCGCCACGACGCATCTATCCCCCATTGCGGCATGTGGCATAGTGAGGAAAATCCTCACTATGCTCACACACTCTACCTCGGGACTCCACTCTTCTACTCATATCTATTCATATAACATCCCAATAAGTTAAAATAATACTTCACTACTCAAAATTCTATTCCCACCTTAAATAACCAATCCATTCTTAATCAATCATTAATACAGGATTAAGAATTCAGGATGTTACACTCACTTTAGACTAATATACAATCTCATTGGCCATGAGCTCACCATTAATGGTAGAATCACCTAACAAAAAGTGTTATATCTTATTTTCAGACTATGATTTCTCCTAATACAAACAATGGGGTGCCGTTGACTCCAACACCATATCACATAGATATTAAGGAGTCCAAATTTCTAATACCGCACCTCAATAAATACTAAGGAGATTATTTCTGTAACATTTCAAAAATTTTAAGGCTTGAATTTATTTTAAGAAATAAAATATCTATAGTTAAATTAAAATTAAGAATAATTTGATAAAGGTCTAAAGTTTGAATTTTACTCAGCAAAAATTTAGTTTTATTTTATTTTTAACTATAGGAAAATTACCAAAGTTAACTTGGGCCTTTGTGCTATAATAAAAAATATTTGGGCCCTTTCTTATAATTTTTTCCAATGTGTTAGATCAGTTCTTTTAAGGGAAAATTAACGTAGAAACAAAAATTAAAAAGGAAAGAAAGAAAGAAACAAGAAATGAAGAGAAGAGGAGACGGTGGAGAGAGGGGAAAGAGAAGGAAGCTAGAGCTCAGATCTAGGAGGATTTACGGTATTTGCGAGCTTGGCTACATGATAGATAAATGTCCTACTTC
The DNA here is from genome assembly GCF_029017545.1 of Prosopis cineraria. Taxonomy (NCBI): domain Eukaryota; kingdom Viridiplantae; phylum Streptophyta; class Magnoliopsida; order Fabales; family Fabaceae; genus Prosopis; species Prosopis cineraria. The sequence goes on along the minus strand of NW_026555333.1, from coordinate 27,678,254 downwards.
AATCCTCTTCCTTCCCTCTCGGTTTTCTTAAATTTTTGGAAGAGAGAATTTTTAGATTTTGATCTCAAAGGCTTTTTTCTTATAAGTTTTGGTTTTCTTAGGTCCTAAGGAGGTTGTTTTGAGTTTCTATATGGTGTTCTAGTATTTTGAGTGGGCATTTGGATGAAAAATAAAGTTTTAGGGCAAAAATCAAACCCCAAGAGGTTGAGTTTTACTCCTCAATAATTTAAACCTATTGATTGGGTTATAATTTTGCTATTTGAACCCAATAAGATTTGAATTAAAGTTTAGTTTTCATTATAAGGGCTAATGGTGAAAGTTGGTAACACTAAGTGAAAGTTTTTAATTGATTAAAAATTATATGAATTGAAAATTGGCCTAGTGGTGGCTAATAAATAATTTTGGTGGTTAAGTGGTAATATGAAAATAGGTTAAATACATGGACCATTAGGATGGATTATGGCTCATTGACCCAAGTTGTGTGGTATGAGCTATAGTCTTCTTTTATGCTATTTTCCATGAAAAGTGATGTGGATCACTTATGTGTTGTAGGAAATAGTTGGTGGAACTTATTGAGAATTTAAAGAACAAGCCAAGTCTTATTTTGTATAAGGGGAACCCTTTTGGTACTAAAGGGTTGAGGTAACAGGAGAATTTATATTTTTTATTCTTTGTTTAGCTATTTTTGAGTAGATAGTATTATCTAGCATGCATTACACATTTTAAACAATTGAATGCAAATAAAATGTATTTTAGAAGGGTTTATGAGGTATTACTTTAATAATAATGCATCTATGTTTACTATCTATTTAATAATGATGTTACTTATAGAAATAAGATTATTAGCATGCATTGTGATCATAAAAAATGAGGAGTTGCACTTAGGAAAGTGTAACTAGGTTTGGTACCTTAGATAGGCTAAGGAACCGCTTAAGAGATGAATTATAAGTTTATACTACCTTGAGTGTTGAAGTGGTCAATACTCGGGAAAGGTAGAAAAGGATAGGAGGCATGATCTCAGTGGGAGTTCACTAATTAGGAGATACGGTCTTGTGATATTCTATAGCTCACTATCAATACTTAGTGTTGCTTTTCATATTGTGGGCTTAGTACACTAAAGTGGTTAGTGGATTGAGTGTTTAACACCTCTCAGTAGGAGAGGGAATCTACCATATGAAGTGTGAGGTTGAGTGCCTAGGCCAAGGTAGCCCTCATATGGAGAGTAAGTCAAGCTAGCTCTAGGAGGGAGTTAGTTTTGATTGCTCAGGATTCACGTCGAAAGGCCACAGGCGATTCAGTGGATCAGATCATGCCTTGGTTTATATTTTGTACTTGTGGAGGTACAATAGGTGTAAGGTTTACCTACAAGCTAAAGAGTGCCAAGGAGCATTATGTTGGTTAAGAAAGGTCATATCGACCTATCTCATACATTCAAGCATTTTAATTAGTTAATTATATGTTATTTTGAATCTATTATTTATTTACTTGACTATAGCTTCCCTTGTAATAAGGAATATTGATTTCTCTATTACTGAGTAGTGGATGGGGAAAGGGGCAAAGCTAGGGGTTTGTTTGTGATTTATAAAGAACTGCAACCCCTTTTTTTGAGCAAATTTATTATAATGTACTTAGGACTAGGGTGCCAGTAGGATTTGATTATGTATATATGTGTGTGCATATGTGTGGATTATATGGCTTATACATGAATTTTTGTCTGCTTGTAAACTTGTGGCTAGGAAACTTAGTTATGGTGTGTGATTTTGAAGGATTTATTTAGTAGACTAAGTTTCTACTACAAGCAGATATTTATTTTGTTATATTTGTGATTCTACTAGCAAATGCAAAGTGGTTTCCTTACAAATGGTGTATTATGGGCAAACATACACCTTGGATAGAAAGAGTGGGTGCGTGGGCCCCACAAAGATCTTTGAGCCAAGTGAAAATGTTTAGCATGTGTATTCATATGTGTATATGATATTTAGAATAGTTTTTAGCCACTCTTATGTGATTTGTGCATTTTGGGAGTTTAGGGTCCATTTTGGGAAATGGCACCCGAATGGTCAAATTTTAATGTATAGGGGTTTTCTATCATTTGAATGTTCTATTAGGTACTTTTAGTCCCATTTGACGTGTCCAAAGTGTTCCCATAAATTTGTAACCATTAAGATGAGATTTGGACAATTTTGAATATGGTTTTTTACTAAAAAACTGCACTTTTATATGTGGGTGTCGAAATCTTAATCCAACCATTAGATTTCTCTAAAATTTAGGTCACAAGTAAAAATTTTTATAAGCTTCGTGTGAGCTTTAGAATCATATCAATCGGACACCAGACAGAGAAACGGCGTACTCTGGAATTTGGTCCAGAGGAGCTGTCATGACAGCAACAGTGTTGATGTTGCAACATGCACGAATTTCAATCCGTCCATTGGATCTTTTCAAAATTTGGTATGCTAATAGTACTATTTAAAATTCATATATGGGCTTTAGAATCATTTCAATTGGAGGTTAGATGATGAAATTGTACACTCCGGAAGTTGGTTTAAAAGTGCTGTTATGATAGCAACTTTATTCAATTTTTTAGAGTGTCCAAATTCTAATCCAACCGTTAGATCATCTTTTAATTTGGTACACTACTAGTAATTATTAAAAATGACATGTGAGCTTTAAAATCACTTCGATTAGAGGTCAAATGGTGGAACGGCACCTCCCAAAAGTTGGCTTGGGAGGGCTATCATGGCAACAATTTAATGCTGTCATGACAGCATCTTTTTATCCCACTTTCATCTAGCTTACTTCTATGTGCTATAGGTAGAACTTATAAATTTTACTAAAAGTTTTAAATTTTTATTTTTATGATGGTGTATTTGTTTATTGATTTAAATGATTGTTACCTAAGTTTGTTTTAGGATTAACTCCTTAACCACACTTAGTTTGTTTGAGTTGTGTGATTTTTGGATAACACTCAGGACAAGTGTTACAATCTCAAACATAGCACCTTAAAAGTTACTAAGGAGATATAATTCTCCAACACCGCACTGCATCAAGCACTACGAAGAATATGCCATATGGTCTTATCATCACACTTCATATAGGTAAACTCTCACCCCTATGATCATGCTTTCTGAACTAATAATAGGTTCCCAATCATCACTTTACTCATATATTGACATATACACATTTCTATATCAAATTACATAAATTTCATCACTTATTTAACCAAAATCTTTTTTTATGCAATAAACATTAAATGCTACAAAGCATGCGCAATTCAAAACTATTTCATGCATTACATAGCGAACTCACACACAGTTACAATAAACAATCAAGCAAAAGAAGTTATTTAGTTATCCCAACCCTTCTGTCACTAGAAAGGTTACCCGTGAATTTTAATTACCACTATAGCTCATCATAAGCTTCCTTTCTCAACTCACATGCACGATATGCCAATCTCAACACAATTGGCACAATTTATCAATTAGCCCAATTTGACTAAAAGTACATAATTACTACTTATAGCTACATTTAGCTATTCGTTCTAGGTCCATTTATCCGTTCTAGGTCCATTTATCCATATTGTTCCAAAACTTTAAATTCTCACATAAGGTTCGTTCAAACCCTAGCTAAAAGTTTTAAATCACTATAAAACTCAAAAAATTAGGTTTAGAAGCTTGATTTAACTCCCCAAAACCTTAACTAAGTTAATGGGTTCAATCTAAAGCTAAGGAAAATGAAATCAAAGCTTACATTGCCCCAAAAGTTAGAAATTTGCATAAAATAAGAGGGAGATGTGAAGAAACTTACCTAATGTATAATCTTTCTCTAAATGTTTCTAAATGGGTCCCAAAGTTGAGACCTAGCAGCCCCAAGCTCATCCTCTGTTGATCATTTTTACTTTTTCCTACTTCTAATTTTCAATCTGATTTCACGAATCTGATAAGTCCAAATTTTCTATATACGCCATAGCGCATGGTATAAAGATTCCCATACACGTTTTGGGTCTTTCTCTCCGTGCCATGGCCCTATCGAACATCAACCTAATCCTCTTTTAAGGCTGCTTAAGGATCCATTAAGTACATTACTCTCCAAAAACATCATTAAACTAAAATTCACTTGAAATTACTATTTTACCCTTATAAACACTTAAAATCCCAGGTTTGAAATATAGGACATTACAACAATTAGGTTTAAAATGTTTTTAGGAGGGTTATAGAATGAACAAAATTGAATGTAGATGAAAAATAGCAAAGGAAGGTATTTTGAAGAGTTTAAGATTGAGAATGTAAAACAGAGCATGAATCTTCAACTTAGCATTAATACTATTGAGTTTAATAGCACATTTATTGCTCTATTAGTACCAGAGCAAAGGTCTTCATAGATGATGATGATGATGATGATCTTTCTCATTTTATGGAAATACCATGGTTATTTCAAAGAGGATTGATAGCATAGGTGTTGAGAAAATAGTACTAGTGTTAATGTATCTTGGACAAAATCTTATAAAGAGCAAGGTGTTCAAAGCTGTGAAATAGTACAGGTGTTAACCATTTATGCTTGCATTCTAAACACATAGAATCTTGGAAATAGTACTGGTGTTGACATTTAGCACAGGTGCTAAATAAATGTCAATAGAGCGAAGGAGAGAAGAAAACATAAGTAATACTGGTGCTAGAAAGTAGTATAGGTGCTAAAGCTAGACACTGGCCAAGTTACAGAAGTAGTACTGGTGCTACTGACACTTAAAAAGAATTTGAAGTTCTAGAAGATGATTTTGGCAAGAGACTTAGTTCAAAAAATTTCCAAAAGAAGATTTAAAGATTCAAAGGATATATTGTTAAGTCAAATACTTGACTCAAATAGAATTTCATAAAGAATAAGAATATTTGGGACAAGAAGTTCAAAAATTAGATTGAGTGCAAGATCCTAAATATTAGTGTTAAGCCACTTATGTTAGATTAATGTAAAATGCTTAGCCAATTACCTTACCTTTATTTTATCATGATTAATTAGCTTGTAAAACACAATATTCTCTTTATTTTGTAATCATCAAAACCATGATTCAACAACATTGCCTATAACATTTCCTAGTCAGTCAAGATTCTTGTTAGTAATGCAAACATAGAAATACATTCAGCGAGATTGTCAGGCCTACATAGTTTTCTTCTTTGTTTATGCTATTTATGATGGAGGTATTGATAAGATAAGGGTGTTGAATGAGTTTCCCAAGGTATTCTTTGAGGAAGTTTCCAGGCTACCACCTGAGCAAGGATGGAATTTTCAATTAATCTAGTGCCTAGAACCAAGCCAATCTTAAAGGCTTCTTATTGACTGTCTCTACCTAAATGATATAACTTAAAAGCAACTTGAGGAACTATTGGACAAGGGTTTCATCCAATCAGGTGTATCTTCTTAGGGCTTAGTTGTATTGTTTGTTAAGAAAAAGGACGATAGTATAAGGCTCTGCATCAATTATAGGTAGTTGAATAAGGTAACTGTCAAGAACAAGTGCCCGCTACCTAGAATTGATGATTTGTTAGATCAATTGGCTAGGGCTTCAATATTTTACAAGATTGATTTAAGATTGGGCTAGTGTTAGTTACAGGTCAAAGTTGAGGATGTGCTGAAAATTACTTTTAGCACCAAATATGATCATTATGATTTTCTCATGATGCAGTTTGGTTTGATAAATGCCCAATAGTGTTTATGGATTACATGAACCAAATTCTATGACCCTACCTCAATAAGTTAATAGTGGTGTTCATAGATGACATTTTGATATACTCCAGATATGAGGAAGAACATTTGAAGAATCTTCATATTGTCTTGCAGATCTTAAAGGATAACAAGTTGTATGCCAAACTCCGTAAATGTGAGTTTTGGTTGAGAGAAGTGAAATTTCTTAGACAAGTTCTGTCGGCAGATAAGATTGCTATAGATCTACAAAAGGTCAGTGTCATTTTAAAGTAGGAACCACCTACCTCAATCACGAAAATTAAGAGAGAAACCCCGTTCAAAGCCCTATTCTCAATCTCCAGAACTAGTTCGATGGAAGCTTAAGCTCATTTGCAAAACGAACATTACATTTTGGATCATAAATGGAGTCATAGAGTACTGCCAAATCGATGTTGGCCTTGTTTTACACCTTCAAGTTCTTGTGAAACAGTCGATCCTCCTATGGCAAATTTCTTCACCTCTTTCAACAATTTCTCTTCCTCCAATATTTTTCACTCAAACAATTTGCGAATTTAATCACCCCAACCTTTAACGATCTTTGCAAATGCAGGCATAATTCTTGTGAGAAAAATTGAGAGAGAACAAGATTCAGACTATCTCCCTCTTCCTTTGTCAGTCTTCTATTCTCAATTTTTCACCAATGATTGAGAGAGAGAAACCCAATTTGAAGCCCCATTCTCAATTTCCAAAAACTTAGTTCAATGGAAGCTTAAGCTTATTTGCAAGTTTTTTCTTTTGTTTTTTTGTTTTTTGCTTTTGCCATGCATCCAACTCATCCCATTTAACTTGCCACTTGTGGATTTTTTTTTTTTTGGGGTCAAAATGAGTTAGTTAAAGGTCAAAATGGATGAGAGTTAATGTTAGGGTAATATTACGTTCTTTTTAAAAGTTTCAAGATAATATTACTTCAACTAAAAAATAATGGTATCTAGAGCTCTTCTCAAGAAAACTTTCAAAACATTTTGCATCTTAATTCTTTTTTTTTTTTAATGGTTTTTTCTTGTGTTCAATTAGTTGTGTGCTATTTTGTATTTTAATTTTTTCTTTTAATGTTTCCTTTGGCTATTAGCATGGGTTTTTTTTTTTGGTAATTAATAAAATTGACTCTTTTTTTTTAAAGAAAAAAGAAAAATCTAAACTTAACAGCTGGAGGAAAGAAAAAAATAAATTAAGAGAATGAGAGGGGGGAAAGAAACGCAGAAATCCTTCGAAAGTCGGTTCTTTCTGTGAAATATTGGGTCACTTAAAGTTCGCATCATTACTGAAGTTTTGGTGTCTTTGAGCGTCTTCTCGCTCTTGCCTTTGTGGTAGGGTGCTCGCTTATTTTGATTTTTGATGGATAAAGGGAAGGCTGTGACGGCCTTGACAGCATCGTTGCAAAAGCTCGATTTGAATCCCGGATCCAATATCAAGCCCAAGCCCTCCAATATCTTCGTCGACCCTCATTTTTCCGGTACCTTTCTCTCCCACTTCTGGTATGGAATTATTCTTTTATGTGCCGTTTTATGTGAGTATTTTGTATTATCGGTAAAGCTTCCAAATTTTCATGCTTTATGATGATGAAACTGACTTCTTTTTTTTTTTTTTGGGATAAGATGATGAAACTGATTTTGATTTTGGATTTATTTTTTGATTTCACTGTTATGGTTCTCACTGGAAATTGAAATAATATTGCGGAAAAAACTAACTTTAAAGCGAAGTAGTTTCTGAGTGTTCAAATTAAGTGGACAATGTGGAATATGGAAAGGATTTCGGGTTTTATGCTTGGAAACCTCCTGATTTCTTGGTTGCCAATTTTTCAACTTATATATCACACTCTCAACGTATCATTTTATCATCATTAGCATGTCCTAATCTTATGTAATTATTATAGCATTCTGTCTCTAGTTTTAGAGTTGTCAAGAGTAATTAAAATCTTGTTTTCTATATGCCAATGGGATTGGGTTTTGAGTTGTCAAGAGTAATTAAAATCTTGTCTTCTATATGCCAATAGGATTGGGTTTAGCAGAAGGGCTAGTCCCTCATGATATAATAAGTTAATATTTAAATTTTCACTAAGAGGGGTGCCTACATTTTCTACCTGACTGTGCCTTGAATATCTCAAACAGGAATGCTTCCAATATGAGAATGCTTGTAAGCAATAAATAAAAAAAAAATCTTGTTTTCGATGTTGTTTTGCACAATACTGGACTAGTTATATTGCGATCTGTATCTGACGTTAGGTTTGGAAAAATGGTTCTTAATGTAGTCTCCCTACCTAAGAAGACAAAGCCTCCAAGTTTAGTCAGCTTGTGTCTTGGAGTTGTTGGCAGGCATTTAGAGGATATCATTGCTGATTTGGATGAGATTGCTATCAACTTGCCAGCTTATATAAAGGTAGCGTGCTAGAACATTTTTCTTTCTTAAATTCTAACAGTAAAAATTTTGAGGATATGACTAGCGCATTGTAGATGTGATATATAAGGCAAGAACATACCTATCTATTTCTAAATCTCATTATTATTGCGACTCTTAGAGATGAAGATATTGTTTTTCTTCCTTGGTTAAAGACACCTGGGAAATTTGTCAATTAATATACTAAACTGAACCTCTTTCCTTTTTTATGTTGTATATTTGTTACTGGGTGAGTAAGCCACTGATAAAAGGGCCTTGTTTTACTTCATAGGCCTTCAATTTTATTTATAGTAAGCAACACTTATTTCAGCAAAGCTATGCAGCACTGACTAGTTATGAAACTAGGATAAAAACCCTAACCAATTAGATACAGAATCAACAAAATAAATACCTAGAAGGGAATTAAAACAAAAGATAAAAACAAATACATAATCATAAAACTAGGAAAGAGATGAGATGTAATGATAAAGCTATAATAGGGAATTGAGAAACGGACTAGGGAAAGAGGATATTCTAAAGCGATATAGCTGTTTTCTTGTTGACCATCACATGTAATCTATTGGTAAGTAGTTTATCACGTGATAACAGATGGCGGTGGCTGCTATTGCTAGGCGAAGGAAGTTGCTCAATGATGATGTTCTCATATCATTAGCTGATCGTTCCTGGGAAATCCTTGATGTCTCTGGCTCAGATGTCTCTGATTTTGGCATAATAAAAGCAGTTGATGTATGCAGGTTTATTAGAGCTCTGGATATCAGGTATAGAGCTGTGGCTCTTCAATTTATTAACATAGAAGATAAATACCATTGATATTTCATGATTTTTAGTTTCTTAACATGTGATATATATATATATATATATTATTAATAATAACTCATAAGCTTTGATGATGCTGAAAGAATGTGTGGTAAATAACTAAACATAATATGAATTGACTAACAGGATAACAAATTATGTGGTGGACTCTGCCATTTAAACTACTCCGTGAGGTTATTAAAAGTGTCTAATTATTATTGAAGTTTCAGCTTAGATTTTATAATTACGGATAATTTACTTTGATGGTTCTGCTTCCACCTGACATGAAAATAATATTGAATTTACTTTGCTTTTTACTCTGGCCCAAACAAACATCTTGCTCAAGCATAGCTTACCATAGCTATCCCTCAACAGCATTACATAGGAACCTATAAGCAGCTAAGCATCAGCATATTTAATTCATGCCCTGCAAGATTCAATATGTGGACTTTCCTTGTACTTTTGACTAGCTTTTCTATCATGTGAAACTTCTTGATAATTGTGACTATTTTGTAGTCAGTGCAGCAAAATTACTGCCATGGGTGTATCTGAACTTGTGAAGCACTGCTCTTCACTGGAAACATTAAGATGCGGGTACATATTTCTGTTGTCTTTTATACATCTTCAATGTTCGTTTTTTTTTTTTTTTTTTGGGCGGGGGGGGGGGGCGCTTTTTCTCAATATATCTGAGAGCTAAAAAAAGGCCACACTTTCCTTGGAAATTTGAAATTCAATAAGAGTTAGCCAAAAGTTTGACAGTTTCAGATTGGACAAGATTTAAATCATGCAGAAATGAATGGGCTGCTCAGATGGGCAAGGCTATATTTTAGACACACACACAGAGTGAGTGAACATAGGACTGACTATTTTCAGGCAGCAGAGTTTATTGTTTGCGGGATTTTGGCTTTCCAGTGGATTTGTGCTTTGTAATGCACCCCCATGATGTGCGTGGAGCCCTAATTATTTGGCTAAAACCTTATAATTGTGTTTGCTTTAGATATATTCTAGTATGCTAGTGTTCCTCACTTGCCTTTCATATCTGTGGGATTCAGCCAATGTTCAGATTACGCAAGTCATTCTACTGCGTAGATGCTAATTTTTATGGGTGACCTTATATGAGGTTAATGAAATGTCTTAGCACGGTTTTGTGTGTAAAGCTTATCATTTGCTTGTGATGTTATTAGACCAGCTATGTTATATAGTAGTGAATGCTGGGCTCTAATGGAAAGTTAAGATCATAAAGTTGGAGTAGTAAAGATGAGAATGTTATGATGGACGTGCAAACATACACGTAAAGATAAAATTCAAAATGAACACGTACACGAAAAAGTGAGGGTAACACCTATTGAGGAAAAAATAGGAGAAAATCGTTTGAGATGGTTTGAGCATGTACAAAGAAAACCGTAAGAGACACCAGTGAGAAGAGTGAAACATATAACTTTGAGCCTTGTTAAGAGGGGTAAAGGAAATCCTAAAAGAACACTTTTAGAAGTTATTGAACGTGATCTCTTAATTAATAATATTTTTAAAAGCTTGGTAAATGATAGAACACAATGATGTCTTGCAATCCATATAGTCAACCCTACTTAGTGGGATAAAAGTTTGTTGTTGTTGTTGTTGTTGTTGTTGAGCTATTTGATATTGTGACAATTTCTGATGAATTTCGCAATTAGGAATAGATAGTGTGCTAGTGCAACTTAATAGCCCAAAACTATTTTTCATTTATCACAAATATAAATGGATTAACGTTCACCTCTTATTTGAGATTTATGATTAATATTGGTATATTTAGTTTGATAAAGAAAATTAAAAATTTGAGGCCTCTTTACTCATCTCATGCTGTGCATGATGGTTTTCTTTTCTTTTCAGCTATTATTGTGTGATAGATTGTATTTTGACTAGGATTAAAATTTCATAACAGGCAATGAACTATAGTTAATGTTGCAGAGGGTGTCCAAGGAGTGACAGCATTGCCCGTAGATGCTTAAGTATATTTAAACCAAAGCTGAATTATTTGGAGGAAGATTCATGGGAGGAGCTTGATACAAATGAAATTGCTAGTGGGGCCCAATCTTTGAGATGGCTTGTGTGGGTACGGACTCTCAAACTCTTCTCCATAAAAGGGTAACTTGGTAGCTGTAACTAACTGCAGATTTTGTTATTTCTGAATTGCAAATTTATAATTTGCCTTGAGGTGGGAAAGTTGACAGCTTTTGGACACTGATTTAGACATGGCTTCCTGGATAACTAATTTCGACCGGTAGTTGATCATAAAATTACAGAGAAGAACCTAAAAAATTATAGAAAATGACCAAAACAATTATAAAAAATGATCAAAAAATGACAAATAAGTACCATAAAACTTAATGGGTATTAATTTCCTCATATGGTACTTATTTGTGGTTTTTAGGTCTTTTTCTGTAATTTTTAAAGTCCATTTTCATGATTCATTGATTAACTAACCATCAAAGTTAACTTTTATTAATGGTAGGGGTAACATTACATTGTTTTTCAATATTTAAGGGAAACATTGCACTATTTTCTAGCGTTGAAGGAAAACATTACGTGAAAAATGAGGTTAGTCTTGGACTTATAGTTTAAGGGTAAATTTGCCTTTTTAACCCTGAAATGTGTATAACACAATTTGCTTAATTTCACTTGCATTTGTGTCTTTCTTGCAGCCAAATATCGATAATGGTTGCTTGGAAGACTTCTCTGCGGAGTGTCCACGCATTGTAGTAAATCCTAAGCAATGTCCACTAGGGTTTAATGATGATCATGTTCCTTGGGAAGCATTACAGCATATCACATTGGATGACGCAGCTGTCAGAGATATTGATCCCAGAACATGGGCTGTACATGGATTTACTATGAAGGCGGCCTCTCCATCTCCGGCAAGTCCCACTGAATTGTCAGTGGCTGAGAAATTCAGACTAGCATTTGTCGAAAGGGACACCCGGTTAGCGCCAAAGCGAGCAAAGAACGCACGACAGCATCAGCGTCGTGCTGTGAGAGAGTTGATGTTGATGAGTACCAGAGCCAAGGCTGCAGTTCTGGCCTCGCAAGTAAGCAAATCTCTGAACAACAGGAGTTAGTGATTTACTTGTATATTTTTTGTTACCAAAAAACCTGCATGCATGTGTACGTATGTCAAGTTAGCCTGCTGTGCGAAGAAGCTGGAAACATCTTTACCAAGTCTGAGTAAACCCAGTTTTTAAATTTTTCTTTGCCTGGAAACTACTACCGGAACTGTTGGTAATTAAATATCTGGTGTATAATTTATTCAATAGAGAATTACAATCAATTAAATTAGATCTTTATAGTCATATGGTTATGTATTTAGAGAGATGATCGGATGAGACTGCTCGAACGTCATCCTCTCTCTTTCTTAATATCTCTTTTTTTATTTTATCATATCACATGCAATTTACTTTTTAAATTACAGTTATTAAAATTTAAAGGTGATGCGTACTGCTTGTTGCTAGGTGCAATTTAATGAAGAAATATAAAGAGAACATGACAATTAAGGATCCCATAAAGACATTAATAAAAATTATTGGCCATGAATAATTAAAACTTCATTGAAGGACCATCGTCCCTTCTTGTAATTAAAAATGTAAAAGAATTTACCAAATTGCTCTTACAAACAAATGCAAAAAATAGTTGATCCAAGTTTTAGTCTTGCTCATGAAATTTTTCTCATGTCTTTGAATTTTCTTTATTTGCATTCAATCCTGATATTAGATGGAGTGGTTCTTCTTATAATTCATGGGTACACATTGTGTGGAAACTTGGATTGAACCGGTTGATCCATCCAGTAACCCAGTGAACTGGCCACTTGGTTAATCAAGAGATTAACCTGGGAGATGACTGACATGGATTGGCTTAGGATTAAGCCGGTGCAATCCAAATACACTAATGAACAACTTTGCTGAGCTAGTAAAAAATGAAGACCACCACTTGAGTGTGAAAATGAAGATCTGGAAATGAAGAGGGGAAAAGACAATGTAGATTGGGGAAGATAGAGAAGTGAGAAAAGAAAAATGATAATAGACAAATAGTTTTCATTGATTCGCATGTCCTCCATTATCAAATGACAGAGAAACTTCCCTGGCGATTGTAGTTTTTCTCCTTCCCTCTTCCTATTTTCTAAACCAAATCAAAATGAATCATACCTAAAATTCCGATGGATCAAAAGAGTGTGGCAGGAAGCTGAACGATTATGATTATTTATCAAGACTAAGTTGATGGTTATAATTGTTTTGTCATTTAGTAAAGAGACTCTCACTGTCCCATCATTGTTTTTCAAGAATCACTTTCCAATACAATTTTTATTAAAAAAATAATAATTAAATCTTAAAATATTAAATTAATATCAGTTAAGTTTCGAATATATTTTTAAAAAAATAAATTAAAAATATCAATTTAAATTATTATAAATTCAAAAATTTTAATTATAAATAAATATTTAAAAATTAAATATAATTTTTAAATTATAACAAAAATTTTTGTTTGTAACTATTTAAATTAATATTTATAATTTATTTTATTAAAAATTTAACTGTCATTAATTTATTTCTTTAAAACGTAACTCTCATTCTTTCATTTTTTATTTGGGGTCAGCTTCTCTCAGTTGAGTTCAAAACACATTGTTTTATTTATCAAACAAAAACTGGACCGTCTATTTTATCAATAAGTCTGAAACTCCTGTGACCATTTTATATGTTATTTTCATTTTAACCAGAATTACCTTTCCGTCCTTTCAACTTTGGCTGTTCCAGTTTCACGATAGTCAATAACCCACCGAACGACGATCGTTTCCCATTTGACTTACCGAGTATCTCATCTTCTTCAGTTTTGCTTCAGATTCGAGATCTTCTCTAAGTCAATTGTGCCTCAGATTTGAGAATCTCTGCTACCTTAAAATTTGTCGTTCGATCTGGAGGGTGGAGGCTCAAAGGAGAGTGAAAGGAGAAAGTTGAAGTGCAATGCAGATTTGTCAAAGGTAAATTCAAAGTTTGAGAGCCCTTTGCATGCTAGAAAGAAATAGAACGGAGTTGTCAAAAAAATTAGAATAAAAATGAACAAAACTATCCAACAGCATAAAAAAAACACAATATCATGTATCCCAATGTAATAATCACTACATCCACTATAAGTTTTAAGAACTATAACTCTTAATTTCATAAATTAAATTATTCATTTCATTATAAATATCATTGATTTATCTTTTCTCTATATCATAATCATTATATTTTTAATTGAGAGAATGATAGTTAGGTCCCAAAATAATGAATAATACCAATAAGTGCCCGACAAATTTTTTCAAAAAATAAATTAAAAATATCAATTTAAATTATTACAAATTCAAGAATTTCAATTATAAACAAATATTTAAGTATCAAATATAACTTTTAAATTGTGACAAAAATTTTTATTTGTAACTGTTTGAAATAATATTTTATAATTCATTTTGTAAAAAATTTTATTAAAAAATTAACTGATATTAATTCAATATTTTGAGACCTAACTATGATTCTTCCTTTTTAATTTTTAATTTTTTTAATCTATTCTATTCGTGAATGGTCCTGAGTTTCTACTCATGAGTGAAGGGAGGCAACAGGCAAAGAGGAAAAATCTGATATGAACGGGCAATGACCGATCCTGTTTTTAAGGACATACATTGATCTATTTTTTCTGTGTTTTACAAGTCTCCTTTTCCTCATCTTTTTTATCAGAGTCTCGTGCTTTCATGTGCTATGTGGGAAAAAAAATGCTTTATTCTACACCATAATCTTTTGTTATTTCTCTTGTATAGCTAGCGGAAAAGATTAATGATGTGTAAGAAACTACGAGTGTCGAAATTGTGTTGTTTCCTTGGCCTCATGTTTGCAGCTAAACGGATGAAAATTTTTTCTTTTGCTTGTACTGTGATCGAAAAATGTGTCAATGTTAAAAAATGTAATATAATTGTTGAATCGTTAAATGCTTAATTGGAAATATTGGAAGAATAATTGCGAATTGATAAAATTATATGTTTCTCCTTATACTTCCATGCTGAATTCACATAGGAGAGTATCTCAATAAAAGATGTATTTTGCAGTTTTTTCATTGAATGACATTTTGTTAAAGAATCACAATGAAAGATGCAATATGGAGGAAAAGATTAATTTCTAAATTGATTTCATCAAGCATTATTAAAGATGGTATTATTATTTACAGGGGTCAAGGATGACATATAGTTGGAATTCCCCACGCAAAAACATGTGCACGGAGTAAAGTAGACCCATGGTAATGTGTATTTATAAGATGATGAATGCTACACAATAACACAGTAAAAAAGTTATAGATTCATAATGATTGTTGTGAAAACCATTGACTTTGCCTTGGGAAAGCAAGCGACATTATGAATATTATAAATACAGTACCTTTTTGAAACCATTGCTGATTTTATGTTATCATGAATGACCGCACAGTAAGTGAAGAAAGTCACAACTCTAAAATAAAATGGCCTTTCATTGCTCAAGATGTAATGAACCAAACATGCCACAAATAGATGTAGGAATTCCTATCTTAGGGATTTAAAAAGGATGAAAATCAATTACATATTAAATGGTTTATAGTTAAAATGCATCTAGGTTTTTTTTAGTGTTTTTTGGTCTTCAAGCACTTTTTATATAGATACCCACACTATATATATATTTTGTATTTGTCTTGAATAGAACAAGTTATGTAATTATAGGTTTACAGGTTATGTAGTTTTTTGGGACAAGAAGACTGCCCAACTCTATGGCAAGGAGGTTTTCTTTGTACTTAGATTTCATATAATTAACTATACTGTTGCATCCCAAGTATGATGTATATCTATTGAATTTGGTATAATACATTCTTTCTATTTAAAAACATAAGACATTTTTAATCTAATCTCAACCGAATAAAATAGTTACTTATTTTTAAATTAAATCTATATTTTCATGTTTACTCCTATTTAATAAAGTGTTTTATCTTAAAATAAATATAAGGTGATTTATTTAATGGGAGCATTTTTTTTTAAAAGATAATGATTATACCTTAAAAGATTAAAAATGCCTTACATTTTTTAATATTTAATCCTCAAAAAATGCCTTATATTTTTAAATGGAGGGAATAAATGTTAATATTAATGTATCTATTTTTGGTTTAAATATGTGCACATATTTCAATAATATGATAACTATTGAAATTACTAATATACGCTAAGAATATTCTTAACCTCAATTGGAAAATCTGGAAACCATACATGGAAATGAGTTGTTTTTCAATAAGCAAATCCACAAGTTAATTTTTCAATTAATTGTTGATATATGTACTCACTTACGAAATTAACAAAAATAATGCGATTCTTCTCAATATATTTTTTCTCACAAGGACTAGAGTCCCAAAATGGAATTCTATTTTGTCTACTCATTCACGCGAGAATCAAGTTGATTGATGTGAAAATTAGGTTTACAAAATGGAATTTGGTTTTATTCACTGCATCAGGCTAGAATCAAAGGTGATTTGTAAAGTCTCATTCAAGCGAGAACGAACTCCTTCATGTGAGAAGTAGAGTTTTAACATATATTTAATGAACTTCACAAACAAAGTGTTTTTTCACAAAAGCTACTTCCTATATGCTAGAAGTGGTAATTTAAAACAACTCTAACAAGCTAGCCCAGATAAGGTCAAAAATTTTTAAAATCAAACTTGATACTTTAAAAAAAATTTTTTATTCTGAACTTATTTAGGCCACTTAAATAAACCTAAAAACATTTAGGCCAACCCTAAACCCGAATGTGCTTGGCTCATATATCCTAATTCTTTTTTTTATTAATAAAATAATATAAAAAAAGATAAAATTAAAAATATTATTTTTTAAAATAAAAATAAAATTAGATAAAAATAAAAAAATATTTAACAATTCAATTCTTCGAACTGCTCAAAAGCTTGAGTGGTTAAGGCGGAGCTTAACTATATAAATTTTTTTTTATATGCTGGGATATTTAAAGCTCAATCCAAATAAGATTGAGGGGTATTTGGGTATTTAACAATATGCTTTTTTTATAAGTTAGGATATTTAACAATTTAGGTATTCAAGCTAATTCAAAAACTTGAGAAGTTAGGGTCGGGCTTAATTATATATACTTTTTTATATGTTAATTTAAAAGCTTGAGAGGTTAGAAATGCCTTATATTTTTTAACATTCAACTTCTCAAAAAATGCTTTATATTTTTTAATGTGGGGAATAAATGTTAATATTGAAGTATCTATTCTTTGTTTAAATATGTGCACCTATAACTGGTTCAATAATATGATAACTATTGAAATTATTAATATATGCTAGGAATATTCTTAACCTCAATTGGAAAATCTGGAAACCACACATGGAAATGAGTTGTTTTTCAATAAGTAAATCCACAATTTAATTTTTTCAATTAATTGTTAATATATGTACTCACTTATGAAATTAAAAAAAAATAATGTGATTCTTCTCAATATATTTTTTCTCGCAAGAACTAGATTCTCAAAATGGAATTCTGTTTTGTCTACTCATTCATGCGAGAATCAGTTTGATTCATGTAAAAATTAGAATTTCAAAATGAAATTTGGTTTTATGCACTACATCACGCTAGAATCAAAGGTGATTCATACAAGAAGAGTGAAAGTAGGAAACCTTGTTTATGGACTTCTATTTCTTGCAAGAAGTAAATGTCATGACCACAACAATAAGAGTTCTAGTAGCTACTTGAGTTGTGCCCAAACCAGTTCTTGCAAGAACAAGTTAATTCACATGAGGAGTAGTCTTTCTTTTAGAAAATCCCAAGTATGCATTAGAGAACCGATAACACTTAAACACTTTGTTAAAAATCCTAAGTTTTATGTTCCAAAACTTGTCCAATCAATTCTCACAAGAATTGGATCCTACCCACGTGAGAACTAGCAAATAAAGAGGTTATTCACCTTTGTCATCCACTTCTTGCAAGAAATAGAGTAAGCCAACACGTGAAGTAAGTGTCCAAAGAAGCTTGTACTTATGCCTACCTCATTCATGCTATAACTAGATTACACCATCATGTCAAATAGATTGAGCTTAACACAAACCTCTTTGTAAAGTCTAAAATTCAAGTGAGAACAAGCTCCTTCATGTGAGAAGTAGAGTTTTAACATTGTTAACATGTATTTAATAAACTTCATAGATAAAGTATTTTTGCCAAAGTTACTTCCTATATGTTAGAGTTGGTAATTTGGGACAAATCCAATAGGCTAGTCCAAATAAGCTAAAAAATTTTAGGGCCATACTTGTCACTTTAGAAGATTTTTTTTACTTTGAGCTTAATTTTAAAAACCTGAAGAAATTAGGGCCAACCTAAACCCGAATGTGCTTAGCTCAAATATTATTATTAATAAAATAATATAAAAATAAGATAAAACTTGAAAAAATTAATTTTTTTAAAAAAATAAAAATTAACATTAGATAAAAATTTAAAAATAAAATAATATTTAATAATTTGGGTATTCGGGCTAGATTAAAAGCTTGAGGGGTTTGAGCTGGGTTTAACCATATAAGCTTTTTCTATATAATAGGATATTTAAAGCTCAATTCGAATAAGCTTGACTTGCCTGAATTATTAACTCCATTACATGCAATGCAATGCAATAACTCCAAATGGCTAGTTTGAAGTCTTTAATGGTCATATATTCCTTAGGCTATACATAGAACCTCATTTAAATTAGTGAGTAACAAATTGAGTGTGCATCAACTGATTCCTACCTTCTTGCATTTATTATTTGTACAAAGCACTCAATTTTGGTTTATAAACTTTCATTGTATTTTATCTACTTTTTTATAAGTTTTAAATATTGTTGTATTCAATCTTTTATTGAGTGAACTTAAAAAAAGGTTTTCTTTAAGTGGGTATTTATCTTAAAAAGGTTTTGTAAGGGATTTGTGAATGTTCAAAACTATGAGTCTTGATTTTGTACTAAAGTTGTAAGCACCTAGTTAATTTTGTGAGTTTTATTGAAAAATCTCATATAAGATCTTAAGAATTGAATATAAATCAAGGTGGTTGGGCAAATTCTATAAATTTTTTGTGTCTTTCTTTTCTTTCTAAACTTCATTTGATTAAACTCTCTTTATTTATTGTTTTATTGACAATTAAATTTTACTGTTTCATTGGAGAAAAATATTTTCAAAAATTTGAAAGCTCTCGATCCATCCTCTTGTTGGGTGCCATCTTACTAAACATTTGGAGCCTTTCCCAACGTATTGAAGACCCCAAACACATATATTCACTTGCAGGAGACAAGTTGGGTCATGGTTTTAGTTTTACATATTTAGGCTGAAATACATGTCATAATATAGCCTGTGAATTCATGAACATGAATTGTAAATTGAGTTTGCTGCTTGGCGACCTCATTGGCATCCTACATGGCATCTCAATTTTCTCAGCATCAACAAGTCATCGCAAGGCCACGTCATACAGGACAAGCCCAACATGATTTTGATCCATTACTAGGTAGAAGGCCCAAGTTCAAGATTCTTTTTACCAGTCCCCAAGTTTTAGATTCAATGCAAATAATTAGAGACCCAATTCGCAGATGATGATGGGCTTGGAATCAAAGAAGCCCAATTTGATAAGATTGAGTGACTAGGCATGAAGATTGTCCCAATACTATATCCAAAAAAAAAAAAAAAAGCCAACAACATTCTCCCAATAGACATGAATCTAGTCTTTTGATAAATTCATGCCTTTTAATTTGAATTGTCGTTAGCCAAAGTCTTAGACCTAGTTATAGCAACAAGGGCTTATTTGAAGATATTTAGAATTTAATTTGGATTTGGGTTGAAAGTTTCAGATTCAATTAGTTTATCTATTATACTTTTAGATTAAATTAGATTAACGCTAAAGCTTGCATCCAGGGAGGTGTTATTAGGACGGGAAGCTTTCAAATTGTACGTTAATTGGCTTCTTGGTTATTTTTAAATACGAGTCCAACATCTTGACATGATTTTTATAGATTTAATTGCAAATTTTCAAAGTTGGACTAGATTTTTGTGGAAAAATTCTGAATTGTAAAATTTCCAAGTCAAAATTTATAACTACGCATACTTTTCACAATTGAATGACTGATTCCTAAGCTAATCGTATTAAATATTTTAAATTTTCGAGAATATTAAAAGCACCAAATATGCCTGATCAATCTCATGGAAGGTTTGGGTATTGATCATAATTTTTTTTTATCAAAATAAAGAATTCGAACACGACAAAGTAATGAATGTTTCATAGGAGAATCAGAGAGGTAAATCAAAACCAAACCAACTACGAGGCTTTACAATGGTGGAGGCGAAAGGGGGAAAAAGAAAAAGAAAAAGTATAGAAGGTATCAGAATGAAAATTACAGTCAAAAGGGCTCTACACCCACCTCCTAAAAAGTATATGTTTTTTCACAATGGGATGGACACTCAGAAAGTGAAAGTGTGATTTAGAATAATTTGCCTTGTTGGGTGGTTCCACTCCTCATCATTGCACAAAACTCTTCATAGTTGATTCTGCCATCCTGCAAAACCATAAACTTTTATTACTTCCAGGGAACTTCAGTAGATATTTGTAGCATGACAATATAAAATATAAAATACTCTTACATTATCTGTATCAACTTCTGATAGAATTTCCTTAATTGTGGCATCATCACCAATTCCATATTCTTTCATGGCCGTTTCAAGCTCATCTCTTGTAATAAACCTGTAATTAAATCAAATAGAAAAGCCAAACTAGATTTGTCATTGCTCCCAAAACTCCAACAAAACGTTAATCCATATCAAGTAGCTTGGTAATCAATTTGCTCTTCTTGTGCGCGCACGCGAGACGTAAAGTAGGCCGAAGCCCAATTACAGCATACAAACAGAAAAAGCAAACTAGATTTGTCATTGCTCCCAAAACTCCAACAAAACTTGGTTAATCGATGTCAAGTGGCTAGGTAATCAATTTATGAAACAATTGTTTCCATACAATGTGCCTCGGTAAGCTACTTCACAATATGCATCACTTGCACTTATCATATGATGGCAGGGGCAAGGAGCTAATGAAAACTCATCAAAGTAACCAAATCTATAGTTTTTGGCAGTAGGATCCAGTAATTAAAAAACCTTTGGTGAATTTCTACGAGTTATTGTATAAGTATATATGTAAGCTATGACAAGATGCATTATTCAGAAATCATGAGTAGTGAAACTTTTTTTTCTTTTCAGAACAACTCTAATTGCACCTATACTAAACATAATATACCCAAGATGCTCTATTATAAGTTCCAATTGTGTGTATTACAGTTGGTAAGAAATACTAGCTAGGAAGACTCACCCACTGTTATCTTTGTCGAAATATTGGAAGGCTTTGTAAAGATGCTCATCTGCTTCGAGCTTATGCCTATGCATTGTTGCAGTGATGAATTCTATGTAGTCAATAGAGCCATTTCCATCTACATCGGCCTGATATAGAAGCAAAAGAATTGTGGAGTCAGAATACATCAAAGAAATTATGAGGTGCGGAATTTGATTTTTAATAATATCTCACAGCATCCAGAAGCTGCTGCACTTCGCCCTCTGTGAGCTTGGAGCCTAGCTTTTGCAATCCGGCCTTAAGCTCCTCGTAGGTGATTGTACCGCTGTTATCAGTGTCCATATTTCTAAACATTGCCTTCAACCCTTGAATCTCTTCTTTCGAGAGATTTTCAGCAATCACCTGAAGAAAAATTTTCAAAAACAAATCAGTTGATTGAATCAGAAAACCTAGAAGATCACCCCCAAAAAAAAAAAAAAACAAGGCTTAAGACACGGCCAAAATGGATAATCCTACATCACCCTATTCTGAAATTTAATTTGATTATAAAAAGTGAGAGCAGCAATGATCAAGCTACCCACTTGATTGTAATAGTTTTGATGCCAAGTTAAGAAACCGACTATTTAAAGCTTAAGCTCAAAGGAAAAAGCTTATGAATCATCTTATTTGCTGAGACAATTATTACTTATTTTACAAGTTGTAATTCGCAATTAACCCTTCCTACTTAAAACTAGGTCCAAAACCAGTGACATCAATAACTAACATTTTATTTAGGAGAATGTATGACAGTCAGTGTAGCAGTCGCTTAAGCAACTCAGAAGTTGACTTACCTTCAGAGCAAGTTTCTTAAGTTTATTCATTGCTCTGAATTGCTTCAACCTGGAGAGGACTGCACTATCAATTGGCTTGTCAGAAGCATTTCCATCTTCTCTAATCCATGGGTGTTCTAATCAATCAAACAATATAGTCATTCAGTTAGTTTAGAATTAGCAGGCATAATTTATTAATGTTTGGTAAATAAACAGAACTCCTTTTTCTAAAACTAAGACATTTTCTAAATAAACAATTGACATGCTGCAAGGCAGGAGAATGCAAGAAACACTATACTCGTGAACTTAGATTTCCCAAGTAGAAGGTTAACTATCTGTTATGAGGTTCATAAAACTATCCACGCTATTATCAGTACAAATGCCCTTCCTTAAAATTCTTGTTTAACTCTCAACTAGCGAGTTCATGTGCAATGTTTGTCACTTTCTCATATAAACTTTTCTTCAAGCTCCTAATAAGTCAGACAATTTGGATCACAGGTTTCTTGATAACCATTTCAAACAGATTGAGAGAGGTTGAAGCTGTTGTGACATGTCAAAGGTTTCTCTGTAAGTGAAGCAAAGATCAAGCAAAATTTCCTATTAAATAAGTTACTGATAACAGTCTAAATAGAAGTGAAACAGAATCTGGCTTATGCAATCTTGAAAGAATAAACTATAAAGCCTAGTTTCTTTTTGTTTTTTTTTTTTTTTCCTTTGCATTGCCTACAATAACTTGAGCATCCTAGTAAGTTATCTAAAGAACTCTATCATTCAAGTACACATACATGTG
Source organism: Prosopis cineraria (assembly GCF_029017545.1). Classification (NCBI taxonomy): domain Eukaryota; kingdom Viridiplantae; phylum Streptophyta; class Magnoliopsida; order Fabales; family Fabaceae; genus Prosopis; species Prosopis cineraria. The sequence continues at coordinate 27,655,374 of NW_026555333.1, read as the reverse complement.
CATTGTGAGCAGGGAAGTCAAGATCTGAAGTAATTTTAGGATCAAGTTTAATAAATTTCAAGTAATCTGAGAGGAAATGAGTAACAATAGGAGTTTCATACCTAGAACTTGAGCAGCAGTGATGCGTTTCTTTGGATCCTGGATAAGCATTTTACTGACAAGGTCCTTGGCACTATACGATATGCTTGGCCATGGTTGACTTTCAAAATCTATGTGACCTTTCAATATGGCATCAAATATACCCTTTTCTTTTTCTATAGAACATATTTAATAAAAGATTAGTTAGTAGTAGAGTGAAGAAAAAAAAGTATAGAGTAGCCAAGGCGAAAATCTTATTATGATAAGAGAAGTCGTAGCTCACCAGCCCAAAATGGAGGTACACCACTAAGTAAGATATACAACATAACACCTGCACTCCATATATCTATTTCCTTCCCATATGAGCGGCGTAGAACTTCTGGAGCGACATAGTAAGCACTCCCAACTATATCCCTATAAACCTTTCCTGGGAATAATTATATAGAGAAAGTTCAGTCTCTATTCCATTACGAGATAATCTTGCCTTTTAGTCACATGAATCCTCTAAGTAAAGTAACTGCCAGAAATTAAAAAAAAAAAAAAAAAAAAGCTCCTGAACTTGTTGATAATAACGGCAGGGAACTTGACCAGGGTAATCAGTGTCAAAATACTAGGATCTAGTGTTGTCGATCGATCAAATCAACTCACTAGTACTTCCATCTACAAAAAAGAAATTCTATATTTATCTGATGAACCATTTGAATTTTTTTTTTTTTTTTTTTTGACCTTCAACCTCCATATGGTTTCCTATCATGTCTACTAGCGAGTGAAACAAAATAATGCATCCTGTAACTATTACTTGTTTCACCAACTTCACATACCCTCCACTTAAAATATTCTGATATTTATTTTTTTATTTATTAATTTTTGTGGGGGAGGGGAGAGTGATCAGATTGAATATTTTGGTGCTAGCGAAGCAACCTAACTGAGTCAAGGCCAACGGCTAAAAGCCAGCTCAACGAGAAACCATATAGTGAACAACTATAACAGTTCAGGAGAGTTCATACGTGATACGCATATGCTGTAAACTTAGCCTAAGAATAGAGAAAGAAGGGCCAAAAAAAAATATGGTGACAAATTATCTGCAGAAGTCTTTTCCAATTGTGATCCTTAAGAACAAACTAAAATAATTATGCTAATTTTTGCGCCCTCAAATATACAAAACTGGGCGGGCAAGAACATGTGCTGGCAATACAGCTGCTTTGTTATGTTGTATTTTCTTTTTCCCCCTTGGAAAGAAGTCAGTAAAGCTTTCATTTGTTAACAAGATCAGGTTATGCTGAAATTTACTCCCCCTTTCTTCTGGACAATTCCATTTAGAAGTTGAACTGAAACTCCCTCTCAAGCAATAGATGGGAACAGATAAACTTACCTTGTTCAATGAAAACGGAGAGGCCAAAATCTGTAGCTTTGAGGGATGCTTTTTCACCCTTGCTGGATAACAAAAAATTCTCAGGCTTCAGATCCCTGTGCATCACACCCATGAAATGGCAGATATGAACAACATTAACGATTTGTCTGCAGATTGAAGCGGCAGCCCTTTCACTATAATGACCCTTTGCAATAATCCGATCAAAGAGCTCACCACCAGCACATAGCTCCATCACAACATGAACTGAATGTGTATCTTCATAAGCACCTTTAAACTCAACAATGTTGGGCTGTCCACTCAAATGCTGCATAATCTGAATCTCCCTCTTTATATCTTCCCTGTCTGATTTACTCGTCAGCTTCCTCTTCGAAATCGACTTGCAAGCATATTGCTGACCAGTTGAATTCTCAGTGCACAGGTAGGTAACCCCAAATTGACCTCGACCCAGTTCTTTCCCAATTGTATAGTACTGTTTCACGTCCTCAAAGGCCTTTTCCAAAATTGTATCTGACTTACGAATCGGTTTTGGACTCGGAGAAGGAATCGAAGGTTTCCATGGCGCCGCCGCCGTTGCTGCTGCCGCGGTGGGTTTTGCCGGCAACTGGTAAGGCTCATGAATCTTCTGGTTGTGAACTCCAGTAGGCTCAACTGATCTGAAACCATTGTAAGTACGCTCTGAATCTCTCCGTTTCGTCAAACAACAACCCATAATACTATCTTAAGAATTTCAAAATTTAAGAATTAAGATGCACGAATGATATTGATTCAGGCAAGACAAGAATCAAGAAATTTTGGACTATAAACCCAGAATTGAGATCCTGGATGGTGGCCGAGAAGGATGGGGGAGCGAGTCCGAATGAGAATGAGAATGATTTGAATGAGTATCAGGTAATGGCACATTAAAAGCTATGGGGATCTGGAAGAGCATGAAAGAGAACTTAAAGAAAGGGACGAACAGTGGAATCGGCTGGGATGGTCAACTATTGAATGGAACAAGTGAGGTTGAAGTTTTCACGACCAACAAGCAAGAACCTTCCTTCCCTCTATACGACAGCTGCCTTTGCAAGTGCACGGAACCTGTATGCTCTACGGAATACGATTTACATAATAAAAAAAATCATCAATGATAATATCACAAACAAAATTCATTTCTATGTCCGATTAATTTTACTAAAACAAATTATATACTTCATCTATCCAAAATTATAAGATAATTTTAAAAATATTTTGTTATACTAAAATATAAAATAATTTGATAAAATAATTTTTTATAAATGATGTTTTTTCAACATTATCCTTCAATTGAAGAGAGAATTGAACTAATTATTATAGTCTACTCTCTTTATCTTTATGTATAAAATATTTTTAATTGAATATTATATATAAAAAAATTATTATTTAATTGAAATCATATATCATGATTGTGGAAGGTGCAATATACAATTAATGTCTCATCCATTTTGTTTAAAAAAATGGTAAAGTTATTTAATTATTTAAAAATATAATGACATCCTTTATATTTAAAGATAAGATAATGTTCTAAAAAAAACTTTATATACAAAAATGGAAGGATTAATGATTAAGTGTATAGATTTAAATGAAGGTTATTTTTGTAAGTTTATATATTTTTATAAAAAAGTAAGTTTATAAAGTATTATTATTAAATTTTATTGACATACATAATTTTATTTTAAATTATTTTATAATTTGAAATAGAGGAGTACATCTTATTGATTTAATTGAAAGAATAGTGAATTAGGACCCTGATTTTTAGAATTGATCCTTATTATTGGATAAAATAAGTCAAAGAAAAAGAGTAAATTAAAAGTAAAAAAGGTTTTGTTTAGGGTTAAAATTTGTTTGTCTTCTTAAATTTGAGGAGAGAGATCTCTCCTGAGGTCTTTGGCGGTTTCTCTGCTCCTTGGTGAACACCTTCTAGTTTTTCACTAATTTCGCCTTGTATGTTTGTGTTTCCTATTGTTTTCTTTCTAGTTTTCCCTTCCTTGGTTATTATCTTTTTTGTTTTTTCGATGGGTTTCTTCCTCAGTCCAATGAGTCTCGTATTTCTTAATGTAAAAAGCCGTCGTTTTCTCATTTTTAAGCTTTTGGAATCCAATATTCTTCATGTTTCGAAGCTTCACTCTCTTATTCATGTTTATTGGAAGCTTCATGGCTCAGTTTAGATTGTTCAACATCAGGATACTTTTTGTGTTACCTTTTTTGGTTCTGCTGTTGATTATTGTTTTATCTTAAAACAAAGTGTTTGGTTGTCCTAGGTGTTTTACTCTTGTTGTTTATCCTTAGGAGGGTTCTTTTTCTCTCTCTTTCGAGTCATTTTCCTTTTTTATTGTTTGGTGTCATATTTATGATGATTTCCAATATTTTATTGAATTTATTGATGTTTTTAATATTATTGAAAGTTATCTATTTATATTTTTTAGTAAGAATATGATTAAGTGGATGAATGTGTGTGAAAATGAGCTTGGAAATGTGTTAGAAGTTAATGGACCAATTTAAGCATTAATTCTGAGTTTTATGTATGTAGGGAGACCCAATTTAAGAGCATAAAGAACAAAATTTCAGAACCCAAGTCAAAGGAATTAAATCTAAAAAGAAAATCTGAACAGGTCATGTTTGTTGCAATGAAAACGCATTTCGCTGCAGTGAAATGCAATTTTAGTAAAACGTATAGTTTTGACTCTCAGTGAATTTTTAGGACTTGGGCACCTCATTTTCGTGTATTCTTCACCTCTAAGAGCTACAAAACATCTAAAAAGAGCAAAAGGAGCCAAAAAAGGATTGGAAAAGCTTGGGTTTACTGGAAAATTAAGGGTTTCACTCAAGATTACTTTTATTAAGCTTTTCTTCTCCTTCTTCTCTTTACTTTGCTATATATATTGTTGATTTTGCTGTCATGGAAGCCATATGTGGCTAATTTCTCTTAATCTAGGGTAGCTATAAACTAACTCTTAGATTAGAGCATGTTTGAACCATTTATTTGAGCTTAAGATTAGTTTTGTTTACTTAATTTTGTGCTTATTTGTCTACTTAATGCTTGATCACCATTGAGTGTGAATTTTGGAATTTAGGTTTTGCCTTGGAAGAGAAAAATCTGAATTTGACCACTAGATTGAGTAATGTAGAATTAGAATTTATTCTAATTCCAATACGATAGGAACATACCTAATGGGCCCATATAATCACATTAGAGTGGATTTATGCATTTTTACCTCTTGGATAATTGTGTTAGGAATAGCATATTAATTCAAGAGAGGGGTAAAATTAATCGGAAGATAATTATTCCTATTAACACTCTAGATTAACAAATTAATATTAAGTAAATTTATTTGGGTAATTACATGCTCTATGAATTGAAAAAAGGATTAGCCACCCTAGGTTGCCTTGACTATTTGTAGTTGTCAGAATTTTAATTTTAGTACATTCATATAACTTTAATTTCTTATTTTACAATATCAAATCCAAATTTTGTTTTGCTTGACTTAAATGAAAATGAAAAATTTATTACTTAATTACTAATTAACTTGATTCTCTGTGGGATCGACCTTGATTTATTACATATTATTTTTACAACTTGTACACTTGTAGAATTCATTACATAATTCTATGCATCAATTTTTTGGCGCTGTTGTTGAGAAATCTAAGCAATTGGTGATTAGAAATAGAGGACATTGAGTAGTTTTAGCTTAAGCATTTATTTTGTCATTTTTTCCTTGCTTGTTCAATTAGATCTTTGATCTTCTTCTTTGTTCTTGTAGGTCTATTTTGTATTCCATGCAAGGCTAAGTCAAAAAAGACATCTGTGAGAATAAGGAATCTCAAAGAAATCTCGAAAGCTATTTTACCTCAAATTCAACCTCCAACAAGTGAAAAAGTTACAAATAAAGAGATGGCTGAGGATGAGAATGTTAAGCTGTGTGTTATTGATTTCTTGGGTAGACAAGCTAGAGGATACTAGTTTGGGATTAAAATGCCTGACTTCCAAGCGAATAATTTTGACATTAAGTAGACCATGCTTAAGATGATTGGGATGAATGGGCAATTTGCGAGAAATCAAGATGAGGATCCTAATAGACAATTGGTAAACTTCTTTAACATATGTGACTCATTCAAGCAAAATGGGGTTCCTCAAGATATTATCCATCTTTACCTCTTCCCTTACTCTTTACAAGGGAAAGCAAAAAATTGGCTCAACAATTTAGATAAGGGTAGTGTTTCATCATGGGAGGAAGTGGAAAGCAAGTTCAGATCTAGATTTGTCCCACACAACAAGATGGTCAATTCTAGAGCCAACATTCTCAATTTTAATCAGCAGTTTGGTGAACATTTATATGAAGTTTGGGAAAGGTTTAAGTAATTGGTGAAGTAGAGTCCTGGGTATAATCAAGAGAAATGGGTTTTGATTCAAATTTTTAGTAGCCAATTAACACTTGAATCTAAGTCTGAAATGAATTCAGTAACTATTGGTAGGATTACAAAGCAACAAATGAGCTATGTTTGGAACTATTTAGATGATCTTGTTATTGATTACATCCAGAAAAACAATGAGAGAAGACCTGGAAGACCACAATAAAGAGTTACTGATGACTCTTCATCTTCCCAAGTGGTAGCTTTACTTTAAACTCTCAGTAAGAGATTTGACTATCTAGAAGCATGTGTTGATGGAAATAATAGTGGGCCTGTATGAGCTCATGCCATATATGCTCAGTGTGATTATTATGGAGATGCACATGCTATTGAACATTGCCATCTTTCTCAACAAGTTAAGATGATAAATTATGCTGGAAATTATCATGGTAATGATCAAAGTCATCCTATTTTCAAATACTTACAATCCTGGGCGGCATCAGAATCCTAACTTTGCTTGGAGAAGTAGTGCAACCTTCAATCAAGCTTCATCTTCTAGTACAAATCCAATCATTCTTCTAGGTTTTCCTCTAATTGAAAAGTGATCTATTCTAACTTAAGATTCAAGAGTTAACTTGGAAGAAGTGATGGTGAAATTGGCTGAATCTCAAATCAAGAATAGTCAGGAACAAGCTGCCATTAATGCAAAAGTTGATTCATCTCTGAAGAATCTTGAGATTCAAATAGGGCAAATTGCAATTGTAGTAACTACACTTCATAAAAGGGGATTGCCAAGTAATACAGAGACTAATCCTCGTAGAGAAGGAAATGAGGAATGCAAATCAATAACCTTAAGGAGTGAAAAGCAATTATCTAAAAATTTCCCTCCTATATTTGAGTTTTCACCTAAGCCATAAGTTGATCAAATTGAGCAAGAAGTATCTTCTACATCTACTAAAGCTAAAGTTATGATTATTAAAGATGACATTGAGAGGAAGTCTCCAAAAGAGGCAGTGATAATATTCAAGAAGAAGGGACTAACTAGTGATTATCTTTCTTGGGTGCCACCACTACCATTCCTTCAAAGATTTCAAAATAAGGCGTTAGAAGATCAATACAAGAAATTCTTGAAAATCTTCAAGCAATTGCACATCAACACATCTCTCATTGAAACTTTAGAGCAAATGCCTTAATATACTAAATTCTTGAAGGAGATGTTGAGTAAGAAGAGGAGGTTGAGTGAATGTGAAATAGTTGCACTTATTGAAGAGTGCAGTGCCATTCTCTTGAAAAAATTACCTCCAAAATGTCATGACTTAGGTAGTTTCTCAATTCTTTGTGTGATTGGAGATAAATTTTAAGGTATGGCATTATGTGATTTAGGCTCAAGTATCAACTTGATGCCATTTTTTTGTGTTTAAAAAATTGCAACTTGATGAAGCTAGTCCCACTTCGGTAACTCTTTAATTAGCTGATAGAAGTCTAGCATTTCCTAAAGGTAAAATTAGGGATGTATTAGTCAAGATTGATAAACTTATCTTTCCTATTGATTTCATTATCTTGGATTGTGATGAAGATAGAAGTCTCCCACTCATTGTGGGTAGACCATTTTTAGCCACAGTATGTGCTCTCATTGATGTTGAGAGAGGAGAGATCAAACTTAGAGTAAATGATGAAGAAGTTAGCTTTGACATACATAAAGCAATGAAGTATCTTAGGGATTCTAAAATTTATTACAGAGTGGAGATTCTAGATAAGGTAGTTCAAGAGACTTTAGAGTCCTTTGTTGTGAAAGACTTATTATATGCTATCTTATTGGGAGATGATATGGTTGAACATGATGATATTATTGAATGCAAGAAATTACTTCAATCAACTCCTTAGTTTCTCAATTCAAGAAGAGTATTTGAATCTCTAGAGTTGGAATCTAGGAAAGCTCCTTCTTTGAAGCCTTCAATTGAACAAGCACCAGCTTTAAAGCTTAAAATCTTGCCACCTTATCTTACTTATGCTTATTTGGGTGAATATGAGACATTGCCTATTAACATTTCTTTTGCTTTGTCTGATGATCAAAAAGAGAGATTACTCAAAGTTCTTTGAGATCACAAGCAAGCTTTGGGCTAGACAATTGCAGACATTAAAGGTATCAGTCCTTCTACTGTAATGTATAAAATTTTGTTAGAAGATGACCATATGAAATCTGTTCAAAATTAGAGAAGGTTGAATCCTATAATAAAATAAGTAGTAAAAATAAATTATTAAGTGGCTAGATGTTGGGTTAGTATATCTTATTTTTAATAGTGCAAGGGTTAGCCTAGTGTAATGTGTTCCTAAGAAAGGAGGAATGACAGTAATTACCAATGAGCAAAATGAGTTAATTCCAACTTGAACAATTACTAGGTGGGATATTTGTATGGATTATAGGAAGTCAAATGATGCCATAAGGAAATATCATTTTCCTCTTCTATTCATTGATCAAGTATTGGATAGACTAGCTGGTAAGGAGTTCTTTTGCTTTTTGAATGGCTATTTAGGCTACAATCAAATTGCTATTTAGGCTAAAAATTTTCCTAATAAGCAATTATTTACTATTGGTACTTGTGATTTACTATAGTATGTGGATATTGTAAATTATCTTGTGTGTGGAGTGTTACCTCCTAATTTGAAGCCTTTTTAAAAGAAGAAATTTTTGCATGATGTTGACTTTTTATATTTGGGATGAACCATTTTTATTTAAAAGATGTGCTGATTTGATCATTAGAAAATGTGTCCCTAAAATAGAACAAGAACCTAGTTTACATGCATGTCATGCATCTGTATATAGGGGCATTATGGTGGATAAAGAACTGCATAAAGTACTTGAGTTTGGTTTTTATTGGCCTTCTTTGTTTAAAGATGTTCACCAATTTGTTACCAAGTGTGATAGATATCAAAGGACATAGAACATTTCTACGAGACATGAAATGCCTCAGTCTAGCATTTTAAAAGTGGAACTGTTTGATGTTTGATGTATGGACTTCATGGGGCCATTTTCTTCTGCTAGAGGAAATCAATACATACTTTTTGTTGTAGAGTATGTGAGCAAGTGGGCAAAGGCTATAGCATGTCAATCAAATGATGGTAATACTGTGATCTCATTTTTGAATAAGAACATCTTCACAAGATTTGGTACTCCTCAAGCCATTATCACTGATGAGGGTACTCACTTCAACAACAAGCAATTTAAAGCATGTCACCATACTTGTACTCACTTATCGCATAGCTTTTTGAACACCGAAGGCATGTCACTTGCCCATTAAATTCGAGCATAAATCTTGGTGGGCAATTAAACAATTGAATATAGACTCTAAGCAAGCTAGTGCATTAAGGATATTACAATTGAATGAGTTAAAAGAGTTTAGATTCCATGCTTTTGAAAGTGCTAGACTTTATAAGGAGAGAACTAAGAGATGGCATGATCAACATATCTTGTATCAAACTTTTGAGCTAGGGCAATTAGTACTTCTTTTCAAATCAAGATTAAGGTTATTCCCTGAAAAGCTGAAATCTCAATGGTTCGATCCTTTCAAAGTTCTTTTTGCAGCACTACATATAGTAATTGAGGTTCTTAATGAAAGAATGGGTAGATCGTTCAAAATTACTGGACAAAGACTCAAGCATTATTAGGGAAGTGACATAGAACGATTGAAATCTGTTGTCTACTTAGTTGATCCACATTGATAATTTGAAAGAGTCTGGCTTAAGACTATAAACCAAGCGCTTTTTGGGAGGCAACTTAATTTTATTTTCTCTTTACTTATGTTTTTGTTTTATTTGTTGTCTTTGTCTTTAGTTTGTTCTTATTTTATTTTGGTGTGTTTATAGGATTGTACAGTTCTTGAAGAATTTGAAAGCTCAAAGCCATGTCTAGGAATCAAAGAATGAGTCAATAATATTTTAAGGGAGTATTCTATACTTGTACTTAATTGATGATATTGATATACGTTTATATGAGATCAAGATCTTGTGGTGATGAATTTTTGGATTGAATGTTGTTAATTAAATGTTAGGAGGTACAGAAGTGGGTTTGATATGAAGTAAAACTTTGCTTCACCGGAGCGAAATCTTTGGTTGAGTTAAAAAAGAAATTTTAATTTTCTTAGTTTAATAAGAAGAAATTTGTAAATATTTGTTGAAAAATAAAAAAATATTTTATTAAAATATTATTTTATTTTAATTACTAAAATATTTGTATAAAAGTATTTTATTAAAAAATATATTATTTAAGTTTATTATTTTTATTTTACATCAATTTTTTTTTGCACGTTGCTTTAAAACAAAAACAGAACAGTACAGCTTCTATTTTATTTTAAAATAAATTTAAATTAATTTTTTACAATTTTACCCTTATGCCATTTTACCCTAGCCATTCTCTCTCCTTATTCTTTCTTTGTTTCACTTCGGCCGCCACTCCTCCTTCCTCAACTGTTGCGTCTTCGCTTCTCCTCCACTTCCAGCTGTGCTTTATCATCTCTATCGTGTGCAGCTAGTTTCCGCCATTTACCATCGAGCTCAGCCATCTCCTTCATCTTATCTCTTTTTTCCACCCGTGTTCGTTTTTTGTCATTCCCCATGTGCCGAGATTCCATTTTCTATCAACCTCCATCGTGCCTCCGTTCACCAACCTCATCCATGCTTCGCCTTTTATCTGCTTCATTTCCTATTTGCCAAAGTTCCTGCTCCTATTCTTCCTTACTCCATCTTCTCAGCTATCAAGTTCAGTGAGCCCTCTCATCCCAGCCGTATCCTCCAACTCCATCATACACTGTCGTGTTCAGCTCCGTCGAGCATTCCGTCACTGCCACTTTCATGGTGTGCCAAGCTTTCCTCTCTATCGAGCATTGCCTGAAAATCACCTTCACCTCTGTCTTCCCTTTGTTCGGTCTGCTACTGGGTTGGTTTAGCTATCTCGCCATCGTCTCAGCCGACAACCTCTGTCTTGCCTTAGTTTGCCGCCTATCTCCATTTCAGTTGTGGTCTAGCTCCCTCTCTAACGTCCGTCAAGCATTGTACAAAACCCACTCTCACATTTTGCCTTCAGTTCGAGCCATTTCATCCCCCTGTTTTTCAAAGTCCCTGTTCACGGTCTTTTTCACTCAGCCCTTTCGCCATTCACCATTCCTTCCGCTCCACTGTACTTCAATCCTTCATCTCCACTGTGCATGCCTTAAGCTCCTTCGTTGTGCCTTATCTCATTTTCAACATCACTTCATTTCCTCTATACCCACATAGCACAGTGTTTGGTCTACATCTTTGTCCGCGATCTTCCTTTCTCCTATTCATCATCTCCCCTCTCTTCACTGCTCATTGTCCCTCCTCAATTTACCTTCCATCTTACCTTTCCATAGAGCACTGTGTGTGTGCGTGTGCGTATTTTTTACCTCGTTAGGTCACTGTGTTCACTTCTCTTCCACGTATGTTTGCTCATCACTATTTCAGCTGGTTTCTATTTTGGCCTATCCTTTATTTTAGTCCCCTCGCACAGCCATTCAATCTCCATCGTGCCCCTGTCCACTTGTAAGTCAGTCTTCGACACCTCAATCTTAAACCTGTGCATGCTGAATCCTCTCTCCTTCCATTGTGCCCATTCTCGGTCAATCTCTAGGTAGGTATCTAACACACATTCTCTTTACTCTAGTTATGCTAGATTTGACTACTTCAAATGGGTGTTGATGGTTGGAATTGGTACTGTTGAATTTATGCTCTGAGCTTAGAATTATCCAGCTGTAGTTATGAAAATTTCTGGTTCAAAGTTTTGAATGCTTCATTGTTTATTGTGAGCTTATGTGTTTCGAATATATATGTGAGAGTTGAAGTGGGTGTTGCTATTTGGTTTATGCCACGTGTAGGTTGAATGCACTTGATCTGTAATTTTTGTTGTTTGGTGGCATTTTTACACCTGAGTAATTATTTGTTAAAATAACCTTGTTGCCTATTATTAAATTAAATTGACTTATTAAAGTGAGTAATTTATTTTTCAAGGTTAGGTGCTTTGGATACTATACATAATGCTTTGGCTTCGTATTATTGGTTATTGATCTTAGTTGACAAATTAAAATATGAAAGTTGGGGACCACTGTGCTCGTATTATTGAACAATGGTTTAGTTTAACATTCTTTGACTTTACCACTTTTTGGCATTGAGACCTACAACTTGATTTTTTGTTTTCTTATGATTGAAAGTTGGTTGTTATCACTTTGTTGTGATGACATGTTCTTATAGTTTTGAGTAGGGCCTTTATTTTGACTTGCCTACTTTCACATGTTGGCATGACTCTTGTTTCCACTTGGTTGCCTTTATTTAATTTTGGCATAGGATTACTGTTGTGGTGGCTTGTTTATTGTGACTTATGTTGGCTTGTCTTTCATTTATGTTTTAGCCATGGGTTGCAAGAGTATAGCTAAATGCAAGACTACCCCCTCTTCTTCCGCTCAGAAAGTTGCTAAAAAGTCAAAGCAACCATTCAACAATGATAAATTCATGAATCACGCATGACAGGATAGATTTATCTCTCTTATGGGATCCAAGACTTTTATTTTTGACTATTATTGGGAAACTTTATGCTCTAAAACTACCTTTCAAACTATGGTGCGAAAGGGATGGATTCCAATATTATATCCCTGCTCTATTTAGGGAATTTTATGTTAATGCATTTTATTGTCGCAATGACACTTACTGGGTGTGCAATGAAGTCATCATTCCTGTTGAGGTTATTCAAAGCTATTATGGCTTCCCTTCCATTATTGACTGTCATTATCACCAATACAAGACGAACACCTTTACACCTAATTGAGATGTAGTGGCTAAGCGTTTATATTTTGAATTTGTTGGCTTTTGTCAAAGAGGGCTATTGAGGAGTACACCTACAAGCCAAAGAACATTTTGGTTTTACTTTGTGGCTTACAATGTCATGCCTACACCAAATGTATCGGAAATGTTCATTCTTTCCTCATCTATTGCATTATGGAGAGAAAATTAGTTGATTTAGCCACTATTATCTATGACTTTATGAAGTTGTGTATCAATGTCAAGACTGAGAGAACACTTGTCTTCTCTCATTTGATTACTGAGTTACTTCTTGCTGCCAAGGTATCCATTATTGATGATGAGGACTTACAGCAAACTCATCAGCTTATCAAGTACCACAAAATGCATGCCAAGTCATCTTGGGTAGAGGAGTCTTTGGTAGAACATGGGGAAGAAGTCAATTAGCCCACCCTTGTTTGTTCTCCTCCTTTTAATATATGGGCTAAGCAATAATTGGAGTCATTAGTGGATGTTATCAAGAGGTTGGAAGAGCATCTATGTCTTATCATGTAGCATTTACACATACCAGGTCATGATTTACCTAGTTTATCTGTGGCATCTTCTCCTATTCCATCCATAGATCCCTTTGAGGTTGAACCCTTCATGAAATTGAGCCTCTACTTTGCTTGATTTGTGTCTTTTTGCGTGTCCTTAGTTCTTTTGCTATTAGTTTTGTTTAGTTATTTTATTATTTTTGTGATTGTTTCATTTATTATTTTGGTTTGTAAATGATATTTGATAATTCTTTACTTGATGGTTTGTAACTAACTTCTTTATTTCCAACTTACCAGTTGTCTAATTAATGTAATTAGCAAGTATTTATTTTCTTGAGGATATGTCACTTTCATCCCTCTACCAAAGTCTTTTTGTTGGTCAACTCACCATGTCTATTAGTCATGGGAGTTTTAGTGTACCTATCTCTCCTTGTTTGTTTTTTGTCTTTAAACATTGGGGACAATATTTAATTCAAGTGTGGGGGAGGGTGTATTTGCTTTTATATTTGTTATTTTACTTGTCTTTGAGTTTGTTTTATTTTAGGAGTTAGTTATTGATAGGAATTAGTCGCTTATTTTCAAAATTAAATTAAAAATAACCCTAACGCAATATAGGGCCAACCTTAGGTCATTTTTCAAGGAATGGTTTGAAGTCTAATTGAAAGTTATCTAGTGAAATAAATCAATCAAAGTTTGTAGGAATTTAGTTATCTAGCTAATTATTTAAATTAATTACCTAATGTGCAAGTAATTAAAATACTAGTGAAAGTGAGTGAAATGAACTTTTCTTTTCACAATAATGAAACCTTAAAGATTATTTGATTTTAGACTTATTATCTTCTCATGATTATGTTAAGTTTACCTTCTTTTTTCTCTTTACTAAAACTATCATGATTTAAGAAAATTATCCTAAGCCAATTAACCTAATTAGCTAACTTTCCTAGGTCTTAGATTAAAATTCTTATTTCAATTAACTAATTGGTGAAGAAATTAGTCAAGTGATTCACTTAAAATCTCCTCTTAATAGCCGCGGCCAAAACAACATTGTGAGTAATCACAAGATTATGTCAAGCTACTCAACAACACAAGCATTAACACCACAAGATTATGTAATATTAATACAAGAAGCATTAATACCACAAGATTATGTAATATTAATACAAGTAATTTACTAATTGAAAAACACAAGATTATATGCCAAATAAAGAGTGGCAAAATTCACTCCAAGAAAGAAATTAAATGAAACAATCCTCTCTCTTTACATCAACATCAAATTCAAATTAGAATTTAAAAGCTAAGATGATTAAACCCTAAATTAAGGAATTTAACCATCTAGTAAAAAAAGAAGAGGATAGGAAACAAAAAAATTTAGCCAATTTGAAGCTGAAGACTCATCCTCCATCTTCATCTCTCTAGGATTCCACTAAAGAAATTAGCCAATTTTCATCACATTCAAAAACCCTAGAGATTGCTTGTGAAGGCCAAACTCCATAGCTCTTGAATGATAGAAATGAGCTTCAATCCTTGTGAAAATGGAAGGGATGGAATGAAAATGAAGAAAGGAGAAGAATGGTGAGTTTTGTGGAGGTTTAGTGGCTAAAAATGGAGGTTAGGGTGCTAGAAAATGAGAAACAAAAGAGAGAAAATGAAGAACACTATGAACAGGAGAGAGAAAATGTGGAAGATGAATGAGATGAGTGTTGGATCTCCATTGAGGCTAAATGGACGTGCTCCTAAGTGTTTTCCACCAGCTGAAGCTTCATAAAAAAAAAGAAAAAGAAATTAAAATGAATATGGGAACCTTGTCACACTTGCAAGGTGGCAACCTCCTATTAGTTGGTAGATGATTTTAATGTGTGTGTAATGTCTCATGTGTCTTCCACATCATTTAAGCTGATTTAATATCTCAAAAATGGCAAAAATCACGTGTAAACCATCAGCTTTGATCTCAAGGAGTGTTGACCTCAATTGGCCAATTGATGCAGAAGTCACATGCCATCTATGTCACATAAATCACATAATTTAATTAAATAGCATGTGATTTGATAAGATTTAAGTAATGTCCAAAATTAAATTCATAATTAGAAGGGAGAATTAATTAAAATAACCAAGTTTTAGGCTACACAAAATTATATAAAAATTTTTACACAAAGGCGAACCGAAAACTAGGTCAAATTAAGACACTTAAGAAAGTGTTGACTTTTTATTTAGGTACTCCCAAACTAAAATAAATTTTAAAAATCTAATTTTAGCACTCATCAACTGGACATAAAATAAACTTTGTCAATTTTTCTTGTACATTTTCTCAAAAGTTCATTTTTTAAACTAAAATACTCCTAATGTACTAAACTTAAAAACTTAGGTAAAATTTCAAATTTAATATAATGTGTGCACTTGAAGATGATAAATCATTAATAAAAGGGTTCTAATTGATAAATAAAAGTGGGTAACAAATGTGTTCTATCAGTTATATATATTTGCACATAGTTTAAAAAAATGATCAAAATGTTTTTTGAAAATCTCATAAACATGTTCTTTTTTAATAAGTTGTTTTGATCTCTTTTTGATGAACGTGGTTAAGGTTAGATTAGTTTGAACTTGAGAGAATTAAATTTGATTAGAAGTCGGTTTTACTTTCCTAGAATTTAAGTAAATAGGAAATGAATTAAGTTCGGATAATTGACTATAGTTTATCTACAAAGCTTGTGAGGATTTTGAGTCTAAATGTTCTTTTCCTTTAAGAGGGAGTATACTTATTGTGATTCCATTTCTAAAACTTGTTTTGAATTTTTATTGAGACTTGTAGTAGCCATTTGCATATACAAAAATAATTTAGGTATTCATTTTCTTTGCTAGTCTGGTCAAATATCCATCCTTTTTCACATAAATTCTTTGTTTCACCCATTTGAGCCTTGGATTTTTTAAAATAATTTATTTAAAAAAATCATAAGCCTTTTTGTTAAGATTTTCTCACTTTTCATTCATTTTTATTCCCATTTGCTACTTTGATTAATGCTAATTGTTACATCTGTGAAAGAAAATGAAGGACTTAGAATTTAGTTGAGATTTCGTGAGTGATTCAAAAAAAAAAAAAAGAAAGAGGAAACAAAAGAAGAGAAGATGAAGAAAGAAGAGAAAAGAATATTGAAAGTTTTAAAAAAATGATGAATAATACAAGAAAAAAAAGATGTTGATCTTCATTGATACCTTTTGTAAATAGTTGTGGCTTATCCTTTAATTTTTTAATCCTCATTTAATATGCTTAGCACTAATTAGAGTATGTAATTTTGACTCATTGAATAATTTTATTTCATTATCCTACTTAAAACATTACAACCTTTTAAAAATCCTTTTGATTTGTGTGTGCAATGGCATAATGTAGTGAAGATTAAGATGAGAAACAAGCCTATGGTAGATAAATTATAATAGATGGAATTGAGTGAAATGCAACTCTAAGACACCTTGAGCATAGAGTGTAAACACTTGACTAGTGAGGGATAATCTATTGAAATTTATCTTTGCTTAATTAAATGCCTTGCTACTATTATTTTTGGAAGGGAGGAAAAATTTCTACTTAAATTGAGTTCTTGAAAGTTTGAATTGCATTTTACCTTAAAATATTCACATTTTTCTTTTACCATTTTTATATAGTTATTTTTTTTGGGCTTGAGGACAAGAAAACATTCAAATGTGGGGCTTTGATGACTTTCAAAATTTTATTAAATTTATTGGTGTTTTTAATGTAATTGGACGTCATTTATTTGAATTTTTTTTTTAGCAAAAATTGATTAAGTGGATGAATGTGTGTGAAAATGAGTTTGAAAATGTGTTAGAAGTTAGTAGACCAATCTTAGTATTAAATTTGAGTTTTATGTATATAGGGAGGCCTAATTTAAGGGCACAAAGAAGAAAATTTCAGAGCTTAAGTCAAAGGAATTAAATCTGAAAAGAAAATCTGAACATGTCATGTTCACTGCAATAAAAATGCATTTCATTGCAACGAAGTGTGATTTTAATAAAACACATAGTTTTGACTATTAGTGAATTTTTAGCACTTAGGCACCTCATTTTCATGCATTCTTCACCTCCAGGAGTTGCAAAACATCTAGGAAAAGCAAAAGGAGCTAAAGAAGGGTTAGAGAAGTTTGGGTTTAGTGAAAAATCAAGGGTTTCGCTCAAGATTGCTCCTATTAAGCTTTTCTTTTCCTTCTTCTCTTTACTTTGCTATATATATATATTGTTGATTTTGCTGTCATGGAAGCCTTGTATGATTGATTTTCTCTTAATCAAGGGTAGCTATGAACTGACTCTTGGATTAGAGCATGTTTGAACCATTTATTTGAGCTTAATATTTGTTTTATTTACTTAATCTTGTGCTTATTTATCTTCTTAATGCTTGAACATCATTGAGTGTGAATTTTAGGGTTTAGGTTTTGCCTTGAAAGAGAAAAATTTGAATTTGATCATTAGATTGAATAATGTGGGGTTAGAATTTATTCTAATTTTTCAATAGAATAGGAATATATCTATTGGACCCATATAATTACATTAGAGTGGATTTATGCATTTTTGCCTCTTGGGTAATTGTGTTAGGTATAGTATATTAATTCAAGAGAGGGCTGTAATTAATCGAAAGATAATTATTCCTATTAACACTCTAGATTAAAAAATTAATATTAAGTGAATTTATTTAGGTAATTACATGCTATATGAATTCAAGAAGGGATTAGCCACCTTAGGTTGCCTTGAATATTTATAGTTGTTAGAATTTTAATTTTAGTGCATCATATAATTTCAATTTCTTATTTTGCAATATCAAATTTAAATTTTATTTTGCTTGACTTAAATGAAAATGGAGAATTTATTGCCTAATTACCAATTAACTTGATTCTCTGCGGGATCAATCTTGATTTATCAATGTATTATTTTTATGAACCGTACACTTGTGGAATTCATTACATAATTGTGTGCATCAATTTATGGTCTTATTTGTTTTCTCAATCTATTCCTGACTACATAGGTAATTATTTGTGCAAGTCTCTTTCTTTTAATGAATCATGTCTATGGTCTTTCGTGGGACTTTGTCTTAAGATTCCTATTTTGTGTTTTTCAGATTGTCTTCCATCACTTCTGGTGTTTAATATAATGGTTTTCCTACTTGTGTCTCAATTTTCCTTGAGAATTTTGGTTGTCTTTGCTCCTCATGGCTGCATATCGGTCACTCCTCATCCTTCTGCATGTGGACAACTTCATCTTTAGGCCTAATGGCATCCATTTTTTTTTTTTCTTGATTAAGTCATTTCAAGTTGGTGGTTGTGATTTTCTTTGAACCTTGTTACGAGTTGAGAGGTAGTGTTGGTATTTGGATAAAATCAAAGCCCATTCCTTCAGATTGATCTTAGAATTTTTCATCTAGCTTATCTAACTCATACTCTTCAACATGTGTTAACTTGCTGTAGTAACAAACGTAGTAGGCAAGGAGGCTGTAATGTCCGCCTTGACATTTCATTAATGCACTCAACAATAATTATTAGTCCATACCCTAACTTACCTCAAAGATCATAAATATTAAAGATATAGAAAATAATTCTTTAAAATACCTAGGATCCCAAAAATCTTTTAAAACATGTTAAACTTTCAAAATATAAGTATTTATGTGCAATGAAAACATTTAAGAATGTATAAATACTATACATTAGAGAGTAAAGGTAAAATAGTCATTTTCTCCAAAAAGGGACCATATGCACATTGTATAAAGAGCAATTTTATGTGTTTGTACCAAACGTCACGGCATGCTCATCATATGCCATGATGTACATGCTCATGACAGCAAAAATGCTATCATGATAGTTTTTTTGTGGGAATTTTAGATGTGTGCCATTTTCACATATGATGTTCAATTGGTATGATTCAAGTACTTACACGAAGCTTTTCTCACAATCTAACTAATGACATAAGTTTCACCTCAATTCAACATTTCTTTTAAAAATTGGACACTCGAATGTAAAATGATCACTTTTGGTCACTTTTCCACCTTTGAGTGTCTCAAATCACAACCTTGTGTCATTTGTAATATCCCATTTTAAACCTCAAATTTATTTTAAAATAAAATATCTATAATTAAATTAAAATTAAAAATAATTTAGTAGAGGTCTAGAGTTTAAATTTTACTAAGAAAAATTTTAGTTTTATTTTATTTTTACTTATGGAAAAAATTACCAAAGTTGCTTGAGGCTTTTGTATTATAATAGAAAATGTTGGGCCCTTCTTTGTAATTTTTTACACATAAATGAAACAAAGAAAGAAAAAAAAAGACCAAGAAAATGAGAGAGTGAGAGGAAGAAGAGAGAAGGAAAAGAGGGAGTTAGGCTCGGATTTGAGAGGCTTTTTGATCGTTGTGAGCTCGATTACATGATAAATAAACCCCCTACTTCAACCCCCTTCCTTCTCTCTTGGTTTTCTTGAGTTTTTGAAAAATGAAAATTCTTGATTTTGATTTTAAAGGCTTTCTTCTTGTAAGCTTTGGTTTCTTTAGGTTTTATGAAGGTTATTTTGAGTTTTTATATGGTGCTCTAATATTTTGAGTAGGCAATTAGATGAAAAGAGGTGTTTTGGGCATAAATTCAAACCCTAGGAGATTGGATTTCATTCTTCCATAGTTTAAGTCTATTGATTTAATTGTAATTGTACTATTTGAATCCAATAAGATTTAAATTAAGCTTTGGTTTTCTTTATAAGGGCTAATAATCAAAGTTGGTGACATTAAGTGAAGGGTTTTAATTGATTAAAAATTATATAGATTAAAAATTGGCCTAGTGGTAGCTAATAAATAGTTTTGGTGGTTAAGTGATATTATGTGAATGGTTGGTTTAATTTATAGACCATTGGGGTGGATTATGGCTCATTGACCTAAGTTGTGTGGTATGAGTTATATAGTCTTCGTTAATGCTATTCGCCATGAAAGTGATACGGATCACTAATATGTTATGAGGAACTATTGGTGAAACTTAATTGGAGGATAAAGAGCAAGCCAAGTTTCATTTTGTACAAGAAAAAATTCTTTTGGTATAAAAGGATTATGTTTCTTATTATTTTGTTTATCTATTTTTGAATAAATATTACTAGTTATCATGTACTACATGTTTTAAATGATCAAATGCAATTAATTCTGTTTTTATAAAGGCTTATAGGGTACTACTTGGATAATAGTACATATATGTTATCTATTTGTTTAACAATAATGTTTTTATAGAAATGAGGTTGTTTGCATGCATTGTAATTATAAAGAATGTAGGTTGTACTTAAGGAACTGTAATTGGGTTAGGTACCTTAGAAAGGCTAAGGAATTGCTTAAGAGAGGATTGATATTTGTTATACTACTTTAGAGTGTTGAAATAGTCAATACTCAAAAAAAGTAGACAAGAGTAAAAGGCATGATCTTGGTAGGAGTTTACCAATAGGGAGATGTGAACTTGTGATATTCTATGGCACACTGCCAGTACTTAGTGTTACCTTTCATATTATGGGCTTAGTGCATTAAAGTAGTTAGTGGATTGAGTGTTTGATACCTCTCAGTAGTGGAGGAAATTTAACATATGAAGTGTGAGGTTAAGTTCCCAGGCCAAGATAGCCCTCATATAGAGAGTAAGTCAGTCTAGCTTTGGGAAAGAGTTAGCTTTGACTGCTCAAGATTCACATCGAAGGAGCACAGGCAGTTAGGTGGATTCGATCATACCTTAAATTATGTTTTGTGGCTGTGGAGGTATAAGTAGGTATAAGGTTTACCTACAAGTTAAAAAGTGCTAGGGGGAATTCTGTCGGTCAAGAAAGGTCATACCCGCTTATGTCATGCATTCATGCATTTTAAATGATTAAATTATATGTTATGTTTAATCTATTATTCATTTATTTGACTATGACTTACTTTGTAGTAATAGATGTAGATTTTTCTATTATTGAGACTGTGGTCATCTCATTCCTTTCTTTTTAATATTTCCAGGTTCAGGTAAAGGATCCAGTAATGGATGGGGAAAGGAGTAGAGTTTAAGGTTGTTTGTGGATTGTAAACAATTGAAACCCCTTTCTTTTGAGCAAATCTATTGTAATGTATTTAGGATTAGGGTGCCAGTAGAATGTCATTATTTATATTAGTGTGAATAAGTATAGATTGTATATCTTTGTATGAATTTTTGTCTGCTTGTAGACTTATGACTAAGAAACTTAGTTATGGTGTGTGATTTTGATGGATTTATTTAATAGACTAAGTTTCTACTATAAGGAAATATTTTTTTGGCATATATATGATTTTACAAGCATATACAAAGTGGTTGCATTGCAAATTGTATGCTATGGGCAAATATATATCTTGGATAGAAATAGTATGTGTGTGGGTCCCACAAGGATCTCTAAGCCAAGTGAAAATATTTAGCATGTGTATTTATCTGTGTATATGGTATTTGAAATGGTTTTTAGCAACTCTTGAGTGATTTATAAATTTTAGGAGCTTAAGGTTCATTTTGAGAAATGGCATTTAGGTGATCAAATTTTGATATAAGGGATTTTTTCATCATTTAAATGTCCTATCAGGTACTCCTAGTTCTATTTGAAGTGTCCAAAGTATTCTCACAAGTTTGTGACTATTAAGATGAGATTTGGATAATTTTGAAAATGATTTTTTTCTAAAAAGCTGTACTTTTACATTTGGGTGTCCAACTTTCAATTCGACCATTGGATTTTCTTGAAATTTGGGTCACAAGTAAAATTTTTTATAATCTTTGCATGGGTTTTGGAATCATCTCGATCGGACATCGAACAAAGAAACAACATGCTTTGGAAATTGATCTAAAGATGCTGTCATGACAACAACAATTGTTGAGGTTGGGATGTTCACGAATTTTGATCCAATCATTGAATATTTTTGAAATTTAGTACACTTTTAATAATCTTTGAATGTGATGTATGAGCTCTAGAATCACTCTGATCAGAGGTAAGATGATGAAATGGTGCATTCCGAAAGTTGGTCCGAATATGTTGTCACGACAGCAAAAATGACAAACTTTTAACGTGTTTAAATTTTAATCCAATCGTTAAATTTTTTTGAAATTTAGTGCACTACTAGTAATCATTAAAAATGATATGTGAGCCTTAAATCACTTCAATCAGTGGTCAAACGACAGAATGACACCTCCTAAAAGGTGGCTCGGGAGGGCTGTTATTGCAGCAATTTAATGCTAGCTTGCTTTCGTGTGCTATAGGTAGAACCTATAAATTTTTCTAAAGGTTTTAAATGTTTATTTTGCAATGGTATATTTTTTAGTAATTTAATGATTTTTTTTCTAAGTTGATTTTATGATCAACTCCTTAACCATACTTAGTTTATTTGAATTGTGTGATTATTGGATAACACTTGGGGCAAGTGTTATATCATTAGCCACTACTAAGGCCTTAATCATATCCAATGGGCCATTATATACCTGATTAAGAAATTATAACAACAATCATGCAATCATAATACATTTTGGCCATTTAAATGCCCTGATTTATATCAAAATAGAGCTTTTTTACACATGAGCACACCAAATCATTCATTGGCCAATTTCACATCTTATAATAATTTCAAAACACAATCTTGCACTTGTATCGATATCACAATCCTCACTGACACATTTCCCATAGTTTCCCATCTTAGGGTAAAGACACACACACACACACACACACACTCTCAATCATGCAAGTGTAACCAAAATAATATGTATGCATTCCTATTGGAACTTATAAACATTATTATTTAAAACAAAACAAATTCATTATACAAGCTTCAATAAGACAATACAATGTCTCACTACTCTTCGCCCAGATCTTTCCCTTAGCTACTACCAATGTATGAGCCTGAAGAATAGTAACTATAGGTATGGTAACGAAAATAATCCAAAATTATCTATTAAGAGGTAAAACCATAAACAAGTAAATAGACATGAAACATTTAGAAGTTAATATATAAATATATGTAATCACATTGTAAATATCATATGCATGATCATACTATCCACCCAAACCTCCACATTTACCTGCAATTAAATCCATAGGTTACACACTGGACCAATACTATATACTATCCAAGCTCACCTTCCATGGAAAAACTACTCAGTTAAAGGTATTCTATCTTACTTCTGAACTATGAATTTCTATCACACATGTAATCAAGGTATTATTTACTCTAACACTGTACCTTTTTTAGTACTAAGGAGTTCATATAATGTAATGACTACCAAGATGTTCTATGGTAATAGTCCCTCACATGTTACTACATCGGATGTCCCATGATGGCTACCTAAGAATATGAATTTTCACACTATTTCACCTAGGGTAAACTCCCACCCTTTATACCATGATCATGTCTTCACACACACATATCATTTATAAAATTAATATGCTAGCTTTAATTATAGGGAGAATTTCATTTAAGAACCATAGAAGAAAGATATCTTCAAGTAGCTCCCAAAAAATTGCAAAATTTCAGTTCAGTCTCCTAGGATTGAATTGAAATAAGTTTGATAAGGAAAATATGAAATTGCCCTCGGTGCAAATACTAAACAAACGAGCTATTGATGATAAAAGGAAGAAATGCCCACAAAATGAAAAAACCTGTACATGCAGTTTTGTGTTTCTCAATCTTTATCTTTGGGAGTAGTAGTTGCTAATGTTCATCACCCGTGAGTCCATGAGATTCATTCCCCACCTCTTGTTTGATTATGCATTCTCTACATAATGTGATTCTTCCTTCTCCATGTGATATGATTGGAAACAAAATGGGAGCCACGTCAACTAGGGACTATTTTAGAGGACAGCTTGGTAGCAATCATTTGTACGAAGGTAAAATACTTTCATTTATAGTAATTAGAGGCACTTCTGTTAAAAGCAAATATTATAGGTATGGGCTTGGATATGTGTCACACCCCAAAAAAAATGGAGGGTAACCGGCACGGGATGTGAACCATATAACACATCTCCGTAAGCCTCTAATCTTAAACTCATTTCATTTCTAAAATGTAATAAAATTTATATTAATATTTTAACATTTTTGGTATTGGTCATCTAAATAAAAAGAATTGTAAAAATTTTGACAAAACTTCGTCTGTAAATAGGATCTTCTAAAACTCTACAATACAAAAATATTTACAGAATATCATGTTAGTCAGGAGCTTAGCTCTTCCAACAAATAGACAGCATATATACCAAAATAGAAGCCCTAGACATAGCATATGTGGAGCACCTAACCAGACCTCTCCAAAATAACATACATAAGCATTGATAGTTACATAAAAAGGGAAATTTCAATCAATTCTTTACCCAGCACATCTATGAGTTCTCATGGATCAACTGGAGAATCGGTGTCAACTAGGGTATCTGAGACCAAAAGTAATTTTCTAGTGAATAATGTCCCAACAATAAATAATTGAACATAACAAAAGATTTAAATAATTATGTTAGTTAAAGAGGCAACGATCTTTACAAAAATTTAGTAAACTTCAAAATAAAACGATTCTATAAAATTTTAAATAAAATCTCGATCCATTAAAATATCATAATAAATAGTATTATCACTTGATTGCAAAGAAGCAAATAAACAAAATCAATAATTATACATAATTTACTATTTAAAATCAATGGGATGTAAAATTATTAAATAATCAAATTCATATAATAGGGACTTATCAGAACAATTAACAAACGTGGACACATAGTCCATGAAGGTAAATAACCAAATGCGGCTTCCGCCACGAAAACAAACGTGGACACACAATCCACGAGGGTAAGTAACCAAACGCGACCGAAGCCACGAAACAAATGTGGACACACAATCCACGAGGTTAATGATAACCAAACGCGGCTCAAAGCCACGAAATCAAACATGAGTACGATGCTCACGAATAACCATACCTCCGTTCCACGTGCATTGGCCATCGCACGGGGCTAGCACCTCCTATACACACCCTGCTAGCTAGGTGTACCATGGCGCGCCAAGGGCTAACGGAACTGCTGTTAGCAACCAGTGTTCTATATAAAGTCCCCTTTTTAAAACCATTTTCAAACATGCGAGAAATTGATCACAATTCAATCAAATTTTCCTTTTCAATGTCGAACTCGCATGAATCGTTTTTCCGTGACAATTCAATAATTTTCAAATTGAAATCCCACAATTAGAATTCAAACTTGTATTTACTGATTAACTAAAATGATCAATTCTGGTAAAATAATTTCACAAAATAATATAATTTAATCAATAAAATATCTCATAATCACATTGTTGTCGTAAAAAGGATTTGCATAAAAAAATATAATATTTGAATAAAAGAGATTTTAATGAAATATCAGTTGGGACGCTATCCACTTACCTGTAATGTTCCCAAGTACGAAATTTACTCTCTAAGACTTCAATCACTTCTTCCAAGCTCTAAACACCCTATGTAAAATAAACAAAAACAATTTGATGACCTTCATTCAAGTGTAATAAACTCTTTTCCAATATTAACAATACAGTAATCAACTAAGCTCTCAAATCTACATAATTTATATATTACTTTCTCCAATCCCTACTATAATTTATATAAATACTTTTGTGACCAACACAATAACCATATCTAAAATTATATTTTCAACTCTCCTAACATATCCAACTAGATCCCCCCCTTTTTCAGTTTAACTCTTGACCATAGTTCTTTAGATTTATAAAGAAACAACTTCACTTCTTATTTAAAAATGTAAATCCAATAAATTTACACTAAAACTATTCTATCAAAACTTTTATCAAACATTTTATGTGCATTCAAAATGTAACCTATAAAGCAACAGCTTAATCCATAAACTACCAATCATACTTCTCCATTCATCAACACAAACCTGTAAAATTTCCTCAATGAATTTTTCTTAACATTTTTCCTAAAGCAATAGCAAAATAGAATTTTGTCTCCATCTTCCTTATCTTATCACAAGGAGAGATAACGTAAATCTAATATTTTCAGGAAAATAACATGTTAATTCCTCACTTTTATTACATCACCCAAGCACAACCCTTGTTTCTTTATTCTATCCACTTAACTAAAATGGTCAATCAATGCATTTACATTTCCAGCTTCGGAAAAGAAGCTAAAATTTGCATGCAAGCAAGCTAGCGAGTAATTTACGTGTATATGTACAGCTTCTTATATTAAATATGAGCATGAGTTTGCAACACATTATAAAGCAAGTAGCAGTAGTCATAATATAGAATCGTCCTCTTAAGCTTCAATCTTTAGTTTGCTCAAAACTTGCTCTCAACACATTCATTTATGACAGCTGAAAAGGGAAGAAAAGTCAAAATCTTTAACCACCTAGACACTCACACGTAACTGATGCAGAGAGGAAGACAGGTAAGGTTCAACTCACCAACGAAGCAATTGAGGAATGAAGGAAGAAGATCAATGCTTCCCAAGGGAACAAAGCATGCAGCGACGCAAATCAAGGGAACAAAGCAAGCCGACAGCTACCCAAGGGAAGAGAAAGAGGAATATCTACGGAATCATTACGGCAGCGGCAGTCTCGGCCCACACCCGTTGATGACAGCGAAGGAAGGGGGAAGGAGGCGATAATGAAAATTGAAAAGCAAGACCTCTAGCTCTCGCTCGGGTTCTGGAACAATCGAGAATAAGGAAGGAGAGGAGTGAAAACAGAGCCAGCGTGCGGCCCTGTTAAGCTTTTGATTTTATCTCTGATGTTTTTTTTAAGGGCAGAATGGTAATTTAGTAAGGCTGAAACTGAACAAAAATAAAATAAAATAAAACTCCTTACTGCACTGCCAAGATTCGAGCCCAGCACCTGACAAATGAATTGTTAGCATAACTTTCACTTGACCAACATTTCCTCTTGATATATCTACTCAAAAAAAAAAAAATAACAATAATAATAATAAACTATTCTTGAAATATCTTATCATAAATTATAATTTTCTCTTTTTTCTCTTTTTTTTTGAGTTATGACAATATGGGTATGGGTATGGGTTAGCAAAGGGAATGAGCATAGGATGAATCAATTGATTTGCTTGAAAGAGTTGGTGCTTTTAGTTGATGAAAAGTGTCAACGTTGAAATTTAGAAATACAAAGCTGTTGGGTATTGAAATTTCTGTGAGTATATGATGAGTTGTTAAAAGTGTTATGTTATGTTGTTAATTTTATAATTCCTATTGTAAAGTTATGAGTTTGTCTAATACTAATAAAGTAATTGAAGTTAACATTTTATTGACATACAAGTTGAAATTACTTATGACTTTAAATTCTGTAAAGTAGTTATTTTACATCTTCCATATAGGGGGTGAATTTGTCAAGAATTTAGAGGGAAATACAATATATGAGGTTGGGATTATAAGTGGAAGACTAATAAGACAAGGGATGACCTATGAAGAACTGAAAAGTATGATCTAAATAGATGTGTGGCCTCAAAGTAGTGGCAGCATCATAAAGTACACAGTAAGTTATGATACAAACATACTATTAGATCTCATAGATGATAAAGGAGTAGCACAATAAATTGAGTTGAATGATAAAAGTGTTCATGTCTATATTAGTAAGGGTGCAAAAGAGTCCAGACAACCATCACACTTGGATTATCCACAAGTGTGAGTTCACTTATATTTACCCCTGATTGTAAGCCTAATACAAGTTGATAAATGTCTAATATGACTTGTAAATTTTAGGTTAGATCATATGGTATCACCTTTAGATAGAAGCTCACTTTCTCCACCAATATGTGTCACACCCCAAAAATAGGACATGTTCAGCACAGAATATAGGGATAATACTCATATCCCAATAGTCTTTATGCACGAAAACTCTAATTTATAAACCACAAAAACATTTGATAATAAATTAAATCATCCTCTATACAAACCATACAAACAAAAGGTTTAATATTTTAAAAAAAATTTTGATTGAATCTCCCTTTAAAATAAAATCTCCCAAAAACAAATCTATAAATATTTTACAAAACAATAGTAGTAGTAAGGAACTATTTTCCAATCAGCAAATAACAAAGTGTAAATCATAAGGATGAGGACCCTAACTATAACTTATGTGGAGCACCTGACATAAGAAATTTAATCAACAAAATGTCTCATAATCACATTGTTGTTGTAAAAATAATTTGCATAAAAATGTAATATTCGAATAAAAGAGATTTTAATGAAATATCAGTTGGGACGCTATCCACTTACTTGTAGTACTTTCAACTTCAAAACCCTTTTCTTTCAGCTCCAATCAAGCTACCCTGCTTACGATTACCCTATAATATATAATAAAATCTTCATGAACCTTGCTTTTGAATTAACAAGTCTCATTTTAAGAGAGTCCACTTAACTAGAATTGATAAAATGATAATATACCTTATAAATCATCAACCATTTAACTCTCAATAATTTAAAACTTCAAATAAAATTTTGACAGCTTCTTAAATACATCCCTTGTTAACACCTAATTGAGATATAAAAATACTAATATCTAGGCCAAATTATCTTCCTTAATAAACCATCACTATTAGATACTAAAACAAACAATCTCTACTAATGAACATTTTATCAAACATCTATCATGCATGAATCCTCCAACCAAAATCCCACTTCCTTTTCTACAAATTTCATTTCCCAAATAATATAACATTTATATTTGAGATAACTCGGCTTGCCTTTCAATTTCAATTTTTTTTTAGTCCAACAAAAATCAAATTTATCACTCAAAGAAAATCAAATCCCCAACATCTCATTACTCATGCACAACAGAAAAACTGGGGACCAATTGACAATTTTAATCCAGCCATGTATGCACAACATGAGGGAGTTAATGGTCAAAGCTTCTTACCTTAAATCACCATCATCACAAAAGAGAAGAAGAGGAAGCTTGGACACTAAATAGGGGAAGCAAACGTCCAACAGTGATGTTTCATAAGAAACAAAAAGAGTCTGCGACTTTGCCAAGCTCCTACTAGGTGCAAAGGAACGAAAATTCCAGCAGCAAAAATAATAAACACACAAGCTGAACAACTTGCGAAACTGAACCAGCTGTGACTCAAAATAGGGGAGTTATCTGGCACGGTACATAGGGGAGAAAGGAAATGACTTCAACCGTACTAGATCAAGATGAAAAATCTCACGATTAGCACCATCATTTTTGATGACTATATTTCTCTCGCCCATTAGTGACGTGAACAAGGACGGCAAAGACAGTAGCAAACGAGGAAGATAGAGACAGGAAGTACAATTGAGAACCTGGTATCATTCGGGAGTGACGAGCTCCTATTTTATTGGCAGTGGGGGTAAGATAGCAGAGAGAGGGAGAGGTGGAGTCAGAGAGCATGTGATGGAAAGTTTAGAGTTTCAATCTCTGGCCCTCTCAACGTGATTGGAGAAATAGAAGGAGGAGAGAAGATACTCAAAGCCCATGCACGATGGCCAAAACTCTCTCTCTCTCTCCCCTCAAGCAGTTGGAGATGGCAGGGGAGAAGGAGAAGACGGAAGAATGGTAGAGTTTTCCAGACTTCTCTAATCCTCGAACATGATCAAAAAAAAGGAGAGGAAAATAAAAAAAATCACGAGCTATCCCTCTCTCTTCTTCCTGATACACCGACTAAGGAGGTGCCAAAAATCAAATGATAACTTATGGAGAAATTTATAAAACAGGACCCAAAATTTGTTGAGAAAATTTCAAAAGAAGACCCTATCATTTTTTTTAATTTTTTTAAATAATATTTCTATAATAAAAAGTAAGAACTCTTTGGTACTTTTTTTCATAAAAATAAAATAATATTTAACTAAAGTAAAATTTAAACTCTAAACCTTCATATAAATATGTAATATAAATTCTAATATATCATAGCTCTTCTTTATCATAAAATTGAAATTAATTAATTATCAATTGGAAGGGAATTTATTTAATTTAAAATTTAGAGTCATTACAATATGGGACTTTAATATAGAAAGCTTTAATGTACCTTTTCTTATTCAAAGCATGAGTCCACTGTCAATTGCACAAAGTTTAGCCATAGAAAGTCTCCTTATGCCTTTGCTTGAAATAGATGGTTTAAAGTGGAAGGATGTGTTAATGGGTATTGGGAAAACATTTCCTCACGTTGTAGCATTTAGACAAGCTTTATACAAATAAAGTGTGGCACATAAGTTTACGTATCAATTTGTGAAGAATGATGAAAAGAAGATTATTGCATGTTGTATGGTTGAATGTTGTCCTTGGAATATTAGAGTATATAAAGTTAGTAAAAGTTTGTTCCTTGCTATTAGAAAGTTTGACAAAGAACACATGCATACTGCACAAGATAACCTAGTGGTACCCTACAAGAAGAGATGTAAACTAACATCTTGCATCATAATTGATGACTTGAGGTCTAGCATAGATAAGTCTGCAAATGACATAAGATGAGATCTAGAAAGAGAGTGTGGTGTTAGCCTTACATACCAACAAGCATATAGGGCTAAAGGGAGAGCAATGGTAGACATTTATGGTCTTTTAGAAGAATCTTACATGCTAATCCCATGGCTATGTGAAAGGTTGCAGTAAAGTGATCCCAACACTATCACAAAATGGGTTGCATCACCAATGAATAGATTTGAGCAACTATTTATATCTTATAGATGTTGTGTAAAAGGGTTCTTGGAAGATGCTTGACTTATAATCTATATAGATGGCTATCATTTGAGTGGTCCTTATAAAGGGAATTTATTGGGAGCACAAGTATATGATACGGATAATGATTTATTTCCTCTAGCTTATACCATTGTTGATGGGAAAACTTTTAATGATTGGGTATGGTTCTTCTCTAAGATCAAGGAGATTACAAGAGATCTTGATTTAATGATTGTGTTTGATAGACATAATGTAATTATAGCTGCTGTCCAAGCTATTTTTAGGGGTAAAGACATGGTTTTTGTTACCGGCATGTAAAGGAGAACTATAGTTCTGAGTTCTTGAAAATCACTTGAGGAAAGAGAAGGAATAGCAGTGAAACTAAGGAGATTGCATTAAAATTGCTAGATGCAATAGTTTATATAAGACTGGATGTATATTTCAATGAGATTATGGGAAATTTGATGTCATTTTGTCCACAGTTAGGACAATGGTTAGAAAGCCATAGGGATATTAATCACTGGGCACTTAATAAGTTTCCTCATAGGAGATGGGATAACATTATCACTAATCTTATAGAATCATTTAATGCATGGTTGGTGAATGAAAGAAATCAAAACATTCCTATCCTCATTCATGAACATAGGGAGAAGTTAGCTCTTAAGTCATATAAAAGTAAGTTAGGCATGGCAAATTGGAGACATTACGTAGGTCCCAATATGGAGTCAAAACTATTGGCAAATGTTGCAAGAGCTAAAAGAATGCTTGCACAACATTATGGCTTGAACACTTTTAGAGTCTTGACTCCACGTGGAGATGTTTGTGTGAATGTTAACCTACGTGAATGCTCGTGCAAGGCTTGGCAGATGTGTAGGTTGCCATGTCCATATGCATGTACGGTAATAAAGCATATACATAGGAATATATATTCTTATGTTGAGGAATGCTATCTACTTAGTTGTCTACAAAAAATATACTGTGACAATATGATTCCTATTGAAACTCATGACATTCCTAGGCCAAACAGTTTAAGATTTTAGAGTTATGCATCTACTATATTGCTACAACCACCTAGGACCAGCAGGCCTCCAAGAAGGCCTAGAAGTAAAAGGATAGAGTCACAATTCCAAGACAAGAAGGAATGACATTGCTTTAGGTATGGTGAGGTTGGTCATATGAGGAATACTTGCAAGAATCCTAATCCTAGCTAAACTGTTGATTAATAATTAATTTTTTAGTTGTATATATAGCTGTTCTTATTTTTTATATGAACTGAAGTTAGATTTTTTATTCTTTCCAATGAAACTAGCTGTTATGTATATTTGCACAACCCATATGATTTTTTGCTACAATGGGTTGGTATCTTATAAATATGTCTTTTATATGTAATTTCATGAAGGTGCTTTATGGCATACTGTCACAAGTACCAGATTGAAATTTTTTTGCAATCTCTATAGATGGTGCATGTTAATAAAGTGATATCAGTTTTGATTCTCTTAATATTAGTTTTAAACAGCTCACTCTAACTTCTCCAATACCCCTTGCAAACTTCGTCTGATTTTTGATATTCTATGGCACACTACCAGTACTCAGTGTTGCCTTATGTATTATGGGCTTAGTATATTAAAGTGGTTAGTGTATTGAGTATTCAACACCTCTCAGTGGGGGAGGGAATCCAACATATGAAGTGTGAGGTTGAGTGCCTAGGCCTAGGTAGCCCTCACATGGAGAGTAAGTTGAGCTGGCTCTAGGAGGGAGTTAACTTCGACTGCTCAAGATTCACGTCAAAGGGGCATAGGTGGTTCGGTGGATTAGATCATGCTTTAGATTATGTTTTATTCTCGTGGAGGTACAAGTGGATATAAGGTTTACCTGTGAGTTAGAGAGTGCCAGGGGGCATTCTGTTAGTCATGAAAGGCTATACCGCCCTATGTCATGCATTCATGCATTTTAAATGGTTAAATTATATACTATGTTGAATTTATTATTTGTTTATTCGATTATGGCTTACTTTGTAATAATCAATGTAGATTTCTCTTTTACTGAGACTGTGGTTGTCTCACCCTTTTCTTTTCAATATTTCTAGGTCCATGTGAAGGAACTAGTGGAGGACGGGGAAAGGAGCAGAGCTAAGGGTTGTTTGTGAATTGTAAAGTATTGCAATCCCTTTCTTTTGAGCAAATCTATTGTAATGTATTTAGGATTAGGGTGTCAGTAGGATGTGATTATGTATATGTGTGTGAGTATGTGTAGATTGTATGACTTGTGTATGAATTTTTGTTTGCTTGTAGACATGTGGCTAGAAAACTTGGCTATGGTGTGTGGTTTTGATGGATTTATTTAGTAGAACAAATTTTTACTACAAGAAAATATTTATTTTGGTATATATGTGATTCCACAAGCAAATGCAAACTGGTTGCATTGTAAATATTGTGCTATGGGCAAATATACACCTTGAATAGAGAGAGTGGGTGTGTGGGCCCCACAAAGATCTCTAAGCCAAGTTAAAATGTTTAACGTGTGTATTCATATGTGTATATGATATCTGGAATAGTTTTTGCCCACTCTTGTGTGATTTATTCATTTTTGGGGTTTAGGGTCCATGTTGGGAAATGGCACCCAGGTGGTTAAATTTTGGTATAAAGGGTTTTTCTTTCATTTAAATATTTTTTTAGGTATTTTTAGTCCTATTTGACGTGTCCAAAGTGTTCCCATAGGTTTGTGACCATTAGGATGAGATTTGGACAATTTTGAAACTAGTTTTTACCAAAAAAAAACTGCACTTTTGCATTTGAGTGTCCAAATCTTAATTTGACCGTTAGATTTCTCTAAAATTTGAGTCATAAGTAAAAACTTTTATAAGTTTCGTGTGGGATTCAGAATCATGTCAATCGAATATTGGACGAAGAAACAGCACACTCCAAAATTTGGTCTAGTAGAGCTGTCATAACAGCAATAGTGATGATGTTGCAACATGCAAGAAATTCAATCCGTCCATTAGATCTTTCCAAAATTTGGTATGCTAATAGTACTATTTAAAATTGACATTTGAGCTTTAGAATTGCTCCGATCGGAGGTCAGATGATGAAATGGTGTGCTCCAAAAGTTAGTTCGAAGGTGTTGTCATGACAGTTTTTAGCTGTCATGATAGCAAAAATAACCAATCTTTTAACATGTTTAATTTTAAAACTGACCGTTGGATCTTTATGAAATTTGGTACACTTATAGTACCCTTTAAATATGACATGTGAGCTTTAAAATTAGTTCGATCAGTGATCAAATGACAGAATGGCACCTTTTGGAAATTATCCCAAGAGGACTATCATGACAGCAATTTAATACTGTCATGACAGCATCTTTTACCCCGCTTTCGCCTAGCTTACTTTCATGCGCTACAGGTAAAACCTATAAATTATTTATTTAAAAAAGGTTTTAAATGTTTATTTTGCAATCGTGTATCTGCTTAGTGATTTAAATGGTTTGTTTCCTAAGTTGGTTTTAGGATTAACTCCTTGACCGCACTTAGTTTATTTGAATTGTGTGATTTTTGGATAACACCCGGGGCAAGTGTTACAAATGTCAAAATTGAAAGGAGGCTCCCCTCTTTGTTTTGTATGTCCCTTTGAAAATGACATAATTTTTGAGTAAAAGATCTTATGTTAAGCTATAAGCTTACCCTAATTTCAGCAATCTAAATCTTGGAATAATCTCCAATAAGAAAAGTGCCCTAATTATATTCAAGCAAGTCAAATCTCAATGAGGACTTATAGGATTTGTAATGTGGCATAGGTAAATGGGCTCATAAGATAAAAGGATATTTAGCTCAAAAGTCCCACGTCCCTATGTAAATTCTTCCTTCAACCTTTTTCTTCTTCTACTCTAACATAAAATTATGCTAAAATTCACCTAACAAGAGAGGATATTTAGGGATTGTGATGTAGCAAAACAGGATAAAATTGTAGGTTGAGAATGGAAAAGATGTGATAGTTTAAACATAGATGCAAAATCATAATGGAATTTTTTAACATGCGATCTTGCAAGACTTGACATTTCTATGGATTTATCATTGGGAAAGGAAGAAAAATTCTCTTCTATTTCTTCTTCTTTTTCTTCCTTCTTTTTTCAATTTTTCTCTTCATGTCCCATTCAATGAGTGAATGCTAGTGGAGGGACAATTCTTTTTTTTTTGGTTTGATTTTTCATCAGTGGGAGTGCTTTTTTTCTCTTCTTTTTTTGTATTTATTCTTAGCCCTTGAGCTTTGCTTTTATGAGCTTGGAAATGGAAAGAAATTATTTGAATGGATAAATTTTGAGGGTTAAAAAAAAGCTTTAATTGGATGAAATAAAGTCTTGATCCTATCTTGAAATTTAAAAATTTAGTATAAACATATGTTTGAGTACCCTATCCCGATGATATTTGTAAACAGGTGAGTGAAAGAAACACTATTTCTGGCTTAATATAGGTGACTAGGGGGAACTCCTTCAAGATTTAGGAAAGAAAGAAAAAAATGCCTTATATCTTTGACTTAACTTGTTAATGGAGCATGCTATCTTATCTCTCTAATTAGTCTCTTTTCTCCTTATTTCTTTTCCTTTTTTTCAATTCATTCCTGCTTTTTCTTTTTCTTTCCTCTTTTTTGTTATTTTTATATTTTTGTGAAATAGGGGTATTTTTCTTCAAGTTGAGCTTTTGCATATCCATTGTGATTTTATCATTGGGAATACCAAACGTTAAGGGAGTAATGCATAGGATAAGAGAAGTTTTACAGTCAAGAGGTAAAACAAGAAAATAGGGGTGTCAAATGGAAAAATATGATTACAACATTGACAAAAATAAACAAGATCATTTTCAGTGATAGAGTTTAACCATACAAATTAACATTACACAATGAAGATAAGACATGTTAGAAACAATATCTTTGAATTCTCTCTTCAATGGTGAATGACCTTATAGGTGAATGTGATATTTAGGCTTGATTCCTCTATCTCCCCTCTTTATTTTTTTTAACCTCACAACTTGATCAGAAAAACTATACACCCAAGTAAATGCTAGCATCCATACCTACCATATCATTTTTTGATGGTCAAGGCAAAGGTATGAAAGTATATTGTGAAATGTTGATGTGCTTTGAATGGATGAGATAATCACAATAGGCAATGAGTAAGAAAATGACTGGTATTATGACAAGTAAGGTGAGGAACCATGACCTTTCCCATGTAAAGGACCTAAAAAATCCAATATTTCAACAATTTTAAAGTCTTTTATCATGGTATATGATATGAGAATGTATGGATGCAAATGCATTTGTTTGCTATATATGGCCTTACTCTGATGGATGATTATTGTGGAATCAAGTAGGGGATCGGGATGGGAAGATGTAAAGTATAGTATCAATTTATTTACAACCTTACACTAGTGAAAGGGACAAATTGAAAGAAAAAAATGAATCTCACTCAGAGATGTAGGGTTTGTGATCGAATTAGAAGAATTTTGAATGTCATTTTCACTGCTCGTCTATAAACAAGGGTTAAATAAGAAAATGTGCTTACTTATGCTTACTTGTGCCTTAAACCTTAATGCTAAGAAAAGCACAAGATGATTTGGCAATCCCTATAAAAGGGTTTGGATATAAAAAAAAATTGTAATTTTGCACATTGTCTTAAGTAATTATAAGGCTACCTCATTTATGCCAAACAAAATTTCTTTTCCTCCATATGCTTATTGCATCATAGGGAAATAAAAATAACTATTAACCTATAAGGGACCAAAATTCCTACATGATTAAAGTCATAGGAGTAATATCCTTATAACTTGTTATTGTTTTTTTTATGAAAGAAAAGAAAAAAAATTAAGGATGGTTGGTTTCTAGTCATTTATGCACAAGAGTCAACTAATTTTTGTTAAACAAAGCTTAATTTGTCATTCGGGTAAATGAGAAATTTTCAATTTTCTCCAAGTGCTTATTGCACCATAGGGGAAAGGATTAACAATTAGCCTTTGAATAGTGAAAACTAATACTTGGTTTATGTTTCACTTTCAAAGCAAAATGTATTATTTTACCCTACAATGAGAAAAGTTGTTTAACGGGAGTTAGCTGACAAAATGCATCAACTCTTCAATGTTATGAAATGAATTTATAGTCATTGGGGTCAAAGACCCATGGGCAAAGTTTAGTTATTTAATGCTAATGCCATCTTTATGATACAATAACATTGATTAGTGCAATGACATTTAATACTTGCTCTAGCATAAGGTACCTAACAGCTGTTTTCCTTAAGGTAGTATGCACAAATGATATGTCATGATGATGATAATGATGCAAAAAAATGTGCTCTTATTTTGTGTTCTATTTAGGAAGCTTAAGTCTGTTTATCTTTATAAACATTAGGTATGAGCTAAAATGATTGGCTACTAGCTTTCATCTAAAACGTATAACTCTAGGGTAGATTTATAGTCCTAATAGATAGAAGGTTCCCTAGATGCCCTCACCACATGGTGAAGACCTTACTTAGTAATTTTGACCCTCCAAGAACATAAGGTCTTCAGGGATAGAATTTATTGAGTAAGTAACAGCTTGGGTGAGGCATTCATAGTAATCTCCAAGAGTTCAAAAACTCTTTAGGGAAACCACTACTAACCTCCACTAACCTATGATATTCATAGACTCGGGTATAGGGCCTAAAATGTGTGTATTGAATTGTATGAGTGCACAATGTGTGATAAGAGTATGCAAGCCTGTTATCTTATTCCCATATGCTACCCAACCCTCATCTGTTAATCAGATCAAACAAATAGACAATTATATGTACAAATAAAAGTCTTCTATCCTAGAATTTATTTCACATATTATCTATCCTAAGACATGTTATAAAAAATGAAAAGAGAGAGAAGAGAAAAAGAAGGAGAAAAAGCACACACAAATTAAAAGGGATAATAATAATAAAAAGAAAAGCCATATTATATTTTGAGCACAACAAACTTATATAGGCTTGA
The DNA here is from genome assembly GCF_029017545.1 of Prosopis cineraria. Lineage (NCBI taxonomy): Eukaryota > Viridiplantae > Streptophyta > Magnoliopsida > Fabales > Fabaceae > Prosopis > Prosopis cineraria. The sequence goes on along the minus strand of NW_026555333.1, from coordinate 27,617,564 downwards.
CTCTCTAACTTGTCCCTAGTGGAGTCACCAATTGTTGTACCCAAAAAAATGCGATGCGGACAGCACGCGAGCGGAGGTTCTAGCCTTCGCAGCAGGAACTGGGTGGAATGGGGAGTCACCACCAAAATTTTGAGGAAAATCTTGAGAAACCATTTAAAGTAGGATAAAGATGGTCTGTGAAATCAAGAAATAGGTTCGGAAGTCAATTGAGTGTGGAGAAGGTGTTAGGCACCCCACAAAAGTTTGTTGTACTATATCAATATGGTTTTAAAATTATTTTAATTATCCCTTTTATATTCATGTATTTAATATAAAAATGATAGAATTAAGTGAGAAATTTTTTTTTTTTACAGGGGAGGACTTGACTCAGAATCAGACTCTGAGGCTTACGTACTCTATGATGGGGATCAAAGTCCACGTAGTTCAGGGTTATAAGTTTGCTTGTGAAAATATTTTTTTGAATAAAAATTAATTAGAAATAATTCACCATTTTGCAAATAAAATAATTTTCTAAAATTTTGATAGGTGTGTTTTAAATTGCAAAAAAGTGATTTAATTTCAATTATCTTCTTTATTTTAAAATTTTTGGAATAAGAAAAAGGTAAAGGGTCTAAATTAATTTTTTTATATTCTATGATTGAAAATTTAACTGTTATACCTGCAGAGCCTTATTGGCTTATACGGTAGTGCAATTATTCTATATATCTGCAGAGATTCCAAACTCTCACACGATAAAAAAATTTAGTAACTTAATTTATTTATTTATATTCTTATATATATATATATATTTATTTAAGTATTAATAATAATTTTTTAAGCATATATGCACATATATACTTTTTTTAAATGACTCTTAATCATCATACCTGCAAAGCCTTATTAACTTTTACGGTAATACGATTATCCTAAATATTTATGGAGATTCAAAATCCTCACACAATAAATGATTAAATAATATATATATTTTAAATATATTTTAATGCATAATTGTACAATTTATATTTTTAAACATAAAAATCTTAATCGCTATACCTGCAAAGTTTTATTTACTTTCATGGTAAGATGATTATTCTAGAGGTCTATAGACATTCAAAAATCTCATATGACTAAAAGGTCTAATTAGACAATATGATTATAATTTAAATTTATTAAGTTAATTAATTAATAGTGTAAAAAATGTTTATTATTTTTTACAAAATTCATAGAAATTGAGAATTGTGATATATGAGAGGGTTTATTATCCTATACGATAAAGCAATTAATTTAATTCTCTACGAAGATTCTTAAAATCTCATGTGAGACTTAAACATTATTATAAAAAGAAAATTAATTTTAATAATGGACCTTTAGAACCCATATAAGTACCTATAAAATTGATCCTCATACCTGTGAAATCTTATTGATTTACACAGTATGAAATCATTTTAAATACCTGTGAAAATTCTCAAAATCTCCTACTTCAAGTTTTAAAAATTGATATTTGTGCTTAGCATATAAGCATAAAAATGTACGTATATTCAAGAATCATTCACTTGAATATAAAATTCACAAAAGTAATTAATAAGGAGTGAACTATCTTTATGTACACTACCGCGATGCCTGTAACTGAGAAAGGAAGAGGAGATAAAGACTGAGCATATGCACGCACACCACCATTGGCCACAGAGTGATTCAGAATGTGAAGAAAAAGAGGTAAAGTTTAGCCTCCTTTCCAAACCTTCAGACACACCAAGCCAAGAAAAAGGCTGGAGTTCTGTCGAGATACTATGGAGGAGAATGGAGTGCTCAGTTAATGATGGCAAAACGAGAGGAAGGAAAGAGAGATACTGGCTGCACAAAAAGGAAGAGGAAGGAGATCCTCATACGTCCACAATTGCCTCATGCACAGAGCATGAAGAATGATAAAAAGTAGGGGAGAGGGAAAACTCACAATCTAGACTCTCCAGTAATGGTGGACGACATACTTTCTCACAACCACACTGGCAACCTTAAAGACAGTAGAGAATGAAGGAGAAGAAGACAGAGATGGTGAAAAAGGAATGGGCTACAGGCATGGTGTAATAGTGACGGTAGTAGCTACTGCAAACTGAGAAGGAAAGGGCGAAGGATGAAGGTATGAGTTTGACGAAGCAGTGGTGAATGTTCACGCTGATGAAGGGGGAAGGAAAGATGATGAGTGACAGAGAGCTTTTGGTAATTCTCTTCCTTTCCTTCCATGCTTTCTCTCTCTCTCAAGGTGCTCTGTTCTTCTCTTCATCTCCCCTCCGTCTCTGCTTCTCGTGTATCTCTCACTTGGTCTTCTACTCTTCTTTTTCTATGTCTTTCTTCTCATCATCCATCTCCCCTCCATTCCCACTCTCAATCCCTTCTTCTACGTGTAAACTCCCCTCCTTTCTCTGCATGTGTGCGTATGGTCTCCATGCTCTATTTTTTCTTGCCTTCTCTCTTCTCCTTTTTAAGTCATTTTCATTTGGTCTCTTCTATTTTTTTTCTCTTTCTGGCTGAGTCTGCTATCCTTTCTTTTCTGCTTGTGTACCTAAGTCCTCTCTCCCTTTCTTTGTGCATGCATTTTCAGAGATAAAGCCTCGTGCATGCATATGCGTGTGTCTCTTTTCTACTCGCTTGCGTGTCTGACTTCATTTTTCTCTACTCTCTACTCTTTCTATGTGCCATCTACATCTCTGTGTTCTCTATTTCACCTTGAAGTCTGCTCTTCTTTTATTGTGTGCCGTCTACATCTGCTTCGTGTGTGTGTGTGTGCTCTGTTGTGTGTCGCATGTGTGCTCTGCGTCGTGTGTATATCCTTTTATGTTCAGCCCAAAAGCAACTTAAGGGCTGGGTGAAATTGCTAATCCTTTCAGCATTTCATCCACCCAATTATATATATAAATTTTAATGCCTTTTTTCTTTTTTCTTTTTAATGTTTGATGCCTTTCTCTTTTTTTAATGCTTTCTTTTTTTATTTTTTCATATTATGTCAATCATAATTTTAAAAGTCAGATTAAGAGAGAAAAATTTAATTTTGAATTAAGCAAGAATACCCTTTTTCTATTAGATTTTTTTTTAAAATATAATCCTAAAAGAGATTAAATTTCATTTTTATATTTTTATATTTTTTTAGTTGAATTCATTATTATTTTTATTAAATTTTAAAATGTTTGGACAAAATACAGTGTTCACAATTGTCATTTCTTTTTAGGAACCCATTTGAAGGAGCTTCCAATGCCATTCTTCCTATGCATGCAAGACTTGACAAGATGTCTTTTCTTGTTACAATATGAGCAATTAATAAATGAACTAGAATAATGCATAGAAGATTTAAAATAACTATGATAGTATTTGGCTGCCTTTTTGGGCTTCTTTAAAGAAGTGTCAATGATAAGATTATATCTAATTCCTAACCTATCAGAGATGCATTTTTATGGGCCAACTAAAATATTTGGCATCTCAGTACCTTGAGTGAACTTTGCTAAATCATTTTTCAGTATGTCATTTTGAGATTATAATGATATGCAATTAGCATACAATTAGAATTGTTTTGAATAGGGTTTTTCTTTTCAAAAGAAGTTTTCAACTTATCTTCTAATGTAGAAATTTTCTTTTTGGCATGTGAGAGTTGTTTCTACTATTCCTTGAACAAATAGAGTAATTCATTATATTCATCTTGTATAAGATCAGAATTTATCTCATCTGATTGTGCTTCAATCAGATCTATTTCTTATGCTACAAAGCATAGGTTTGCTATTTCTTCATCTTCTTCTTCATCATTTGAAGAGTTATCTCTCCATGCAGTAAAAGCTTTCCTTTTCTTTTGAGGCTTTTCCTTTTTCTTCTCCTTTTCTTGTTTCTTTTCCACTAAGGACAATCCCATTTGATACATCCTAGCTTCTTGCATTCATAACATATCTACAGCTCTTTTCAATCTTTCTTATTGCTTGAAGATCCTTTTCTAAAGTCATTCTTTCCATGGTAGAATTTTTTGAATTGTCTGACCATCATACCAAATTCTTCATCCTTGTTAGACTTTGATTCATCTTTGTCAATTATAATAGTAATACCTTTCTTCATTTTGCCCATATCTTTCTTATATTGAAGCAAGGTAGATTTATGGTCTTTAGGGCTATAGAATAATGCAGCTACCAAGCTCATGAATACTCCTTATGCCTCAATAATGGTTGTGATATTAGGTTGCCATTCCATTGGAAGACTCTTGAGAATTTTTTTGACTTACTTAGCTTGAGTGTAAGTTTTGCCTAAATTTATTAGATGGCTGATAATACGGGTAAAACAAACTTGCACGTCTTTGATTCCTTCTCTATCTTGAATGTCTTATACTCATGAATAAGATTACTTTTCTTATTCTCCTTAACACTATCAATACCTTCATAAGCTTGGCTTAAGGCATCCCACATTTCTTTCGTAGTCGTGCAGTAAGTGACACGATAACACTCCATTCTATTGAAAGCACAAGCAATTGTGATTTTTCCTTAGAATTGATATTCAATCTTCTTTTGTCCTCATCACCTCATTCTTCTCTCAGTTTTTTTAATAGATCATGATCTCCAGGAATCATAGGAACATATGGAACTCTAGTAACGATGTCTAACATTTGAGTGTCTTGAGCTTCAAGATACATTATCATTCTACTTTTCCAGAAGGGATAAATTTCTCCCTTTAATGCTAGAGTTCTTATTGTTGATATTCCTTCTCTTATGTTATTATCTGCAAAGTTTGCTTTTAGTAGGATTTTTTACTTAGATAGTTAATTTAAGAATGAGCAACCACGCTTTGATACCAATTGTAAATGCCTCTAGAGGGGGTAAATTTGGCTAATTAAAATATTGAAAAGATTTACAGTAATAATAAGAGTAATGAAGGAACAAAATCACCAATCATAAAAGTTAAAAGAGCAGAGCTTGACATGAGTTATTCATCTTGGTTCAACTCCTACCACTTAAGTCTATATCCAGTCCTCAAGATCTTCTTAAAATTTCCAACTGTATTACCAAGATTAATATAGGCTCTTAGTTGCCTCAGTACATTAACAAACTTCACAGTAAGTTTGAAACTCTCCTCCTTACAAAGGTAATAATAAATCCCTTTAAGCTCTTCGAGCTTAAATTCCTCTGTTTTAAAGATGTAAAACAAGGATAAATAGAGTAAGTTCAAGAATGAACTACTACTACTTTTAAACTTTCTCTAAGAGTAAATATATGATCAATGAAGCTCTCAAATAAAAAATGATAGACAAAAGGTAAATAACTTTAATGCTCAAGTAATCACAAAAATTTTCTTGTTAGCTTATGTTGTTCATTATTTTAAGTTTCATAAATGATTCTATTTATATTGAGGATCATAAATGATCCATTAGACTCATAAATTTTTTCATTGAAGGTTGCTTGTAATCTATTCCTTCTTTCCTTTATGCTTTCTTTGGATATCCAAGCTTAATTAAGGTTTTTTGGTGGATGAGGCAATGGAATAGTACTTTATGGCAGAAACTTCCTCTTTTATAGAGGAACAGCTAAAACATTAAATGCTTCTAACAAAAGTAGATAAAGATTATATGTTTTGGTGTAACTGAAGGAAAACTCAGTGTGTAATGCCCTTAATGACATTACTATACAATCCTCTATGCAACCTAATAAATAGAATAAAACCTCTTTGAAAACATTGGGATCCCAATATAAAACTTTTCAAAAATCATTTAATAATATATTTAGATAATAAAATATTATATAGTGAAAGCATTGTGTGATAGCACTTTAAGGTTAATGTGAAAACATAAGCAATTCAACCAAATTAAGCTAAATCAAGGCCTATACGCCGTAGCTTGTGCCACATGCACCACTGCATGTAGCATAGAGACCTTAGTGTCACTCTCTGTGCTGTGCATCGTGAGATGTTATCCTTTGTTGACTCATGCACTGTGATACACGTATCAAAATCTGTTGTCAAATTTTAATATGAACTTTGAAAGTATGATGTTTTTGCATCTAATGTTTGATTGGGGTGATTCAAGCGTCCTCATGAAGCTTGTTGCAAAATCTAACCAATGACACTAGTTTCATTTCAATCTAATATTCCATTAAAAAATTGGACACTCAAGTGTATTTTGATCATTTTAAGTCAAAATTCACCATTTGTGTATCACCAATCGAAACTATAAGTCATTGGCCACTTTTAAGGCCTTGACCACATCCACATGGATAATGTATACCTGATTGGCCAATTATATACAATATAATACTTATACTCACATTTGGCCTATAAACCGCCCATAAGACAAAATTTGGGCAAATTCCCATTTTCCAATCTCATTTATACACATGGCCAATTTCACATACATATCCCATATTCACCATATCAACACATTATCATCCATTCACTAGTCCACACTATCATTTCATCATATATACTCATATACATAAGGCTGGAGAATTAAAACACCAAACACCACACCATTTTATAGTAACACTACTACAAAAATAACTTTTTACAGCGGTTAAAAATGACCTTATACAGCAGTTAAATAGGTGATATTGTTACAGGGGATGTAGAAAGTCTAACTTTCTACATCGGTTATACAACTGCTGTAAAAAATACATATTCTATGTCAGCTAACCATAAGCGATGTAGAAAATAGTTCAACGATTAAAAAATTAAAAAATGGAGCACTTTCTACAGCGGTTGTGTTGGAACCGCTGTAGGACTTCCTACAGCGGTTCCAACACAACCGCTATAGAAAGTGCTCCAGTTTTTAATTTTTTAATCATTGAAGAGGACTTTCTACAATGGTTGGAGTTCTAACCACTGTAGAAAGTCCTCTTTCTACAACAGTTCCAACATAACTGCTATAGAAAGTTTGCTATTTTATTCCGGTTTTTACATTAACCAATGTAGAATATTAATTTCTACACTGGTTATGGTAATAACCATTGTAAAAAGTATATTTTGTTTTTAAAATAAACATCTATATTTTTAAATTTACCCTACTCTGTACACAAAAATTACCACAGCCAAATCTGACAGCTCAATTTATTTACAATTTTCAATATAAAATTAAATTAACAACTATCCAAAACTCAAAGTTATCTATGAACTATCTAAGAACTATATATTGAGCTATCCAAAACCTTGTATCAACAAATATTTTCAAAAGTTGTCTATAACTAACAAACTTCTTAAATTGTATGAAACTTTCTACAAAACTCACAGATTCTCCTCAAAATAAGTTGCCCAACGTATGCGAATGTCTTCAATTTCAGCTTTAGGAAATGGATTCGAATTGTCAAACATCTAAAATATAATTTGTAAAAGAGACTTATTATGTACTCTCAAATTACATAATAAAATAAAACTCTTAAAAATACATTTACCTCTTTTATAAATTCAGTCATACCTAATGTGATAATGTTGAGCATATGTCTCATGACATATAGGCCGCACAAATTCGTCTTCACTGGTTGACTACGGCTCTGTATAAGAATAAATCATAAGAAATTAATAAAAAAATCTTAGTAATTGAACATATTCATAAAGTATAGCATTACCTTTAGCTCGATCCATGTAGGATCCTTGAGCTCATGTCCGTGCTTTTGCAAGACCACATTTTGACATATTTTCATTGCTCTATGTTCAAGATCTCAAGTTAGTAACTAAAATATTTAGTGTAAATTATATTAAATATTTTTGCATAAATATACTTATGAGTCTATTGTCTTCTTCATTTCTTTTCCAAGTTTGTAATGAAGGGAATATATGAAGACAATAGTGTTGCTCTTCATTGAAAGAACAAACAACTGCCAATAATCCCTGTAAAATATGATGAGTTAAAGTAAATCTACATCAAAAAAATTAATTACAAATTGATCCTTACGGGTGCACGTATGGAGCTATAAAAACATCTTTCTTGACTTCACATATTCTTTGCTGGAGATACTAGGCCCTTAACTCCAGAGTATTCCCTTTCTCTGTCATGTGATGTGGGCAAAGGAATCTAAACTTATCACCTTTGCCCAATTGGATGCACAAATGATGAAGGTACCTATAGTAATGCAATTGTGTTAGATCACTAGACTTGATAATTAAGTTAATTTCATTAAAGAAACACAAACTTACATCATAAATAGTTCAATGTATGGTATGGTTAGCTGACTATCTAACAGAAGTCCAAGCAAATCTTCCCGTTCAAATGTCACTGTCATATCTTTCTTACCCACAACCTCCAAATCCATTTCTAAATCTTTTAATTTGAATGATGGATCATACGCCATTAAGATCATTTATTGGTGTGGAGTTAATGAGGGTTCTGGAAGTTTTGGGAGATTCGGCGAGAAAAGATATTATACATAATAAAAAATAAAGAAATAGTTAGTAATAAAAAATTTTAGGAAAGCTGCAACATAATAAAATTACATACCACATGTTGAACCATATTCACAAGTCTCTTGGGCCATAGGATAAAATTGCCAACAGCTTCTACTATAGTCTTCACCTCATCAGTAGGGAATGGAACCAACGCGTTTGGTACTTTTAGATCTTCAACTATCACTCTTACTTGATAATTTTGAATTTGCTTATGGTGGATGGTTGACCCCAAGTTGTAAACGCTACCAAGAGCAATCAAGCATCTATTAGGATCTTCTAGAAACATCTCGCATAGTTCACCAATATTGTCACCAGAAGGACCCTCTGACACACGCTTAAGAACATTACTCCCTTTTATGAAATCTAGGAGATGTATGAACTGGTTCAGTAGGTGTCTCCTGTCATGAGCTCATCATGCTCATCATCTCCTCCTTCATTTTCTCCTTCATTTGTAAAAGCCAGGCCTCGAATGAAGCTTCAAACTCTTCTTTAGTTTACTGTCTCATAGTGGATATCACTGTTTCAAGTTCTTCTCTAGTCACTACACCTCCTAAGTTAGGACATAAAGATGCTTCAAAGTAGTCTCTTATGCCCATACCATGGCCAACGCCCCTCACACGACCTGGATGCTCTGGCTTTCCTATTGCAACTATCAAAGATATCATGTTTGCCCTCTGGAATGAAACTTCCTTGGGCTTGTTGCTCCTTAAGAGCATCCTGTAACATAAAAATAACAATCTTAATTAATATTATATATAATTGTATAGAAATTTAAAGGGACAAGAAATAATAATATTACTTACAATCCTCTTAGCAATCTCACACGCCTTGTGTTCCACTAAAAAACTTGGCCTTGTGTTCCCCTATCGGGCACAAGTTACCAATCTGATCAAATTAGATTGGTAACCTGTGCGTAGCACTCCTACTTAATGTCAAATCTCTTAATCATGTACCACGTCTACCTCTCCTCACAGACTGGCTCTCACTAAGGGTACCCTAACTTGAGTTATCACCAAGTGGCTGGCCAATAGTGGGCTGGCTCTGAGTGTCATCACCATATTCACTCTGATACTCCATGTTCCTATTAATTCATATAGATTAAATTAATTAGAAAAATAAACAAATATAAGATAGTTAGAACATAATATAAATTTAATTAAACTTAGGAAACATACTTTAATTTAAAAACTAAATTCATATAGGGATATTCTCCCATATCCCTTCATGGTGATCATTTCTTGTAGCATGTTCGTCATCTACTTCATCTATTACATTCAAAATTGGTAGCCCTGATAAGAAAGTAAGGGTTTTAGAAATATCAAAGCTTGATTCTTAATTATCATCACTATCAATCACCATTTTTCCTTTCAGTGCTATTGACCAATTTTTATTTTTTAGATCTGTCACATAGAAAACTTGTTTAGCTTGATCTGCCATGATAAATGGCTCATCCTCATAAGTTAGTTTTTTTAAGATCAACCATTGTAAATCCTAACTTATTATCATAAACATTGTTGATGTCAACCCATTTGCATTTAGAAACAAGAACTCTAAAGTTTGTATAATCAACCTCCCAAATCTCTTCAATAACCCCAAAATAAGTCCTTGCTACTAGTTTAGGTTTCTTATCTTTTGAGCTAGAGAACTAAACGGCTTCAGCCACTATCATAACCCCACTATTTTCCACTGTACTCTTTTCATCCAAGGACTTTGTGTAGAAAGAATACCCATTAATATCATACGCACTCCAACATATAACATCAAAGTTAGGACCTCTTGCTAACCATTTTATTGTATCAAAAACACTACTTTCATTCAAAACTTTATGCTTGAACCAATCTACAGAAGTCTTATTATGCTCTTTCAACAACCTTTGTTCAGTCATACTCATTCAATATTTTTCTACCTTTAGAAGTTCTTCGTGAGAAGAAATGTATTCTTTAACTTCATCAATATTATTCAAGATATATAAATGTACTTCTTGTTATTCATCATGACTCATGCTCTTTACTGATACTCCACGTGTGTCTTAACCTAATTGCCTCTCCTCATGATGAGATTTAAGAAGTCTAATTGATTCTGTACTTGACAAGTAATTAGAACAAAATTCCATGGCTTCTTTGACAACATATTTTTCAAATATCGATGCTTCAGGTCGATATGGATTCTTGACATACCCTTTTAGTATTTTCATGTATCTCTCAACTGGGTACATCCATCGTAAACAAACAGGGCCACACAATTTTACCTCCCTCACTAGATGCACTATTAGGTGAACCATAATGTCAAAAAAAGTAAGAAGAAAGTGCATCTTAAGTTGGCATAAAATTATACAAGCTTCTTGTTCTAACTCTTCTAGTTTACAGGTATCAATAACTTTACTGCATAAAGCATTGAAAAAGAAACAGAGTCTAGTTATTGTAAGTCTTAAATCTTCTTTCAATATACCTCGAATAGCCAAAGGTAATAGTTGTTGTATCAAGACATGGCAATCATGAGACTTTAAGTCTACCAGTTTCAACTCTTTTATAGACACAAGCTTCCCAATATTTGAAGAATACCCCAAAAGAACTTTAATTCCATGTAAACATTCATAAAAATTTATTTTCTCAGACTTGCATAATGTATGAGAGGCTAGGGGAGAATAAGTTCGCTTACCTTCTGGTCTCGGGTGTAAATCCTCTCGTATTCTTATTTCTTTCAAATCTAATCTTGCATTCACACCATCCTTGATCTTTCCTGGTATGTTTAGAAGCGTTCTAATAATACTATCACACATGCTTTTCTCCACGTGCATAACATCAATATAGTGCCTTACTTCAAGATTGTGCCAATATGGAAGGTCAAAAAAGATAGACCTGTTTTACCATATGTTTTTTGCACCAATATTCTTTTTAGTCTTACCGAAGATAATATTGATATCTTTCACCCGTTCAAACACTTGATTCCCAGTCAAAGCATCCGGAGTATGATTGTGCTCTTGGTGACCATGAAAAGCTTTCTTCAATTTATGATAAGGGTGATCTCGTCTAAGAAACCTTTGATGGCCAAGGTAGACTGTCTTCCTTCCATGTTGAAGTTGATGATAGTTTGTGCTTTCTTCACAAATTGGACAAGCTTTATGACCTTTCACACTATAGCCAGGCAAATTCCCATATGCAGGAAAATCATTTATAGTACAAAAGATCATAACATGTAACTTAAAATTTTCCTTTTGATTTGCATCAAACACTTCCACATCTACCTCCCACAACATTTTCAAATCTTCAATTAGAGGTCTTAGGTAAATATCAATATCATTTATAGGTTGTTTTGGTCCTAAAATCAATATTGATAGCATCATGTACTTTCGTTTCATGCACAGCCGAGGGGTAGGGATGAGGAGGAGGGTTTCTACAACGGGTGCTTTTCACAGCGGGTGCTTTTCACCCACTGTAAAAAATTGTGTTTTCTATAGCAGGTGGCTTCTACCCGCTATAGAAAATTGTATTTCTATAGCAGGTGCAAGCTACCTGTTGTAGAAACTCTATTTTCTACAGTGGGTGCATAGACACCCGCTGCAGAAAGTATTTTAACAGCGGTTGCCTTTTCAACCAATGTAAAAATTATATTACGCATTGCCAAAATTATAAAAATGCCACTGCCTTAACTTTCTACATTGTTTTCCTTTCAATCGATGTAGAAAGTGCCCCTTAAATTTCATATTTTGTACTAGTGTAAAATGCACATGTTTCCTAGGGTAACTTATATACACATTTACCACTACTTATATACAAATTCATTACACCATTTAGTACAAGACTTTATTGAGAAATCTATATTCTTCACCTAGTTCTTTCCTTTTCACACCACTACCACCAGAACTTGAAAAAGAATAAATAACTACAAGTGAAATCAAAATTTCAGTAACCAATATTGCTCATTAAATGTATATATATATATATATATATATCATAATAAAGCTTTTACTCATAAATTTACTCATATAAATCATTTTCACATGCTAGCAAAATAATCTATCCACTGATCTACCCAAGCTCCTTGACACGAAACCATAGGCTTAATTGGATCAATTACTTATTGACTCGAGCACACTTTCAGTAGTAGAAACACCTAGCTAAAGGTAATCTATCCCAACTGTGGGCTACGATTTACCTTATTTCACACACTTGTGATAGAGGCATTGTTGACTCCTAACAGTACCTTAATGGGTACTAGGAGTTGCTAGATTGCTCGAATGTCTTATGGTAACAATCTCAATATAATGCTATACTGGATTACCCATGGTACCAGCCCATAATATACTATATCGGATGTCTCATGGTGTTAGCTCTATCATATGAATTTGTTCACTTACATCACACACATATCCATATATATTCTGGGTAAACTCTCACCTCCTATGATTATGCTTGTTCACATTTCACAACGTATCAATTACAATTTTCATAATTTCCACTATATACTCATATATAAATATGTACATATACTTATCAATTGAAACTAGTAACCTTTCAAACTTCATTTCACAAACTAATTTTCATGCTAAAACTATTTACAATGCCAAATTATGCATAAAACTCATAAAACAATAAATTCATCATTTTATATTTACTTTTACACAATTATAATAGCTAATCAACATAACAAACTATATAATTACCTTAACCCTTTCGACTAACAGAAAGGGTTACTCATGTTCCATAATCCTATCTAAGTTTCTTTCACTATTCAACTTGTCACACGCTAAAATCTACCTAAAATTGGCAACGAAAGTTAATTACTCTATTGATGAAAGTGCCATTTACAGCAATTTAACACCTAATCACCATTACTTCCACTATTCATACTCGTTCATGCATACTATAACTAATTATCACTCATTGCAACAATTGTCTTCCACACAACCAGATTCTCTCTCACTACTCTCTCTAGATTAGGTTAAATCATGCTTATAGTTTTAAAGTTTTATCGTTCTGACTTAAACCAATCACAAAGTACTAGTTTAGTCTTAGAGAACCTTTTATTGGGTAAGAAATCATCTCTTTAAAACTTCCAAATTCAATTTTTCACTAGTTAAAACTAAGATAAAACAAGGTAGAATTAGATGTTAATGCAATACGAGACTTACCTGATAAGTAATAGGTTAAAAACATCATCCTTTTTCTCAGAACCACTTGCCCTATTAGATCTCCCCTTTCTTCTCCATGCTAGGACCTTCTTCTCCTCTTTTTCATTCTATTCATAAGTCGGCACATGAAGTCACTTATTAGAGTTTTGCACTATGTTTTGTGGTGCATCCATATTTCACTATAGCCTGTGGCACAGTAATAGTAATCCTCACTATACTCATACACTCTACTACAGAGTATCACCCTTCTACTCATATCTATTTACATAATATTCTAAAGAGTCAAAATAACATTCCATCATCCACAATCCTAATCTCACATTAAATCACTAATTTAATCCTTAATCAATTATTAATGTTGGATTAGAAATTTAGGATGTTACATGTTGAATCAAGGAAAGATAAGTAAACTGAATAACTTTAAGAAAATAATTATGTCTAATTAACATTCTATAAAAATTTAGAGTGAACATAATTGATTCCTGATAAAAAGAAAGATTAAAAGATGAGTTTAGGTAATGTTCAAAATTGACACGAAAAACAAAGCATGAAAATACAAGGAAGTATCAATGTTATAGTGTCCTAACACCGGTGCTACTGTGATGAGTAGGCTTTGATTAAACAGCTTAGCACGAGTGTTGTTCTGATAGTATCGGTGTTGTCTATCATCATAAAAGATGAAGATTTTTGAAAATTTTAAGAGAATAAGGATTTTTTTTTAAAAGATAACTTAGCACCGGTGTTAAAGGAAAATATGTAACATCCTAAATTTCAATCCAGGAAAACTAGTTCCTAATTAAGAGTAAATTAGTAATTAGTGGATTGATTGTGGTTTGGATGTTAAGTTGATATATGATGCTGGTTGGCTGTTGTATTGATAAGATTGAAGGGAAGAACAATAAGTTAGTGTGAAACACACGAGCACAAGTGAGATTAACCTCATTGTACCACATGAGGTGATTGAAGCTGCAAGCACCGTAGTACATTACATAGAAATTACTTAAAGAAGATATGATCAGCTCATGAAATTAGAAAGGAGAAGTGTAGAAAAAGCATTTAGAGAGGAGGAAGAGGTCAACTCTATTAAGGCATTGGTTTGCGGAGGTTAAAAGCTTGCTTTAGCTAATAGCTTATCGGGTAAGTAATGTATAGCCCTAAGCTTCACTTCTACCCTATTTTTATTAAATTTGATCAGTTGAGAAATTAAATGAGGAGCTTTTAAGGTGTTTAAACCTAAGATAAAGGTTTAAAATGGGCTTTCGAATTTATACTCAAGTTTTGAGACTAGTCTGGAGTTAAATAATTGAGCTTTGAGGGTTTAAGCTTAAAATAACCTAAATAGTTAGGTTAAAATAATTAAATTGGGTGAATAAATGGTTTAGGAAGTTGTTATGGTTATTTAAATAGCTTATAGGTCTAATGACTATAGATAAAGGACTTATGAGTTTAAAAGGTGTAAATTAAGTCATTTTATATGTTAAGGGATTCGATCTAGCCAAATCAATGCCTGTGTAGAGTGCTGAGAATTGACCTAAAGACATTATGTTGTGTAGATTGAGCATTTGAAAATTTGCTCGTGAGAATATGTACCTTAAAAGTCCTCTATGATTGGTAACCCTTAGTAGTAAGGTAATGTATCCCTTTTACTTATTCATTTATGAAATTATTTATAAGTATTTTGTATAAATATGTGCATTATGTTATGAACTAATAGAGTACTAGTGTTGTGAAAGAATGTGCGTGAGTATTGATTGAAATGCATGCATATGCATAAACATGGGCATCGCATCCATGAGTATACCTTGGACTATGGTAGGGAATTGCAGCCCTACTTTGAGTAAGTATAAGAAGTCTTAATGATCCAGAGTGCAGAGCTTGACTCCACCATGATGAACCTAGGAGATCTTGATGATCTAAAGTGTAGAGTTTGACTCCACCATGACAGACCTATGATAATGAATGATTCATAAGCATACCATAGACTACTGTAACGGGTTGTGATCCTACTCTCTATTAGACTAAGAAGTCCTGAAGTGTAGAGCTTGACTCCACCACGGCAGAATTAAGAGACCACCCATACATAAAAAGGATACCTAGCCTAAATAGAGGTATGGTGGGCCTTGTTTTATGTGAGTGGAAGTCCTGGTCTGAGTGTAGAGATTGCTTTGCTAGGTAGAGACAAGAATGCATGAACATGAGCATGATGAGATTAATAAGAATGAATTCTTGTATATGTATATGATATTACTTTTATTGAAACACATGCAACTTTATCTCCTGTTTATGATTTTTCTTACTAACTGGTAATTAGGGTTATATCCAAGTTACTAGAACGTATGTTTTACTCTTTTACCTTTGTACACAAGTAAGGAGAGTACGAGAAGGTTGGGAAAGGAATCGAGAAAAGAGTATCCTCAAATGCTAGTGGTGTGACTACCAATTGTGTAAATGAATGTATAATGAGATGTTATAGTTGTGTTGCTAACTAGGACACAAAAGTGTATGTGAATGTATATATAAATTGTGAATGAAAACTTGCTTGTATATATATATATGATGTTGCATCTCACAAAAGGTGCCCTGGTGATAGGCACGTAGGTAGGCCTAAATGTGATTCAAGCAAGTATATGTTATTATGTAACATGTTCCACTTATATATATGTGAATTGAATGTGAAATTTTGTGTATGTGTACATGAGAACTTGACACAAATGTTGAAGCTGAGCCCTATTTAAAAGAGTTGAGTATATTTATGATTTCCAGCCATATGGTAAGGCGAAGTCCTATATGTAAGAGTCAAATAATTGAAAGTGAAAAAGGTTTATTTATATATATATTTATATGTTATGCCTCATATAACTTCACAAGTGTATAATGTCACATTGAGAGGTCAAAATGAGTATATAACATGATATACGTGATGTGATATGTTAATTTGGTATTGTCCTTTTAGACTTAGCTTAAGGCCCAAAGTGGTGTAATAGGACAAGAAATGAGAATTGAGCATTTAGGGTATAAATTTTTGAAAGAAAGGAGTCTTTTTGCACCCAGTTGTTTAGTTTTAGATTGGATCGTCAGATTAAGTCCAAACTTACCTCCTTAGATAGATTAAGTTTTAGGTAGGTGCTTGAATAACTCTAATTGGACGAGATATGTGAAAATGATGAGTGATAGAAGTTTGCCAATTGAACTACCATATGACTGCTATCATATGTGTCATGGTCCATTGTGTGCCACGCCATGGCATATGGCACAAAAAAGATTAAAGTTATGGCTCTGTATCACATGTCACAGCACATGGTGGTATGAGCCGTGGCGCGTGGCACTTTTCTAAGGGAAAATATGTTGTGTTTTATTGAGTTGTATGATGGTGTTTATGCTTCATTAGCCCTCTTATTTGAATATATATTTTAAAAAGTCAGGATCTTGCATTTTGTAAACAATTTGAGGGCTATTACTCTATTAATATGTGATTGTTGTTTTTTGATTTTGTGTTAGGAATGGTAAAATCCAAATTAAGTAAGTGACTTTACAAAATAACATCGAAGCTATATGATCAAATAAAAGTCCTCATAACAGAAAAGAGGAGACAATACCGATTCTATATAAATAGCACTAGTGTTACAAATAAAGTTATTAATTCAGTGCAAGTGCTATTGAAAAACACAAGTGCTGTTTTAACTCAAACAAAGACATAGGATGAACAAGATCAATGTTAAATAGATAGTATTAGTGCAAAGAAAAAAGTTCAAGGGATAAAGAATTAATTTCATAGGTTTAAAGGGGTCACACTGGTGTTAGAATAAGTAGGACGGTGTTATATGAAACACGAACCAATAGAGAAGTGGAAACAATTCAAGTAGCACCGGTGTTAAAGCTTTTAGTACTAGTGCTAAGAACACAAACAATTTATAGAACAAGATTTCATTAAGCATATAGATTATAGTTAAGTCAAATACTTAACTAATAAAGAGATATTTGGATATAAGAACCTTTGTTATATGAATAAGCTCACACTTAGCCAATTTAGATTAATTTTAGGCTAATTAACTTAGGTTGAAGTTAAATAACCTAAATGCACAAAAATTCTCTTTATTTTGTAATAATCAAAACTAGGGTTTAACAAAGAGTATTATCTATCTTCAAATTTACATCATTTTCATTTTTTTGGATAATATCTTTACTAAATGAATAAATCATTTGTTCATAATATGTTATTTACTGCCATTGATTATGAAATTTCTTTGAATTACTAATAAAAAAACACATATTATTCTCTCGTTATTCATGATTTTTTATTTTACTATTTTAGGTATTTGATTTTTTGTAATAAGCTAAGTGTCTAGATTTTTTTACGGATCTAGTTTAATCTGTTTTGAGCAAATGACTATATTTTCTTATTTTTGATTCATGATAGTATATCAGCGATATACTATTATATATCACTAATAAACCATATTATTGATAACTTACAAACACTATTTAATCTTGTAGATATGGGGATGATTAATCTCATCATTTTTTATAATGGAAAATGGGATTCAAACAATCATTATATGAATAGTTCATACCTTGAATTTCTTGTGAAAGATACAACTTCATTTCTTAATATTATGCAAATTGTGTATGAGAAATTACAATTGAATGCAAGTTAAGGTTAAATTGATAGTTTCTTTTGATATTGAAACTTTAATACATAGCATTTTAGAGGTCAAGAATAACAATAATTTGATATGGTATTTTAATTTATTGAGAAATTTTAATCTCTTTAACTTTTAATTGATTATCTCTATTTCTAATGGACCTTTATCCACACAAAAAGTGTTTGAACCTTATCATGAAAGAGCTAATTCCTTAACTTCATGTTCTTTTACATTTACCAACAGTAAGCATTGTAGTAAAGCCAATGAGCTTTTGCAAATGGATGATATTAAGGAGGGAGATGTGTTCTTTAGCAAACTAGATATTCAAAAAGTTTTGCAACTCTTAGCTATGAAGAAGAATTTTGAATACAAAACTCTCAAATCAAATGGTCAAAGCTTACTATTACATGTAGTTTTAATGATTGTAATTGGTATATATGGGCCCCAACAATTTCTTCTACAAAAGCTTGGGTCATTAAACAATATGTTAAGAACCAAACTTGTGCTACTAATGTCATGCACGGAGATCATAGGCAAGTAACAAGCCTTATTATTTGTGAATGTGTGAAGCAAAAATTCATTAATGGAGAATGTAATGACTCAAAATCAATTATTAAGCATATGCATAATGGATTTTGTAAAGTACCCGAGTCCGAACTATAAAGTCCCATCTCAACCCGTGCTTTACCATTCCACACCACACAATCAATTAATCAAAATTAAAGTAATAGCCTTTTATTTATTTTCAAAATCATAGGATCCCGACTTCTTAAAATATATATTCAAATAAGAAGTCTAATGGAAGCATAAACACACTTGAAAGACTCAAAATATCACAATTTCTTAACTCTAAAAAAGGGCTGTGTGTTGCGGCATGTAACACGTGCACCGTGACATATGGCATAGAATCACACGCTTTATTCCTGACTACATCATGCATACAGAGGGCCTATTTAAATTTCTGCTATCATTTTGATAGCAAAAATGATGAACTTTTGGCGTGTGCTATTTTCACACCCGACATTTAATTGGAGTAATTCAAGTGCCCATATGAAGCTTGCAATGTATACTAGCTAATAGAATAAGTTTGAACTAGATTTGATAGTTCAAACTAAAATTAGACACCCAGATGCAACTTTTTCTTTCAAAAACTTACACCCTAAATGCTCAATTCTCATTCCTTGTCCCATTAGACCACTTCGGGCCTTGAACTAAGTTCAAAATGACCATATACATCTGATTAACATCATAATACACATATATCACATTAATATCCTATTTTGGCCTCTCAAAGTGTAGTCTTATATAAGGAAAACAAATATACAACACATAATAACATATACAATTAGACTTGTTTCACTTTCAACCCTCTACCTCACCAAATGGTCGGGAATCACAAATGTACTCAACTCTTCCAAATAGGGCTCTGCCTCACCATTTGTGTCAAGTTCATTCCATTTATGCCAGGTCCTTATCTCACAACACAACATACATTCAATTAACATAATCAATCACAATTAACACATACATACACTAATAGAACAAGTTACAACACCATACACTTGCTTGTCTCGCATTTAGGCCTATGCACGTACCCTCAATTGGAACACCCTCAGTATAATGCAATATCATATATACATATGTATACAAGTAAGATTCATGTCATAATTTACTCTCTTAAGTTCACATACATTTATGCATCCTAGTTGGCAACTCAAATTCTATCAACAGGTTATATATTCATTTTTACTTAAAGGTAGTCATTCCATTACCAATTGAGGCTATTCTTTTATCGCTTCCTTTCTCAGCCTTCTTAAGCTCTCTTTACCTATATTTAAAAGTAACGAAGTGAGACATATGTTCTAGTAACTCAAACGTAATTCAAATTACCAGTTAGTAAGCAAAATTATAAACGAGCAATAAAGTAGCATGTACAATGATAAAAGAAATAACATATGCATATATAGTAATTCATTCTCATCAATCTCATTATGCTCATGCAATGCATTCCTGGTTTCCCCTAGCATAGTAAACTTTACACCTGGACTAAGCCATCCAGTCACAAGGAACAGGGCCCACCATACCAATGCATTCTTGGTAGTCTCTTAGGTCCGTCATGGTGGAGTTAAGCTCTACATTTTAAATCATCAAGACTTCCAAGCCTTATACAGAGTAGGACCATAGGCCCCTACCTTAATCTAGGGTAACCTTGTAGATCATTCAATATCATAGGTCTGTTATGGCAGAGTCAAACTTTACGCTTTGGATCATCAGGACTGCTTCTTATAAGTTCATCCTGGTAGAGTCAAGCTCTACACTCTAGATCATTAAGACTTCTTAGACCTACTCATGGTAGGGCCATGTTTCCCCTTGCCATAATCTAGGGTATATCTTACAGATGCGATACATGTCAATGCATGTACCACTTCTCAAATTCATTTCAATCAATACTCACACACCTGCATGCATATACTTTTACAAGCTACTACTCTATTAATTCGCAATACAATGCACATAGTTATATCAAAATATTGCAAATAATTTCATAAATAAAAAAGTAAAAAGGTTACTCCAATTACCTTTAACCCTTGCTACTAAAGGTTACTAATCACACTAAGCTCACAAGGGCGTAGATTCTCATGAGCAACTTCACAAGTTCTCAATCTACATAAAACAGTGCCCCTTAGTCAATTCTCAACACATTTCATGGGCATTAATTCAGCTAAATTGAATTCCTTAACATATAAAATAGTTCAATTGAATAATTTTTAATTCACTTATCCATTATTCATGGCTACTAATCCTATAGGCTACTTAATTAACCATAATAACCTCTTAATCTATTTATTCACCTAAAATCTCACTATTAACCAAACTTTTAGGTTATTTTGAGCTTAAATGCTCAAAGCTCAATAATTCAACTCTATACTAGTCATAAAACCTTAATTAGATATTCAATATCTCATTTCTAACACTTTTTTTAGATTATAATACCTTAGAATCCCATGATTCAATTTCTCAACTGATAAAATCCAATGAAAAGGGGTAGAATTGAAGCTTAAGATTGTACAATACTTACCTAGCAAAATATCAACTAAAGTAGACTCTCGAGTCCAACTATGGCTTGCCTTAGTAGAGATATGATCTATCTCATATTTTACATGTTAAAATACTTGGTTTTTGGCATCAAATTGTGCATAATAGGGTTTAATTTTTGGTTTTGAATTGTCATTTCTATATTGACTTTATGAACCTTAATAATAATTGTGATCTTAGGCCTTAATTCTCATTTTCTTCCTTTTTAATTTGTCTTTTTAGGATTTATTTAGTTTTGTATCTTTTATTTTCAAATTCTTGAAGAAGCAAATTTGGAACTAAGGGACAAAGACTAAGTCAACTTCATTGAAAAAATTCAAGAGCAAGGAAGGACTTATTTGGCATTTTAATTTTAGAATTAAAGAGCTGAGTTGGTGCCATTCAGAAATTTATTTGAGGAAGGAATAAAAGTTTTAAAGGAGCATGTTGGGTGTGAAATTAGGATCAAACTTGAGGAATCATAAGATGACATCATCATATGTGAAGTAAGAACTATATATGCGTGAATTAAATCTGATGCAAGAAGGAGCTTAGAATGACATCATCATAAGGCATAATGAAGCATTTGGTGTGTAATTCAATGCTGATTCAAAGAAGGCATTGGGTAACATCATCATGAGGATTAGCAAAGAGCATTTATGCTTGACTTAAGATCTAAATCCATGTAGAATTCACGTGGCAGCTGGCTGAAGCTCAATGAAGTCACACTTTTAACACTTTAATCACATGTTCCTTGCTCTATGATCAGCATTCTTGTACGCCATTCTTCCTCTGATTTTTTAGATTTATTTGCTCAATTTTAATTCATTTTTGTAGCTCATAATTAGCCACATTCAGATCTGGAACTTTGGTTTCATCACCATTTAGCTTTGGAATTATCACCACTCGCATTTTCCACACACACTTAATCCTTTATTTTTTTTCATTTCAGCTTTATACTTCACTTCTCTTCAGATTTTCCAGATTTGCTCTCTTCATTTTCTCTCAATTTTCGTCCATTTTTCTCTCATTTTTCCAAATTTAGTTCATCATCTTCCATCTAGCTTCATCACACGTCCAAACTTCTCTTCTTCTCCAATCCAATTTTGACCACTTCAAGCTTCATTCTAGCACATAATTTCATCCAGCACACACCAGTTCCAGATCTGATCTTCATCTTCATACATTCATGGAGGCTTCTCAAGGTCTGATTCAAGTAAAGAGGAAGAGCATGAGAGGTTGATCATTTAGAGCTCCAAGAAAGATGACTTGACATTATGAGATTTTCAAATTTGTAATTGTTGTTTATTTTGTTGATTTCATATTCTTATTTTAATTCTTTAAGGATTCGATTCTGAACCTATGTTTAGTTAAGGAATTTGTGATTCTAATTCAAATTTGATGAGAATATGAATGTTGAATTTAGATTTTTATGCTATTTTTAGTTTTGAAATTCATGATTTACCTTGATGTTCTAGGGTTATTTCATAAGTTCTTTCTAATTCTTGTTCAAGTTCTTGTGCAGGCTTGAGTTAGATCCATATTGGTTATATGAATTTGACTTAAGCTATTTTTCTTCCACTAGTTTTGGTCTAAAACTTGTGTAGAACAAGGCTGAATACAATGTTAATTTCTATGTTCACTTGACCCAGATTCATTAGTGTCCATTGAGTCTAATGGTGTACCACACTTAGAGGTTTCTAAGTGTCTCATTGTAGGTTAATTAAGAAGGTTTATGATGTTATAATTCTGGAAATCAATGATTAATGTTAGGAAATCTAACTTGGGCTCAGGATAATCATCATTCATTTCATTATAAATAAAATAGAATTTTACAAACATTTATTGCTGCATTATAGAGCTAATTTAGTCACTTGAAAAATCAGATTAATTTGTGGCATTTGAACAATGATTTGTATGCTTTGCTCTTTAGGAAAATAACCTAGAATACTAACTTCTACATTCTAGTAAAATTTGATAACCCAAGGTGACTAAAGGGTTCATTAATTGGCAATGTTGTCAGGGAGCAACTAGCCATACAAATTGTTATTTCAATTGCTGTTTTTAATTTGTGTTCATTTTTGTTAAATTTGGAATTTGTGACTGTGGTGGCTAGCACGTGTAATTGAGCATTTGATATCTTTGTTAATCTTGTTTGCTACTGGATTTAGCTATTAAGTCATTAATTCTGGATGTGCAAGCCAAATCTGTCAAGGTTAGCTCAAGTGCCAGCAAGTTGTGAGAATTTGCTCTGCCCAGAAATTTTACATGAAAGATGGATGGGTATAATTTTCACTAGACATGTCTTTTTGAGCTGATTCTTATTTCATTTGTTCCTGGTTATCTTAGAAACATTTTGTTTGTTGAACACAATTGCTAATTTGGCCATTAAGTGGGTTGAATTTTTGTTTGACTGAAACAGGATTCACTAGAATTTCCAATGCTAAAGACCCTAATTCGAAAAAATACTGGGAAGAATTGACTACGAATTTTTCCTTGAAAATTAGATTGTATAACATTTCAGGTAAAAATTTCAGCTCAATTTGATTTAGGACTAGAGAGTTGTGCACTGAACAAGCACATAAGGTCCACTGCTGACTCCCAGTGACACTCCAGGCAGACAGGGCTAACTTTGGTTGAGCATATCTCTCTCCCTACTTAGAAATTTTGTTTATAAAAATTCCTGAATTCAATTTAATTTTCTATATTTATTTTGCTAGTTTTGAGTTCTTGCTAATTGTTTCTTTTTCACTTTCAAAAAAATTTACAAAAATATTGCTTTAGTGTGTTTTAATTCTGCCAGTTTTTCAGAATTTTGCCTATTTTCATATTTTGATTTTTTTTCTTAACTCCAGTATCATTTCTTGGGTGTTTTGAGCTATATAAGTCTTGTATAACTTGTAAGGGCATATTCTTCTTCTTTAAACACTTTAGTTGAAAATTAATTGAATTTTGGATAACATGGTTGGGTACTTTCATACTAATAATTTTAATAGGCCTAATGCTCAACTGGAGGACATTTATGCTCGTCTTGATTTTCTACAAAGATCCATTGCTAGCCCATCTCAACCTTAAGGATCCTTCATGTCCAAGGCTTTTAAGGCTCCTAGTTGTGGGATTTGCAACTCAACCATGCATACCACTTCTACTTGCATGCATGCCTTTGGAAATCAAAATGTTGGGGCTGTTTATCAACAACAAAGGCCCTACAACTTTCAAAACAACCAATGTGGTAGAAATTTAGTTGAGGATAATTATGGGAGCAACTACAATCTAAGTTGGATGCAACACTCTATTTTTAGTTATGGAGGCAACCTGGAGGATATCCAACCCTTCTCTATTCAAGATGGTAGGGGTGATAACCAAATGCACTCTTACCTTGAAAATTTTGAGAACAGCATGAGCAACTTTAGCTAAAAGATGGATTTTTATATTTCCAATGGTGATTCTAAGTTGGATATATTGCTAAAGAGGATAGATAATCTTGAATTAAGATAACAAAGCACTAATTTGGTGGTGCAACAATTTAGGAATTCAAATAGCATTAGCCAAGCTCAAGGAAGTGAAAAGCTCCTAACTCAACCTGTCATTAATTCAAAGTGCCGTAGTGTAATTGAGTTGAGGAGTGGAAGAGTTCTTGAAGCCATTTTAAGTGCCTCAAACCATGGTGGCAACACGCCTAATGAGGTTGTTTCAAGGAATTCTTAAATTTATGATGAGAGCACACTTCCTCTTGATGCTTCATGTGATTCCACTTGCTGTGACAGTAAGCTAAATGTGCATCTAAATGCCTCAAATAGCTTCAAGAACACGCCTCCTACCTCTTTAAGTCCTTAAGTGATTGATGATGAGGATGACTTTATTGAAGAGATTGTAGTTGAGGATGGAAATAGGACAAGATTAGCTCTGAATGCTCAATTAAAAGAGGCAAAATTGAGCTCAAATCAAGGCCAAGACAGTACTAGAATAGCCACGGTTTACCCTTCTTCCAAGGCAAATGAGAATGATTCAAGCAAGCCTAAGCAGAAAGAGGTGTTGGGAAGAAGAGAGCCTCCAAAGGAATATCAAATTAGGGACCCTATTCTAAGGGATATGCCATTCCCTAAGGCCTTGACTAGATTTGCTAAGAGGGGGCAAGAAGAAGATAGGAATGATGTGTTTGATATGTTAAAGAAGTTAGAAGTAAACATATCACTTCTTGACATGATAAAAAGCATGCCTAAGTGTGCAAAGTTTTTGAATGAGTTGTGCACTACTAAAAGAGGATTCAAACCATTAGCTACAATTCAAATGAGTCCTAATGTGAGTGCTATCTTTAAGCCACAATTTCCTCTAAAGTGTAGAGATCCAGGGGCTTATACCATTCCTTGTCAAATAGGAATGTGTTTGTTCAAGAGGCCTTGATTGATCTCGAGGCAACCATCAATGTTATGCCCACTCATATCTATTCTTCCCTTAATCTTAGTGGTCTACAAAATTGTAGTGTCATCTTACAATTAGCCGACCGAAGCACTATGAAGCTTAAGGGATTCTTGGAAGATATCTAGTAAAAGTGAAAGACTTAGTTTTTCAGCAGATTTCTATGTGTTGGATATGCAAGAAGGAGGGCAAGGCACCCTTATCCTTGGGAGACCTTTTATGATGACTTCAAGTACTATTTTGAATATGAAAGAAGGTAAATTCACCATAGAGTTCATCGATAAGAAAATTAAATTTAACATTCTTGATAGCATGAAAAACTGTTTTGTGACTTATAGCCTTCATTTCATTGATATGATTGAGGATGTACGTGTTGATGAGGTCTCCATGCTTCTTATTTGTGAGATTAATGATTCCTTGCTTGATTTTACATGTTCTTACACCCATGAGTTTACTCGTGTGAATTGTAAAGATGTTGCTTCAATTCTATCTAATTTTAAGGATTTTGATGATTTGCATTCATATGAGTATGAGAATATGATTAGCATGCATGATTCATCTCATATTGATCACATTAAAGCACATGACATTTCTACTTCCATTCATGATCATACTATTGCTTCTGTGTGTGATTTAATTGCTTTAGATGAATTACATAATTTAGATAATAATTCTTAAATTTCTTATGCGTCATTAATTGAGTCAGGTGATGCTAGTGCTTTGGTACATTATGATGGCTCTAGCTCATCTCTTTCATGTGACATGTTACCACATCACTTGCCTTGCACTAATTTGATGAATTCTAGAATTTATGATGATTATTGCTTTTGTGTGCCTAATCCTTCTTCAAGTGTGGGGAAAAGTTCTTCTTGTGCTGTTCCAGGTGTTCAAGTGTCTAAGGATGAAGAAGAATAAGGTGTTATGGACCTTACACCACCATTAGGCGCCACTTTGATTGATGATTCCATAGGCGTATCTACTTTCACATTTTCATTAGATGAGTCTATATCTTTGCTTGAGTATGATTCTCCTTATATTTGTGGCTTAGAGAGTGCACATCATTCTATTGGCTCTAGTTCATTAGATTGTAGTGATACTCTATGTTTTTCCATTGATGATAGTGATGATTATGCCACATTCTCTTTTAATGTTTCACTTAATCTTAACCATTGTGTAGAGAAGAGTTACTGTTTTGATGATTTAGGTGAAGCATTAGAGAGGAAGATCAAGATTCATGATGACCATCAAAGTGCAATAGAGACCGAATTCAAGATTGATTCCATGCATCTTGAGAGTTTTTCTTTTCATGTTGATGATTACTGTCACTCTTATGATATGATTTGCACTTTGGATGATATTGAGCATGAATCCTTTTTGTTTGATTTTAAGGATTCAGTTGATGCTATCATGTATTCTATATTACCTTTAGCTCTTGATTCTTTTGAGTCTTATGCACCTATTGATTTGATTTTGAGAGCTAAAGATGGTTTTGGTATCTATTTGCATAATTTTACTCCTCCCCTCTTGGTGGAGTTGAGTTTCATTTTGTGAATTTACATGATTATTTTGATGATGCCACCTTTGAGTTCTTAGTTAAGAAGTTTGCATTTAATATACCTTTACTAAGAACTAACTACATAATGAATCCCAAGTATGGGGTTGTGATTTTTGAGTTGACTAGCACATCTAGCTTATTATATGATGATTTGAATTTTCTAGATTTCATTGGATGTGCTAGATACTTGGATGCTTCTATATCACATCTCTACATTTTTCTTGTGATTTCTTCTTTAGGTTATGAGGGCACCCATCAAAGAGATCACAATAAGAGGTTTGAACTTAAGGTCCTCCACTATAAAGATCCTCCTTGAGTTTTTCAAAGGTTGTATCTCTCCTTCCTATTTCCTTTTTTATTGCTTTGGCTGATTCACAAATCACACAAGTGGAGCACTTATTGGGATATGCATGCTGTCACTATTACACACATGTGGTACACACCCTTTCTTTGCTTGTGTTTGTGTTTGTGAATATCATTTTGAGTTCAAGTGTGGGGGAGACATGACCTATTCCAGAGGTAAAAAAATAAAAATTTTGAAAAAAAAATTCTTGTCTTTGATTAGGTTTCTGTTTTAGGATTTCTCTTTGTATTTTTTAAATGACTATTTTTCTTACACTTTTACATGCATTACAGATTTGAGCTTTATTTTTTCTATCATGATTTTTGCATGCATTAGGGACAATGTTGTTTAAGTGTGGGGGAAAGTGTGTTTTTGAAAGAAAAACTTTTTGTTTTGTGAGCAATCTTGAGTTTTGAAAAGGATCTTAGTTTTTGCATTTGAGTTTGAACTCTTAGAGATGTTGTTTTCTTTAGTTAAAATCTATTTTGAAGCAATAAACCATTTGGTTGAGTGTAATTGATTAAGAGAGGCAAGAATAAACCATATGGAAGGGCCTTTCAATCATTGAGACTTCTATGTTCCTTGGTTTTGTTAATCCTCTAGAACTTGTTTTCTCTCTTACTTGAGGCTATACTTATGCATTGGTTGTAGGGAAAGTGATTATAGCCATCATTAAAGTGCCCAAGGCCTTTTAGCTAACCCTTGATTACTTGATCATCCCTTATTTAGCCAAATAGAGCCTTCTATTGTTTTGTCATTTTTTAAACACTTGACCTATTTTGGATATATTGCATGTATTTTCATTTGGTATGTTTCAATGTGCATTGACTATTTCTAATTAAAATAGCAGATAACATCTAGTGGGATCCATTTCATTTATTCACATTGGCTATACCATTCCATTCTTATGATTAAAGAACATTTCTTGAGTTGTACCCAAATGTTGGAAGCTATTTTTTAAAGAAAAAAAGAAAAAAAATAAAATTGGGAAGAAACAGCAAGATAAAAACAAAATAAAGAAAGAAGTGATACAAAAGAAAGAAGGAAAAGATTGTAGAAAAGAAAAAATATATTTGAGAAAAAGAGCTCCAAAGTGGATCAAAGAAAAGCAAAAGAAAGAATTTGAATAAGCAAGCTTCCTTGGGTTTGTTATTTGATTCACTTGTTCCTACTTATAGATTCACATCTCATCTCTATTATCTCTATCATTTCATCTCATTCTTGGCCAATTATTCATTCCATTCATGATCCCTATTATGTTATCTATTTAGTTTAGTTTTAAGTAGTCTTGTATATTGAGCATATTTATATTTTGGCCAAGACAAGTTTCTTGAGCCAATCCCTACCCCTTTCACATGCAAATATAAGTTTACCTTTCATTGAGCACATTACATCCTTGTGGAAGTCCATATGATTCTTGGAAACCATTATATCTCAGTAGTAGGAGAGATAGAGGGATTACAAGTCTATGGTAGGATGACTTGCCAAGGAACTTGAGTGATATTTGTATCCTTATACACCAAGTGCTTGAGTGAAACACTAATCTGGTGAGGTTTCTCTTTGAGATTACATTTTTGCAAATGGTTTACTTGTGATATACCAAGGTTTCTCTAAAGATTGGAACATTGATTTGGTTCTTGTGATAGTGCATTGACTTTGAAAATTGGATTTACTATTAAGAGCTTGCATCATTGTGTTGTTTTCTTGTCTAGGTTTCTAAGAGTTTTACCCGAAGAGCAAAATCCAAGTGTGGGGGAATTGATCTATCTCATATTTTACATGTTAAAATACTTAGTTTTTGGCATCAAATTGTGCATAATAGGGTTCAATTTCTGATTTTGAGTTGTCATTTCTATGTTGACTTTATGAACCCTAATAATGCTATTTGATGATTGTTTTGACACTTTCATACCCTAATTGTGATCTTAGGCCTTAATTCTCATTCTCTTCCTTTTTAATTTGTCTTTTTAGGATTTATTTAGTTTTGTATCTTTTATTTTTAGATTCTTGAAGAAGCAAATTTAGAACTAAGGGACAAAGACTAAGCCAACTTCATTGGAAAAATTCAAGAGCAAGAAAGGACTTATTTGGCATTTTAATTTTAGAATTAAAGAGCTGAGTTGGTGCCATTCAAAAATTTATTTGAGGAAGGAATAAAAGTTTTAAAGGAGCATGTTGGGTGTGAAATTAGGATCAAACTTGAGGAATCATAAGATGACATCATCATATGTGAAGTAAGAACCATATATGTGTGAATTAAATCTGATGCAAGAAGGAGCTTAGAATGACATCATCATAAGGCATAAGGAAGCATTTGGTGTGTGATTCAATGTTGATTCAAAGAAGGCATTGGGTGACATCATCATGAGGATTAACAAAGAGCATTTATGCATGACTTTAGATCTGAATCCATGTAGAATTCACATGGCAGCTGGCTGAAGCTCAATAAAGTCACACTTTTGACACTTTAATCACATATTCCTTGCTCTATGATCAGCATTTTGATGTGCCATTCTTCCTCTAATTTTTTAGATTTATTTGCTCAACTTTAATTCAGTTTTACAGCTCATAATTAACCACATTCAGATCTGGAACTTTGGTTTCATCACCATTTAGCTTTAGAATTATCACCACTCACATTTTTCACACATACTTAATCCTTCATTTTTTTCATTTTAGCTTTATACTTCACTTCTCTTCAGATTTTCTAGATTCCCTCTCTTCATTTTCTCTCAATTTTCGTCCATTTTCTTCTCTTACTTTTCCAGATTTGGTTCATCATCTTCCATCTAGCTTTATCACACATCCAGACTTCTCTTCTTCTCTAATCCAATTTCGTACACTTCAAGCTTCATTCCAGCACATAATTTCATCCAGCACACACCAATTCTAGATCTGATCTTCATCTTCATACATTCATGGAGGCTTCTCAAGGTCTGATTCAAGTGAAGAGGAAGAGCATAAGAGGCTGATCATTTATAGCTCCAAGAAGGATGACTTGACATTATGAGATTTTCATATTTGTAATTGTTGTTTATTTTCTTAATTTCATGTTCTTATTTTGATTCTTTGAGGATTCGATTCTAAACCTATGTTTAGTTAAGGAATTTGTAATTCTAATTCAGATATGATGAGAATATGAATGTTGAATTTAGATTTTTATGCTATTTTCAATTCTAGAATTCATGATTTACCTTGATGTTCTAGGGTTATTTCATAAGTTCTTGCCGATTCTTCTTCAAGTTCTTGTGTAGACTTGAGTTAGATCTATATTGGTTATATGAATTTGACTTAAGATATTTTTCTTCCACTAGTTTTGGCCTGAAACTTGTGTAGAACGAGGCTGAATATAGTGTTAATTTCTAAGTTCACTTGACCCAGATTCATTAGTGTCCATTGAGTCTAATGGTGTACCACACTTAGAGGTTTCTAAGTGTCTCATTTTAGGTTAATCAAGAAGGTTTATGATGTTATAATTCTGAAAATCAATGATTAATGTTAGGAAATTTGACTTGGGCTCATCATAATCATCATTCATTTCATTACAACTAAAATAGAATTTTACAAACATTTATTGTTGCATTATAGAGTTAGTTTAGTCACTTGAAAATTCAGATTAATTTGTGGCATTTAAACAATGATTTGTATGCTTTGCTCTCTAGGAAAATAACCTAGAATACTTACTTCTACATTCTAGTAAAATTTGATAACCTAAGGTGACTAAAGGGTTCATCAAGATGGCTTCCTCTTCTCTTTCAGATGCATCTCTAGCTCTCTTTTTTCTAATTTCACAAGCTATTCATGTCAGCTTTAAGTTATTCTCGGACAGTGCACCATGGCACATACAGCTTCCATCGCGACGTGTGGTGTAGTGAAAAAATTCTTAATTGTGCTCATGCGTCTGTCTCGAACTATCTCTCTACCCTTCAATCCTATCAATGCAACACCTAAACAATACAAAACATTAACTTAAAATCTAAATCACAATCCATCCCCTAATTACTAATTTACCCCTAATTAGAAACTAGTTCTTAGGATTGAAATTCAAGATGTTGTAAATTTAAAGTTGGTGTTAGTTATTACAAGTCATGGAGGGCAAAGGAACATGTTTTGGAAGCAATTCAAGGTTGTCTAGAGGACTCTTATACCCAATTACCTTTCATGTACTATGCTTTAACTCACATAAATCTTGATATGTATTTATCAATGATATATATAAGTTTATCGATGATATATTTAGATAGTAATTATATTAGAACTATTGTTTTATTTAGACAATAACTATGTTATGTATTCTACTTAGTTGTTTCATTCATTAATAACACAATATAAGTACTGTTACGACTACTGAAAATGGTGTTAATGGTCATTTTAAGTATTTGTTTGTATTGTTTATTGCTTTTATTAAGGGATGGAGTCATTGTTAGCCAGTTATATTGGTTGACAGAACTTAACAACAAATATGTAGGGACTCTTTTAATTGCATGTACTATAGATGCGAAAAATTTAGTCTTTCCCTTAGCATTTGCAATTGTTGACTCGAAGACCAACGCTTCTTAGTAATGGTTTCTCTACAAGTTGAAGTGTGCATTATGTTTTTGTCAAGACCTAGTATTTGTTTTAGACAAGAAAAATAATATCCCAAAGGCTGTGTCTAATGTATTTTATAATGGTACTTATTGCATTTATGTGCAGCATTTGTTAGGTAATATAAGAATAAAGTTCAAACACCCTTTAGTTGCTGGTATCTTCAATTGTTGTGCTAGGGTCTATAAATTTTCTAATTTTGAAAGCGAGATATAGAAATTAGATCAAGTGGTACTTGGCATTCATGATTACCTTCTTGATATGGGTTATGAAAAGTAGTCACGTTATTCTATAAGGAGAAGGTATGATATTATGACTTCTCTGTCATGATAGCAGAAATTCGAATAAGCACGCCGTGGTTCATGGTGACACTTGCCAAGGCACATGATACAGAACAAGCTGAGTGTGTGGCTCTATGCTACATGCCACAGTACACATACTGCATATCGCGGTGTACAGACTAATTCTTAGCCTAATTTTATGATTTTAAATACATGCAATCGAGATAGGTATACTCATGGGTTGTGTTCGCTACGCATTATACAAATGAGTGATTTGCTTCCACTGTGTATTCTCTGATATGGTATGATTTTGGAAAGTTTTACAAACAAGTCTTTGGCCAAAGCTTTTCAAACAAAATATTTAATTATTGTTCTGATTTACGATGTGTTGATTCTATTAATCTTCTCCTGTATCTGGTAGATATAGGGTAGGGTTGTAATAGCCTCACCGACATTACTATATGCTCTACTTCAATAAACCTTAATCAATTCCCAATCATTTAATTTAGGAACTTTGAAAAGCTTAGGATCCTAATAAAGATTTTTAGAAATCATTTTACAAATCACTTGGGTTATAAAACTTCACATACACAGCAGAAGCATTAAGTATACGAGTATCAAATACCAAGAAAAACATGTGTATCACGACATGTGGCACAAAAATCACATCTGCTTGCTTTGTGCCGTACGCCACGGCATGTGAATATACGATTTGCGGTGCACACACTTGAAATTGCTGTCAATTTTGCAATTTCTGAGGTGAACTTTAGATATGTGCCGTTTCCACATAAAATGTCCGATTGGGATAGTTCAAGTGCCCATATGAAACTTATTTTGAAATCTAACTAATGACACTAGTTTCATTTCAATCTAATATTTTTATCAAAAATTGAACACCCAAGTGCATTTTAATCATTTTATGTCAAAATATTTCTACTTAAGTGTCTTAATTTTAAACCAAATGTCATTAGCTACTTTTTAGGCCTTGACCACATCTAAATGAATAATACTCACCTGATTAACCATACACATGCACAATATAATACATATACACATATTTGGCCTGTAAACTACCCATATCATACTTTAGGCCAAAATCATATTTTCATTTCTATAATCTCATATATGGCTAAATCATCACACATACACTGCAAATACCTCATATTCACACACATACACATTTATCCACTAGTCCATCTAGTCATTTCACCATTCACGCATACATAAGGGCTAGTGAGCTCAAAATCATCAAACATACCATAAATACCACTTTATGCACATGTATTTACTCTTATGGAAACTTATATACATTCTTGGCTAACAATCTACAAAAATAATTACACCATTTCTTACAAAGACTTAGGCGAAAGATTCCAACTCAACCTATGTCCTTCCCTTTAACCTACTTGTACCAAAACCTGAGAAATGTAAATAACCACGAGTGAGATAACAATCTCAGTAACTAATCTAGTTTATCAAATGCTTATTATCACAAATAACCATGTTAAAGTATAAAAACTAAGGTAATATAACATACATATAAAAGTATGAAGAAATATCATCTTTTCAAGAGTATTTTCATATAAATACACACTAGTATGATCACTTAGCCACTAAACCTCCAATGCTCCCTGATATAAAACCATGGGCTTTCTTGGATCAACTACTTGTTGACCCAAGCATTCTTTCAGTGGTAAAAAAACCTAGCCAAAGATAATTTAACCCACCTGCAGACTATGATTTTCCTCTTCACACACTTGTGATAGAGCCATCATTGACTGCTATCTGCACATTAACGGGCATTAAGGAATTGCTAGATCGATTGGATATCCTATAGTAACAATCCCGTAATATGTTGTACAGATTGCCTATGGTAATATCCCATATAATGCTTGTCCCAAGGTGCCATCCTAATCATATTATTTGTTCACTTAGATATCTCCATACACACACATCCCTACATATCCTGGGTAAACTCCTACCCTCTATAGTTATGCTCTTTTACAATTATCACCAATTTTCACCACATTTCCATACTGCACACTTTCATATAATATACATACATACATACATACATACATATATATATCAAAATCATTACCTTTTCAAATTTCATTTCATAAACTAAAAAATAATTTCAATAACTATCGTGCATAAAACTCATATAGTCAAAATTTCTTATTTGGTATTCACTTCTACATAGTTATAATAGTTAATAGACATAATAAACTATATGGTTACCTTAACCTTTCTGTCCGATAGAAAGGTTTACCTGTTTTACTTCCTTACTTGGATCTCTTTCCACTTATCTACTTGTCACTCACTAGCATCTATATAAAAATTGGCATTCAAAGTCAATTTCTCTATTGGCAAAAAGTGCCAATTATCATAATAACATACTTAATTGCTATCAATTATCATATTACCACTGATTACCCCTCATTTCAAGCTTTAACATTTTCTAGCCAATTTCTCTCATTATTCTCTTTCTAGATTTGGGCAAATCTTATTTATAGCTTCAAAGCTTTATCATTTTGACCCAAACTAGTCACAAAGTACTAGTTTAGTTCCAAAGAACCTTTCTATTACTATAGGGTAAGAAATCAACTCTTTAAAACTCTTGAATTCAATTTCTTATTAGATAGAACTAAGAGAAAATAGGGTAGAATTGGACGCTAAGGAAGTACATGATTTACTGAATAAGTAACAGGTCAAAAACATCGTCCTTGCTCTTGATTTTGCTTGCCCTAACACATCCCTTATTCTTCTCCACTCCAGACCTCTCCCTTACGTTCTTCCTTTCTGTTTTCATGAGCTAAACGTGTCCTATTAAATAAAGTTTTGCATCATGTGCTATAGTGCATCTATCCCCCACAGTGGCACATGGCACAATAAGGGAAACCCTTACTATGCTCACACGCTTTGCTTCAAGATTCTGCTCTTAAGTTAAAATAACACTTCACTATTCAAAACTCTAATCCCATATTAAATCACTAATTCATCTACTAATCAGTCATTAATACAGGATTAGAATTTTAGGATGTTACAAGAACTAGTACAAAAGCATTTTTCACTACAGTTAAAACACATTTTTCATGATAGAAGAAGCTTTATAGTAGAATATCATGTGTAGTAAATAGAAATTTTCGCCACAGGTTAAGCAGAACTGTGGTGAAAGGTATCATTTTTCACCACAGATCTAAGCTCACCTCTGGCAAAAAATACAATGGTAAAAAATATCATTTTTCACTACAGGTGTTAGCTCAACTGTGGTAAAAAATGATATCTTTTGCCATGGTTCCTAGCTTATCTGTGGCGAAAAATATAGTGGTAAAACATATCATTTTTTGCCACAGGTCTTAGCGCACCTGTGGCAAAAAATAGTATCTTTCACCACAAGTTCAAGCTCACCTATGGCAAAAGATGTGTTTAGAGATTTATATATGGCGACAATTGTTTCTATGACTATCGCCATATATCATCTTTTACCATAGTTATAGTGATAACTGTGGCCGTAAATACTATATTTTTATAGATTCACAAATAAATATATACATCCTTTGATTACAAAACCTGCATTAATACATAAACAGTAACTTCAGACACCAGTACAAATATATCTGGTACAAATATATGAACTAAAAGTCTACATTTTTAATACAAATATCTAGAAAGTTTCTACTCTAATCCTGTCAATTCTAAGAAAAATCTAGACCACATATTGTGAATATGTCTCAACTCCTACTTAGAATATGGCTAACTTTGGAAGTGCTGCAAATTAAATAGCAATATATGTATGAATAATAACTTAAGTATACAACAAACAACGTAATTGTAAATTATTATTAACAAATTATTATCTGATCAAATGAGTGAGTGATACCCTGAGTAATGATTTCATACATGAAAATCATCACATAATAACCGCATTATACACTTCTTGGTTATTGAGGACACTATGAAGAAAATAAAAATAATTAAATTTATTATATCAATACTATAATCTTTATTCTAATTAGGGAATAAATTTGAAATCCTTACTTGCATTGGCACCTACTTGATTTCATTTTTTTTCTTGTCAACCATTCCCACTAATTTCCAATATGTCACTAAAGATCTATTTACCAAATATACACACTTAGAAAACTTTAAAAATATTAAATATATGTTATTGATAACACAAAATAGAATTATTCAAATACTTACAATTCAATCAAAGTCTTCATATCGTCGCTTATTTTTCTTTGTAGTGAACAAAACCAGTATATGGTATTTTCATATGGGCAAATGATAGGAAGCATCCAATGATGACTATAATATATTAATTTATATTAATATCACATTATTAAGGAAATTACTTTATAAACTAAGGGATGAATTTAAAATTTAATACCTCTTAATAATTGATAAAAACCAGCACATCTTTTGCTTGCACATCATCTTTCCAATAGTTAAAAGTGGAGACAAGAACCCATAATTATTGTCAACACCAAGTTCAGTTGATATCTTGTAGATGTACCTTTAATACTAAGAAATATGTTAGCAATAAACAAATATTAAATATTAATTTAGAAATAAAACCGAATACTTACATGATAAAAATTTGAATAATTCCCAAGTCTAACCACTCAAAAATAATGAGATCATTAATGTCTTTTTTGGCAACTCTAAACGTAATATGCTTTCCAACAATCTTTTCGATTACATTTATTTCATCAGAAAATTCATCCATGTCAACCACCACTAAAGCCAACCATTTCAAATCATCTTATATCGATTGAGGATTAGAGCCTAGAGATTCTTTTGATTGTAGAAGTTCCTATGATTAATATATAATGAAAATTAAAAATACCTATGATATTAATTAAAAATAAAAAATTGTAATATTTTTATACCTCTTTAATAACCTGTCAGACTAGCTTCTTCAACCAAATAATGAAATTATGCTGAGCTTGTCCTATTGTTTGCACCTCCTCAGTAGGGAATAGAATAAGAGCATTATCATCCACAACCTCTTCAACTATCACCTTTACTTGGTTATGTTGTATCTACTGGTGGTGGACTATAGTTGCATCATTATACACTTTTCCATATGCAACTACTCATTTGCCATGATCCTTTACATAAAGTATGCATGACATTCCTTAATCTGATAGGCTAGGATCGCACATTGGCTCTATAACACCATCGTATTTTGGTGCTTGTTGTGGTTGCATCTACAGACTGCTAATCATTAATTGCATTTCCATCATCATGCTTGACTTGCATTCTGCTATCATCATTTGTACTTGTTGTATTGGCATAAGATTAGATGGTGGAGGCCCAAAATATTGTCTTAAACCCACACCTTTTGAAACCCCTTAACACGGCCAGGGTGCTCTTCACTCTTTAAGGCCGTGGTCAATATATCCTTCCTACCAGTAAACACAAAGATCCCTTCAGAGGATACTTCTGTAAGAGCATCCTAGAACATGCAAATAAATAGAAATCAATATAGTTAAAAAATTTCAATCATATGATTAAGATATTGACTGTAAAGATACGTACAATTTTCTCAACCACTTCTCTAGCCTCTGGGGAAATAAACTCTCCTTTTTTATTCGTCCGTCCTCTCTTCTATGCTTGAGCATGATTAATAGGAGATGGAGGAGAAACATCTTCAATATTATCAACCCCCGCCACTTGTCTTTTAGCTTCCCACTTCTCTTGAGTCATTATATCATAAATATATGCATACCCTCCCTGAGACATCGTATGATTGTATAGAATTTTCTTTCGACGCTCTTGCCCTTTTTGACTTTTTTCCTATTAACAAATAATGAAAAGCACTTGTTAGAAATGAGTTTTTACTAATACTAAACAAATTATCATATTCTTGTTTCACTTACCAAAAATTTAGGATCATGTCTACTATGAATAAATTTCATCCACATGTCATAATCAATAAATAGATATTTCTCCCAAGGTTTTTCCATGTTGACATCATTATCACTATCATCATTTTCGTTGCAACTCTTAGGAAACACATATTTTCTTGTAAGTTTGGACTTAAAGTCCCTCCATCAGTCCCTAGCATACTTTAGCCACTTGTCCTTTAAAAATGGAGTTTCCTTAATATCATAAGTAATTTGCAAAATAAGACATATTAACAAAGAATTTAGTAACAACATAAATGTCAAAATAAAAAGTAGATATGACATATAACAATTAGAAATACCAGTATAGATTCTCAAACATCATTTCTGTCACTTTCATTTACATCATCCCACTCTTCCTCCAAGATACTGATTTTTTTATGTGTCACCAAACCCACAAACTCTTAAAAATGTTTCCTTTCTTTTTATCAATTGGTTGGCCTTTGTCATCAAAATCAAGTTGAATTTTTCCATGTATTTGGGCCAACTTAGTAAGTCCTGTGACCCCTCTTTTACCTCTTTTAGAACTTTTTTTTTTGGTGACAAGATTCTCCATATTTTTCCTAAAATAAATAAGATAAATAAAGTTAGTAGCAAAAAATATAATAATTTTAACTAATGTAAAAATGAAAGTATTAAAAACAAAACCAAATGAATAAAAAAGATCCTATAATATATTGTGTTACCATTAGAAAAATGTTTTAGTTCTCCCATAAACCTTCATCATGATTAGTTCTAACGTCATATACATTATCTTCCACATCCAATCGAGGAGCGGTCGGCACAAAAGGAGGAATCTCTTCAATATCAAAATTTGTTTCATCATTCTCACCATGAGTAAGAAGACTTTTTCCTAATAGAACCACAAAAAACCTCTTATCAACTAGATCAGTAACATAAAAAACTTGTTTTGCATGGGTTGCCATTATAAAAGGCTCGTCCTTATGTTTTGCCTTATTAAGGTCCACTAAAGTAAAACCCAATTTGTCTTCTTGACAACCATTTTTAATATCAACCCACCTACACTTGAAAATGTGCACTAGTTCTATATCTGAGTTTGATTGGAGTGATTTAAGTTCCTACATGAAGCTTATGACATATACTAGCTAATGGAATAAGCTTGGACTCGATCTGATAGTCCGATCTAAAATTGAATACTTGGGTGTAAAAAGTCACTTTTTCTTTTAAAACATTTACCTTAAGTGCTCAATTCTCATTTCTTATCCTGTTAGACCACTTCGGCTCTTAAACTAAGTCCAAAAGGACCACATATACTTGATTGATACTATTAATAACATACACCACATCAATTGCCCATTTTGGCCTCTTAATGCCACATTACACAATTGTGGACTTATATGAGGAATACATATACAAAACATATTCACATATATAAAACTAGACTTGTTTCACTTTCAACCCTCCAACCATCATATATAGGCATTACAAATGTACTCGACTCTTCCAAATAGGGCTCTGCCTTGCCATTTATGTCAAGTTCTCATATAACAACACAATTCACAATCACTATGTAG
This sequence comes from Prosopis cineraria, assembly GCF_029017545.1. Lineage (NCBI taxonomy): Eukaryota > Viridiplantae > Streptophyta > Magnoliopsida > Fabales > Fabaceae > Prosopis > Prosopis cineraria. Next base: position 27,577,710 of record NW_026555333.1, on the reverse strand, counting down.
TCAACACAGACACAGACACACACACACACACACATATGCACACAAGTAGAATAAGTTACATACATCATACACTTGCTTGTTTAGCATCTAAGTCTACCCACATACCCTCTCACTGGGGCACCCTTGCAAGATGCAATATCTTATACATATATACAAGCAAGTTTCACATTATGATTGATATACACATTTACTTATGTATCCTAGTTGGCAACTCTACTATCACAACTCAATATACATTCAATGGTATTGATACCACTATCAAGTGAGGTTACTCTTTCTTCAATTCCTTTCGTGGCCTTCTTGTGCTCTCTTCACCTATGTTCAAAAGTAATGGAATAAGATATATGTCCCAATAACTCAGAGGTAACCCCAATTACTAGTTAGTAAGCAAAATCATAAACAAGCGATAAAGTAACATATGTATCAATAAAAGCAATATCATATGCATACACAAGAAGCCATTTTTATTAATCTCGTTATGCTCATGCAATATATTCCTAGTTCCACCTAGTAAAGTAATCTCTACGCTTGGACTAGGACATCCAGTCATAAGTAACATAGCCCACCGCACCACTACTTAGACTAGGTGATCCTCTTTGTGTATAGGTGGTCTCTTAGGTCCGTCATGGTAGAGTTAAATTCTACGCTCTATATTATCAGGACTTCTTAGCCTTATACAGAGTAGGACTATGAACCTCTACTCTAGTCTAAGGTAACCTCATGGATCATTCAATATCTTAGGTCCATTATGGTGGAGTCAAGTTTTACACTATAAATCATCAAGATTCTTCTCTTAAGTCTATCCTAGCAGAGTCAAGCTCTACGTTCTGGATCATCAAGACTTTCTAGACCTCCTCATGGTAGAGCCACATTCCCTCTAACATAATCTAGGGTATACTTATGGATGTGATACATGTTAATGCATGTGGCACTTTAAATTCATTTCAATCAATACTCACACACGCACATGCATATTCTTTCATAATGCACGTAGTTATATAAAAATACTTGTAAAAATTTCAAAAATAAACAAGTAAAAGGTTACTCCAGTTGCCTTTAAGCCATGCTACTAAGGATCACCAACCAAACTGAGCTCCCAAGGGTGTAGATTCTCACAAGCAATATCACAAGTGCTCAATCTACATAATACAGTGCCCCTTAATCAATTCTCAACACTTTATATAAGTATTGATTCAGTTAAACTGAATCAATTAACACATAAAATGATTCAATTAACACCTTTTGAATTCATACGTCTATTATTTATAGTCACTAGCTCTATATGCTATTCAAATGGCCATAACAACCTCCTAATCCATTCATTCACCTATATTTAACCTAACTTTCTTATGCTAAATAAGCCTAAATTCTTAAAGCTTAACCATTCAACTCTATATTAGTCATAAAACCTTAGTTGTGTATTTGATAGCCTGTTTTAAACCTTTCTTTTAGATTTCAATACTTAGAACCTCATGATTCGATTTCTCAACTAATGAAGTTCAATGAAAATGGGATAGAATTAAAGCTTAGGATTGCAGATACTTACCTAGCAAGTTATTAATCAAAGCAGACTCCAAACCTTAAGATATGGCTTACCCTAGTAGAGTTGACTTTCTCTTCCCCTCCAAATGTGTTTTTAGCAATTCCTCTTATAATTTCACAAGTTGATCATGTCAACTTTAAGTGATCCCTAGACAATGCATAGTGGCCCATGCATCTTCCATCGCAATATGTGGCACAGTGAGTTCAATCTCACTTGTACTCAAGTGTTATGCCTCGGATTATCTTTCTACCCTTCAATTCTATCAATATAAAATCCAAACAATACAAAACATCAACTTAACACCCAAACCACAATCAATCTACTAATTAGTAATTTACCCCTCATTAGAACCTAGTTATTAGGATTAAAATTTAAGATGTTGCACAAACTACCTGAATGTCCTATGGTAACAGTCTCAATATAGCGTTGTACCGGATGTCCCATAGTACTAGCCTAATATAATGCTATGCTAGATATCTCATGGTGCTAGCCTGACTATATGAATTTGTTTACACCTATCTGCATACACACATCCACACATGCCTTAAGTAAACTCCCACCCTCTATGATCATGTTTTTCACACATAACTTATCAATTTTAAACACTTTTCACTATATACATATAAATATATATCAATCAAAACCAGTGATCATCAAACTCTCATTTCACAATTCAATTTCATGCTAAAACTGTTTACATTGCAAAATCATGTATAGAAACTTACCAAACAATAGATTCATAATTATACATCTACTTTTACACAACTATAATAGCTAAAAAACATAACAAACTATATGGTTACCTCAACTCTTTTATTCACAAGAAAGGATTACTCATGTTTTATTCCCTTTCTCAAATATCATTACTTTATTCAATGTGCCACCCACAAGAATCTACATATAAATTAGCAACCAGAGTTAATTACCTCATTGACAGTGCCAATTGTAGCAATTAAGTACCTAATTGCTATCACTTGCTTAAGTCATATCCCTTCTTCTACACCAATCACTACTCAATTCAAATATTAACACACCCATTATCAAACTTCTCTCAATTTTCTCTCTCTAGATTAGGTTAACTTAAGCCTACAGCTTCAAAACTTTATTGTTCCAACTTAAACCAATCATAAAGTCCTAGTTTAGTCCCAAAAAACTGTTCTATTACTATAGAGTAAGAAATTAGCTCTTTAAAACTTTTGAACTTAGTTTCTCAATAGTTTAAACTAAGAAAACATAGAGTAGAATCAGAGGTTAAGGCAATATAAGACTTACCCGATAAACAACAAGTCAGAAACGTCATCCTTGCTCCTAAAACTTGTTGCCCTAGCAGAGCTCCTTTTCTTCTCCACACATGACCTTCTTTTTCTCTATTTTTCTGTTATGTTTTTAAGAGCTAACATACCCTAACTTATAAAAATTATATGACATGTGTTGTGGCACATTCAGCTCTAGCTGTGACTAATGGCAGAGTAAGGAAACTCCTCACACACTCACACGCTCTACTTCACAATACCATTCTCTCACTCAAATTTGTTCATATAACATCCCAAATAGTCAAAATGATATTCCATCACTCAAAACTCTAATTCACATTAAATTACTAATTCATCACATAATTAGTATTAATGTAATAATCAAAAATTCAAGATATTACAATATACAGTTCTATATCAATACTATACCTTAACAAATATTTTTTCAATATCCTTTTAGAACATATATTTAATATTGACTCTTTGTTCTTTATTTTTCTAGGATGACAAAATAATTGAACCTCTTAAAAAAAGGGTAAGAATGAAGAGATGAAAGGTATCGTACCATAGAAAGGTGGAAGGTCTGAGAGGTCAATGATGACACCTGCTGCACTGTAATCTCCTTTCACCACAAATTATGGACCAACAAATAAGGGCAAAGCTTAAAACAAGGACCAAAAATAGGATGATCAATGTGACAGTCCTAATTATGAATTTTTAACTTAAGCACTATAAAAAAGTTAAAAGACTAATGAAGTTGATGCAACTTTAGCATTTTGGCTTTCAATTAATTTTAGTCCTTTATTTAGTATATCACTGATTAACTAAATGGGATTTTTTGTTTACAAGTAGTTCTTTGTTTGCATCTCTTATGCTTTTGTATATCACTAATATGCTTTTGTTTACTATTGATATATAGCTAAATGAAATGAGCAAAGTAAGTAGATTTTTAATTTGGAGGTGATAAAATATAGGAATTCTTTATGATTGCTTTTATGTTGATTATTTTTTTGTTTCCTCCCTTGGGTGTTTTAAATTGCATATTGCATAGAAAGAAAAATTATTTAGGAATTAAATTGATGAAGGATTATTTACAAATTAGGAGTGTTACATCTCTTAGATGATTGTGATATATACATACATCTAATAGACATACAAGCTCACAAGCAAGGAAGATGGATGCTATTGAGAGACTTAAATCTCTTGGCTATATAGTTGGACTGCATGATGTTTCTTGGAGTATGAAGGATAGATACTTCAAAATATGTGCTTGAAATTGTTGTGATTGAAATTCATATACATGATCTAAAATTGAGAAATTCATATACTTGATATAAAATCTTGGCTCTATATCTACATTAATGATCTAAAACCATTTATAATTAGTGTAGTTAAATATTGTTTAACTTTAACAGCTGAACAATAATTGATGTATTATTCTTTATAAAATCTACACAATTAGAGCTATTAATTGTTGTTTATTCAATTTGTTTTGATTTTTTAAAAATAAATTATAGTATTTCCTAATGATTTGGACATAGCATTTGTTTTGAATTAGAGATCATAGCATTAATAACTCTATCAAGTATAGAACTAAGATAGATGATCATCATATGAATATATGAATCATAATAAAAATTAATGTTCATAAGCAATGTACTAAGAAACAAAAATCTAAATTGTTAAAAAAATTTTAAACTTGACTAGTAGGTCCAACTATGGACTTTTGCTTCTTTAGGATGCTAAATCTAATAGGTATATGGTTCTTACAAGTAGCTCTATTATGTCCAAATTGCCCACAATGGCTGCCCCTAACAATTCTCTTGAACTCGCCAACCAATAGAATTTGTGTCTTCTTAGGCTTATTGGCACCTATTTTTGTCTCTGGTGGCATTAAATTTTTTTTCAAGCACTTTACTAGGAACCTTTCAATCACATTAATTGCCTAACGAATGAATTGTTGCCCCATGTGTGCAACCATATGAATACTTTATGTAGTACCTAGAAACAAAAGTATACACAAAGTTGTAACTTGCTAATCACTGCACAAGCATGAGAACAAGAAATCTCATTAGAATGCTACCTCCTGCAAGTATAACTTTTCATCTCCAAGTAAACAATAAAACTATATTTTCCATATGAACTCATTTATATCATTTGGTTGAACCTACAATAAAAATGTAACATAATATAACGACAATAAGTTTTAGATTTAATATATCAATGATATACTATAGCATATCAATGAAGATACATTCAATTGTAAAATGTTACCTCTATGTGTCTACCAAGCTCTATTTTCTTGGACAACTATTTCTCAACCTATGGTGTTAGATAGGAAGATATAGAATTAGCCTGCATCCTCTGTGTATAAAACCAATCCTAGAGCTTTTTCTTAATAAACTTGATCAATGATATAACTGGTAAGTCCCTCGCATAGCAAAAATGAGAAACTTCTGGCTTGTATCGTTTTCATATATGACATTCAATTAGAGTGATTCAAGTGCTCACATGAAGCTTTGCTCATAAACTAGTTAATGAGATAGGTTTGGACACAAGCTAATAGTCTGATCAAAATTTGCACACCCAGGTGCAAAAAGTCACTTTTTAAAAAAAAATTTATGCACCCAAGTGCTGAAATCGATCCCTTTCTCTCATTAGACTACATAAGGCCTTGCATCAAGTCTAACAGAACCTAATACATCTGATTGATCATATTATATCACAATCATACACATATATTAAAATTTCACCCTTCTACGGCTAGTTTTCACATTTCACATATTTACACAATTTGCCTATACTTGGCACAACTTAGGCTACTTGGCCTTTTTCTCAATATAATCATATACATTCATAATATGTAAATTACTCAATCTTAGCACCAAATTACTCCTTTTTATCATAATTTCTCTCCTGGGCTTAAGATTCACCATAGTTCAACACATATACACCTAATTCATTAGCCCTTAGTTAATTTCATCATATAAACATACAATTAGGCTAAGATACCAGAAAATAGCTACTCAAGTCATGCATACAACTATATGGCAACTCATTTACACATATATATACAAGTTTCCTAATTTCATTCATTACACAAACTCAGAGTATACACAGCTTCAACAACTCGAGGCGGTCTAGACTTTCTTCCCTTACCTTGATCACTGCCTAGCCCTGTAAACATGTGATTATGGGGGTGAGATAAAAATCTCATTAATAGAATAACTCACTCCTATTGACTATCACATGCAATCATATAGAAATAAAGCATTATATACCATTTAAACCTTATTAACATAGCACATATTACAAGTTCCATTTTAATCACATTAATGTTTCACATTTCATGACCGCTTTTTTACTTATAGCATGATCGCTACCGACTGAACCTCCAAGTCACCTTGACACGAAATCATAAGCTTGCCTTAGACTAATATACACTTTCATTGGCCTTAAGCTTACCTGGAGTGGTAGAATCACCTAGATATTCTATACACACATTGAAATCATTTACCAATCAATAGAAGGTTGCCACCTTGTAAGTGTGATAAGGCTCCCATTTTCATTTTAATTTCTTTTCCCTTTTTTTAATTAAGCTTCAGCCAATGGGAAATACTTAAGATCACATCCATTCAGCCCTAATTGAGATCCAACACTCATTTCATTCATCTCCTTCATTCTCTCTCTCTTGTTTATAGTATTCTTCATTTTTTAGCACCCTAACCTCCATTTTCAGCCACCAAACCTCTACAAAACTCATAGAATTCTTCTCCTCTCTTCATTTTCGTTCCATCCCTTTCATTTTCACAAGGATTAAAGCTCATTTCTATCATTCAAGAGCTATAGAATTTGGCCTTCACAAGCAATCACTAGGGTTCTTGAAGATGATGAAGATTGGCTAAGTTTTTTTATGGAATCCTAGAGAGATAACAATGGAGGATGAGTCTTGAGCTTCAAATTAGCTAAGTTCTTTTATTTCCTATCCTCTTCTCTTTTTACTAGATGATTAGATTCCTTAATTTACGGTTTAATCATCTTAGCTTGTAAATTCTATTTTAAATTTGATGTTGATGTAAAGAGAGAAGATTGTTTCATTTAATTTCTTCCTTCAATAGCCATGACTGAATTTTGTCACTCTTTGTTTGGCACATAATCTTGTGTTTTTCAATTAGTGAATTACTTGTGTTAATATTGCATAATCTTGTGTTAATTCTTTGTTGTTGAGTAGCTTGACATAATCTTGTGATTGCTCATATTATTCGTTTTGACCATGGCTATTAAGAGGAGATTTTGAGTAAATCACTTGGCTAATTTATTCACTAATTGGTTAATTAAAATAGGGACTTTAATCTAAGACCTAGGGAAGTTAGCTAACTAGGTTAATTGGCTTAGGATAATTTTCTTAAGTTATGACAGCTTTAGTCAAGAGGAAAAGGAAGCTTAACTTAGCCTAATCATGAGAAGATAATGAGTCTAAAATCAAGTAATCTCTAGTGTTCCATTATTGTGAAAAGGGAAGTTCATTTCACTCACTTTCACTAGGATTTTAATTACTTGCACATTAGGTAATTAGTTTAGATAATTAGCTAGGTAACTAAATTCCTACAAACTTTAATTTATTTCACTAGATAACCTTCAAATAGACTTAAAACCATTCCTTAGGAGATGACCTAGGGTTGGCCCTATATTACACTAAGGTTATCTTTAGTTTAATTTTGAGGATAAGTAACTAATTTCTATCTACATCCAGGTGCAAAAAGACACTTTTCTTTTAAAATATGGCATCCTAAGTATTCAATTCTCATTTCTTGCCTCATTAGACAATTTTGAGTCTTAAACTAAGTCCAAAAGGACTAATGCCCACCTGATTGACACATATAATGACACATCAAACTACAAATACACATTTTAACCTCTTAATGCCACGCTACACACTTGTAGTCTTATAAGAGATATCACATGCATCCACTTACACATACCTATACTTTTTCCACTTTTACACCCCTAACTTTCACCTATAAGGCTAAGCCTCACCATATATTTAGGAATCACATGCATACACATTTCCTCTTCATAATTTACATATATTCCAGTGGAACAAGTTATACAACATAACATGAATTTGCTTGAATAGTATCTAGGCCTACTCACATATTCACCACTATGATATACTCAGAGAGATGCAACATCATTTATACAAGCAAGTTATTCATAGTATCACAATAACTCATATACAAACTTGTTTGAATAGCATCTAGGTTTACCTATGTATTCACTACTGTGATATACTCAGCAAGATGCAATATAAGGTATATAAGCAAATTCTCAAACAACAACATCATATATATACATTTACATATACTTATGCATCCTAGTTGGCAACTCAAAATTTAATCATATTATTATATATTCATTATAATAAGGGTAGTCATACCACTACTGAAAATAAGCAAATCATTCCTTGCTTCTTTTAACAACCTTCTTACACTATCTTTACCTATATATAAAGGTAACGAAGTAAGACATATGTCCTAGTAACTTGAATAAACCCCAAATACCGATTAGTAAGTAAAATCATAAATAAGAGATAAAGTAGCATCATTTTCAATCAAACAATATCAATAGCATATACACAAAATCATACTCAACCATCTACTATGCTCATGCACTCCCAGTTTCTATTAGTGGAACAAGCTTAATGCTCGAACTAAGACTTCTAGCCTTCACAAAATAAGGCCCACCAAACCAATGTCTCAGACTAAGTATCATCAATATAGGTAGTCTCTTAAGTTCTTACTATCGGAACACACTCAATACTTAGACTATCAAGACTTTCTAGCTTTGCAAAGAGTAGGGCCACGACCCCCTACCATAGTTTAGGGTACACTTATGGATATATTCCTAAGTCCTTCCTAGCAAAGCAAGCTCTATACTCAACACCTTCAGCACTTTCTAACCTTATGGAGAGTAAGGCTACAACCCGCTATCCTAGTTTAGGGTACACTTACTGATGTAAATGCATATGCCTTTTTGTGTACATTTCAAGCATCACTCACACACACATACACAATTCTATCATAATATTGCTACTCTATTAATTTATAAAACACAATGCATGCAATTATACAAAATACTTGTAAATAATTTCATAAACCAATATATAAAAAGGCACTAGTGGAAAATAAGTTATCCAAGGCTCACTTTTTAAACTGGTTCTTACTAACCCAGTTTAGAAAAGAGAGGGGTGGCAATATCATAATTAAGATAGTAATGGCATTCATTTCTAAACTAGTTGTTAGAGCACCCGGTGTAAAAAATACTTTATATTGGTTATTTATTTAACCTGTTTATAAATAGTTTTTTTAAAAAATATTTCAATATTAAATTGTTTCCAAACCAGATTTATGAATAACTGGTTTAAAAAGTTTAAACATTTTCTAAAAAATAAATTTTCTTATTAATATTTAAATCAATTATTATGAGTAACCAGTTTAAAAAGTGATATATAAAAAAAGTTTTAAATTACTTTATAAACCAGCTATTGTATTATAATTGGTTTAAAAAGGTCTTTATAAACTTACAGGCACTAGTCTCACTCATCTTATTTATCTTGCTCATCTTGCTCTCTGTTCAACTCGATTCAAAATTTCTCTTCGTGGTTATTCACTTTGGAGCTTCTCCTATATTGGTTATTTATTTAACCTGTTTATAAATAGTTTTTTTAAAAAAATATTTCAATATTAAATTGTTTCCAAACCAGATTTATGAATAATTGGTTTAAAAAGTTTAAACATTTTCTAAAAAATAAATTTTCTTATTAATATTTAAATCGATTATTATAAGTAACCAGTTTAAAAAGTGATATACAAAAAAAAGTTTTAAATTACTTTATAAACCAACTATTGTATTATAATTGATTTAAAAAGGTCTTTATAAACCTACAGGCACTAGTCTCACTCATCTTATTTGTCTTGCTCATCTCGCTCTCTATTCAACTCAATTCACAATTTCTCTTCGTGGTTATTCACTTTGGAGCTTCTCCTCCCTAATGCTAGGAATTCTCCTCCCCTAAATCGATCATCCTCACTTCTATTCACCTTTTATGGGATTGGGTTAGTGTTATACAAACACTAACCAATTTAAAATAAATTTTCGTATTAATATTTAAATTGGTTATTATGAGTAACCAATTTAAAAAGTGATATACAATTTGCTCAAAAAAAAAGTGATATACAAAAAAAGTTTTAAATTACTTTATAAACCAATTATTGTATTATAATTGGTTTAAAAAGGTCTTTATAAACCTATAGGCACTAGTCTCACTCATCTTATTTGTCTTGCTCATCTCGCTCTCTGTTCGACTCGGTTCAAAATTTCTCTTCGTGGCTATTCGATTTGGAGCTTCTCCTCCCTAATGCCAGGGATTCTCCTCCCCTAAATCAATCATCCTCACTTCTGTTCACCTTTTATGGGATTGGGTTAGTGTTCTCTTCACCTTCCAACACTAGTTTGGGGGTTCTCCTCGCCTATCTAGTCTCAATTTGTCTTTTAGGCTCACTTGGTTGTTTTTGGGTTCTAGGTTCTCATTATTTGTTCACCTTCCTAAACCTTGTGTTCGTGATTCTAGGTTCCTTGAGTTTGCAATCAGGTATTTAGTTTTTAATCACTTTTATCTCGTTCCTGAAGCTCCCATTTGATTTCTATAATGTTTGCTTTAATTAATTTTTGAAGTTTAATTTGTTCTAATTCTCGTGCTTAGTTGCTACAATTTCTAGGAAGGAAGCTTAGGCAATCATTTTCTGCTCGATGCAATTTTTGGACTCTCTCCTTCCTTATGTGGGCATGCTGCTTCAAGCTTCATCATTCTGCTTCAAGGTATTTTTCATTTTTTTATAATTTTCACCATCTAATTTGCTAGTATTGCTAGATTGGTTGATGGCTGAATACAAATTTGTTTTAACTCACTCTTGATCATAGTTTAAATTGCTCATTTTTTGCCAATATCATAGCTTAACACTATTAATGCTTGAATTATAGCTAAAATTATGTATAATCTTGATTATTGCTGATGAAATGCTTGGGAAATTGTTACTAGATAAAATTATATTTTGGATTGGGAGTTTTAAATTGAATTTTTGTATAATTTATCTCTATAAAATTATAGAAAAGTTTAATTTTTAGGTAGAACTCTGCTGAAATTTCTATCAACTTATGTGCGTAAGTTAATTTTTTTTTTTTTTTGAATTGTTAGCTTATATTAGGGATTGTTATATTGGTTGGAATATGATATTTTCATTTGTAAAATTATTAGAAAGTCTAACTTTTTGGGGAGACTCTATTAAATTTTTTTTCAAACTTATTATTTGACCCCTTCCCCTATGTGGAAAGGGCTAAAGAATATTGCTCAGTGTTCTCTAAAGAATTGGAAATTTCCAACTTAAATTGGAAATTTTAGAAATGAGAAATAATAATTTATCAACTTTGTTACATTTTAGAAATTTAATCATGGATCAAAGTTGGATGAATGCTAAATGATATACCAAAGTGTATGATAATAGAGTGAAGGGGTTTTTGGACTTTGCTAAAAAAATGTCAAAGATAATAGTGGAAAGTTTTATTGTCCTTATGTGGATTGCTTGAACAAAACGTGACTAGATGCTACAGAAATATACACATACTTGATTTGTGAGAGATTTGTAAAAGTTACACAACATGGATATGGCATGGTGAAGAAGTGGAAAAGCCAAGGCCAAGTACATTACAATAGTGAAAGGTTGATGATAATGGTGATGATGATATGGTGGATCAATTAGAGGACATGATTCATGATATTGGAGAAGAGACTTTTAAGCAATCACATGCATATGATAATATAAGCAGTGATGTAGAGAGGCCTCTATATCCAAGGTGTGAAAAATACCAACTATTATCAGCATTGTTGAAATTGATGGTTTTGAAAGTAAGACATAAATGAAGTGACAAGAGTTTTATAGAATTACTTAAGTTAATTAAGGACTTGCTTCTAGATAAAAATGTGCTGCCGGATTGATACTACGATGCAAAGAAAATATTATGTCTACTAGGCTTGAAATACAGAAAAATACAAGCATGACCTAATGATTGCATACTCTACAGAAAAGAGTTTAAAGATGATATGAACTGTCCAGCATGCGAGGCACTAAGGTATAAAGAGAAAAAAGCTCCTGCAAAGGTGTTGTGGTTTCTTCCAACTATGCCAAGACTTAAGTGCCTTTTTACTAATGAAAGGGATGCAAAAAATCTGAGATGGTATTCACATGAGAGGATTAATAATGGAAAGCTCCGACATCCAGCTGATTCCAAGCAATGGAAGAAAATTGATCGACTATTTCCTTTGGTAATAACCCAAGAAATCTTAGGCTAGGACTTAGTACGGATGGCATGAATACTTACAGTAGTCTTAGCAGCATTTACAGTTTATAGCTTGTTCTTCTAGAGACTTACAACTTATCTCCTCTGTTGTACATGAAACGCAAATACATCATGCTTTCTATATTAATTTCAAGACCAAAACAACCTAAGAATGACATAGATATTTATCTAAAACCCTTGATCGAAGACTTGAAAGAGTTGTAGGAGGTAGGTGTGGAGGTGTTTGACGCTAATCAAAAGGAAGTCTTTAAAATGAGTGCTATGATCTTTTGCACCATAAATGATTTCCCTGCATATGGAAATTTATCTGGATACAGTGTTAAGGGGCATAAAGCATGTAATATTTATGAAGAAGGCACCTGTTATCATCAACTTCAACATGGAACAAAGACGGTTTACCTTGGCGATAGGAGATTTCTTAAACATGATCACCACTATCGTAGATTGAAGAAAGCTTTCTATGGTGGTCAAGAGCATGAAAATCCTCTAGAGCCATTAATTAGAGAATAAAGTTTATGAAAAGGTAAAAGACATTAATGTTATCTTCAAAAAAAAGTTAAAGAGTACAAGTGAAAAGAATGTATGGAAGAAGAGGTCAATTTTTTTTTGAACTTCCATATTAGCACTATCTTGATGTGAGACATTATATTGATATTATATATGTAGAGAAAAATGTGTGTGATAGTATTGTTAGAACACTTCTCGACATACCGAACAAGTCTAAAGATAGTGTAAAGGCAAGATTAGATTTGAAAGAAATTGGAATACGAGAAGATTTACATCCAAGGCCAGATGGTAAGTGAACTTATTGTCCGCTAGCAAATCACACATTATCCAAGATTGAGAAAAGAAGCTTTTATGAGTGTTTACACAATATCAAAGTACATTCAAGGTATTCTTCTAATATTCAGAAGCTTGTGTCAATGAAAGATTTGAAATTGGTGGGCTTAAAGTCTCACGATTGCCATGTTATAATGCTACAACTACTTCTAGTAGCTATTCGGGGCATTTTAAAAGATGATGTGAGGCACATTATAACTAATATTGTTTCTTCTCTACATGTAATAAAGTCCTTGATTCTATTAAATTGGATGAATTAGAAATTAAGGCCCATCTTATCTTTTGCTAACTTGAGAAGCTCTTCCTTCCTTCTTTTTCTTGATATTATGTACACCTAATTATTCATTTGGTAAGGGAGATAAAATTATATGGCCCTATTCACTTATGATAGATATATCCTATTGAAAGGATAATGAAAGTTCTAAAAGGTTACGTGAAGAATCCACATAAACCTAAAGCATCCATTATTCAAAAATATGTTTCTAGGGAAGTGGCTGAATTCTGTCAATATTACTTGAATAGAGTATGACATGTCAAGCTTAATATCTCTCATGATGAAGATGGGTATAAATATAAGGTTATAGTGAAGAGTGTAGATCATGATCAATTGCAACAATTTCAGTTGTATATTTTGAATAATATTAATGAAGTTCAAGATCACAAAACTGCCTATCAAGATCTTGTAAGGAAAGAAAATAGTAGAATGATTGAGTAAAAATTGATTATGGAGCATAACAGGACTTTTGCAGCTTTGTTTAAACAAAAGATTGAGAAGGAAGAGCGTGTTTTTTGATACGGTTAGGTGGTTGGCATGAGGTCCTAAGTATTATGTGATCAGTTAGATAGCATATAATATAAATGGTTATTCCCTCTACACAAAGTCCTTGGATGACAAGAGTACTGTGTAAAATAGTGGTGTTATGTTAGTAATGGAAGGGGTCCACTTCTCTAGTACGAAAGACCAAAAGCCTAAATTAGCATCTATGTCTTATTATGGGATTGTTGAAGAGATTTGGAAGGTTAATTAAACTAAACTTAAAGTTCTCATTTTCAAATGCAAGTGGGTTGATATTAATAATGGCATTCAATTTAATCGATTAAGATTCATATTAGTTCGTCTCATTACTCTAAATTTTAAGGATGAACCTTTCATTATGGTAGACCAAGCAAAACAAGTGTTTTATATAACTGATCTAGCAAATAAAAGTTAGTCCATTGCTCTCCAAGGAAAAAAGGTCATTAATATTGATGATTGGAGTGGTTCAAATTTAGATCCTTCTAAGACTCCTTCTTTTTCTAGGGGTTTACCTAAATTTAATGTAGAAGATGAGCTGGATGATGAATGTGGTACAAGAAATGATCATCATAAAGGGCTATAGGAGAATATTCCAATATAAATCTATTCAACAAGTTAGTTAATTAGTTATAATATTATTTTATGACATTTGTTTTATTTATCTTAATTGTTTTATTTATGTAGTTTTATTTATGTAATGTAAACTAATATATTTTTTTATTTGTCTAAATAGTATGAAATGGAGGATCGAAGTGTTAATCAAAGTGACCTTGGTGGTATCTCTCAAGCTGAGCCTGCTACAAGGGCTCCGAGCGAGCCTGCTACTGGGAGTCAGAGCAGGCCTGCTACTAGGAGTTAGCGTGGGCAATCTTCATAGAGGAAGGGTAGAAGTGGCATAAGGTTGAGAGGGTTGGCCCTCAACTGTGCTAGCGAGGATAGGATACCAATTGAGTTTGATGAGCATTAGAGACCAATTAGGCCAAACACAGTCAAATATACAAGCTTTATCAGCTTGCTCAGACATAACAAGCCCAACATCTTGATACCTGAGTAGGCAGACATGCCAGAGCAAGTAAAGAACCATATTTGGGACTCTATCCAGGTATATGATCATAACAAGTCACTATTATTAACATTTTATTAACTATTATCATTATTAACTATTTCAATATGGCATTGCAGCTCACATATGATATGCCAAATGATGAAGGGTTGAGGAGGACAACATTAAAAAATTATTGTGACCATTGCAGGTCATTCAAGACTACTTTAGCTCGCCAGTACATACATATTAAGGTGAAAGAAGGCAAGCTATGCCCTAATCCATGTTCTAAGCATCCGTTTATTAATGAAGATACTTGGGAACAATTCTATTACCTTTGAATGACACCAGAAGCAAGTAAGTTGATTTATTTTGGTTTATTCCAAGTCATTTCAATTATATTATTAATTTTTGTTTTTGTTAGTTCTGACTTGTTTATTATGTTGATCGTTTTTATAGGCAAAACAAGCAAGGGGACTCACAAAATGGTAAGAGGAATGATTATCCCTACATAATGTCTTGTGCTGGATATGCCAAAGTTGATCAAGATTTGATGGCTTAGATTAAAGGAAAAAGCTGAATCTAACCCTTTTACTCTTCTTTCTCCACCATCTCTAGTGCATTGCGAAGATAGATGGAAGCTTGCGCACCAAAAAAAAGTTCATATATATGCCATAAGGCTCCTGTTATTAGTGAAAAGATTATAAGTATTATTATTTCTTATTCTATTTGCTTTAATTAAATAATTATTACTAATATTTATGGTTTAGTGTTATAAGATGAACTTAAAAACAAGCAAGCTGAGGGGTCGTTTATTCCAAACAAAAGGAATGATATCTTGACTATTACTATAGGAAAGCAAGAGCATCCTGGCCATGTTAAGGGAGTTAGGGATAGTGTGGGCATAAAGGCCATCTTTGATGTAGCACTTACTCAAAATGCTCGAGGAATGATCACTAGGGAGGATTTATATGTGATGCTGGCCACTATAATGGTGGATGCGAGGGTGGAGGGAGAAGCATTATTTGATACCATACTAAATGCTAGGATGAAGCAAATGGAGGAGAAGATGATGAATATCCTGAGTTCAAGACAAGATACATCTGGCCTGTAAACCTATTCTCTTATAGCTCATCAAAGCACAAAAGGAAGTTCTTATGTTGTTGGACGCCTATCAGAGGGCACTACAAGTGTTGCCTTGGGTGATCCTTGTGAGCTATGTGTGGAGGGTCCTAATAGATGATTAGTTGCATGTGGCAGTGCCCATAACTTAGAGCCAACCATCTACCATATGGCAATACAAAATGATCAAGTTAGAGTGGTGGGTGAGGAGGTTTTAGTATCTAATGCCCTTGTCCCACTTTCGACTGAAGAAGTGAAGATTGTCGATGAGGTAGAAAAGACATTTATCCTTTAGCCAAAGAGACTTGTTTGCATGATTGCAACCAAGGTAAATTTTTTTAACTTTTAAATTATTTATATTTTTCAACTTGGATTTTTTACTTTTAAATATTTTTACATTATTTATATTTTAAATTTAAATTATTTATATTCCCTAGCCACAGCCACAACTATAGCCATATATGCGATCTCAGCCTCAACCATAGTTAACTTGGATGCAACAATATATTCTAGTGGCATATGATAAAACTTTTGAGGTAGCGATTTTGACAATGGATGCAGCAGTTGTCAGAAAAAAGGATGTGGATGTTAGAGTTAAGAGGAGGACTTAATATGAATGCTGAATAATGATCAGCTCACCCTATCACACATGCAATTATGGTTAATGTAAGTATCTTGTCTTAAATTAATATAATTAAATAGTTCAACTAACTTGCATCTAATATTGTAGGTATATCCATCGTGATTTAGTATTATCAAGTAAAGATCATAAGTTTAGAATACTCTGGTCGATTCACACCTAAGAGTTTGTGAACACTCCTGAGCTGAGACATAAATATATATCTCAGAGGTTGTCCGAAGTGAAGGAGTGCTATATTTCACCATATATCCACGAGTAAGAAAAACTTTATCTTTTATATAATTATGCTTTGAATTTGCTTTCTCTAACTTCCATTAAGGTTTTTGTACAGTGGTCATTGGCAATTGGCACTCCTTATTATGAAGAGCTATATTATCCTCTTCTTATGCTCCCTTCACTATAAAGTGGGGAAGGATTTGAAGAAGATGGTAGATCAGTAAGTATCCCTTTACTAAAAAGCATCATTTATCATGTTTAACTAATGGTTGTTGACTTTGTAATTTTATTGATAGGGTTATGAGGACATACCAACATGCTGAGTTAGGGAAGCACACTCATGAGATAAAAGACCCTATACATGCCAAAGGTAATAGTATATTTCTTTAAAGATTAACCTACTTAATTTTTAAAAATACTAATTTTGCTGTTCATTTACAAAGTCATATACAATTGAAGGAGTCTCAATTATGTGGCTTGTACGTCATGCAACACATTTTCAACATCATCAAGCATGACGTGACTTCATTCACCCAAGAGGTAAATGTATTAGTTTGGTTTTTTTTAGTCCATCTAGTTTTGTTTTTCTTTTCCTTCACAATTTACTAATACTTTAGTTTTCCTTTTAGATGTTCGAGCTTGCTGAACTATTCCTTGAGGAGGACATTCATGAGGTCAAGTAATGGTGGATAGAGCTTTTCATAATGTTTCATATAGGGTAGTACATAGTTTATAATGTTTTTTTATGTAGTTTGATTAGTTTCATGAAATTATACATACAATGTTTAGAGTTTAGTTGAATTATATATTTGAATTGGATATTATTTTCATTAATTCATTTATATTAGTTATTTGATCACTATATTATATTGGATAGGACTAGACTGGCTGGTTTTTATTTGTAGGTTATCAAAAATTTTACCCTACAAATTAGGGGGTTCAAGATAAAACAAATGAAAATATTTTAAAAAAACCACTTTCTAAACCGATTAATGTATTAACCGGTTTAGAAAGTTCATATTCTAACCAGTTAAAGTGAAGACCAATTTAGTATGAAATGATTTCTAAATCAGTTTTAACCTTAACTAGTTTAAAAAGTGCGTGTACTAAACCGATTAATGTAATAACTAGCTTAGAATAAGAACTTTGTAAACCAGTTTATTGTATAAAACTGGTTTAGCAAATGCATTTTTCTAAACCACATAACGCATTGGTTTAGAAAGTGATTTTCTAAACCGGTTGTATAACAGGTTTAGAAAGTCTCACACTTTCTAAACCAGCCTTATCTAAACCGATTCTAGATCCAATTTTGATAAGCTTTTTTAATCAGTTTAGAAAGCATTTTCTGTACTAGTGAGGTTACCCCAGTTACCTTTTACCCTTATTACTAAAGGTTACCATTTACACATTTAACTCCCAAGGGTGTAGATTCTCACTAACAACTTCTCAAATGCTCAATCTATACAAAGAATATCCCTCAATCAATTTCTAGAACTTAACATAAGGTATTAACTTGGCTAAGCCAAATCTCTAAGCACATGAAATAGTTCAACTAACATTTTTTGAATTTAGAAAATCTATTCTCTATAGTCATTTGCCCTTTTGGTAATCCAAATGACTAAGACATTCATTTTTCTCAATTAATCAACATTTACACTCCTTTTAACCTAAACATTTAGGCTAATTCAAGCCTATATCCTTTAAGGCTTAACCACTAAACCCCAAACCAGTCACAAAACCTTAGTTTTACACCCAAGAACTCCTTTTAAACCTTTTCTTTAGATTTTAACTCTTTAGAACTCCTTGATTCAATTTCTCTACTAATCAATTTCAAGCTTCCTTTCTCAACTCAATTTCAATTACCACAACAGCTCATTTCAAACTTCCTTTCTCAACTCACATACATGATATGCTAATTTGAACACATTTGAGACAATTTAGTCATTTGGTTTAATTTGACCAAAAAGTGCATTTTTACTATTTATGGCTATATGCATGTATCTATTATTTTCCATTTATTCATTCTAGGTCTGGTACTACTTGATTACTACTTTACATTACTTTAACTAGTCTCATTTTAGTTAAACAAGATTTTTACCCTAATTTTCTCTTGATTTAAGGCCAAATCAAGCCTATGGGTTTAAAGCTTTATCATTTAGCTTTAAATTAGTCACAAAGCTCTAATTTAACCCTTGAGAACCTTTTTATTACTATTAGGCAAGAACTAAACCTTTGAAATTTCATCGATTTAATTTCTCTACAACTCATATTCAGAGAAATTTAGGTAGAATGGAAGGTAAGAGTTATACATAGCTTACTCACTAAGTTATTGATCCAAAGCACCTTCCATCGCTCTAAAATCTCTTACCCTAGTGCACCTTTCACTTTTTTCTTCTCCCTTTTGCATGTTACCAAATTCTCCCTTCTAAAATTTTTAAAATTTCATGACTTAAGAAGTCACTTTCTGGTCCATGGGTTACGGTGCATACTACACAATCCACGATACATGGCACAGTGAAAAAAGTTCTCACCACACGTACTTGCTTCAACTCGAAATGCAATCCTTACACCTATACCTATTCATACAACATCCTAAAGACATAAATCATCAACTAACCATCCAAATCTCTAATCCCATAATAATTACTACTTTATCCTTGATTATCAACTAATCACGAGATTTAAAAATTCAAGATATTATAGTGTTCACTTCTCTTCTTAATCAAAAACTCATTTCTTAGTTACAAATTTGTGGCTAACTTGTTCTATACTTTACATCATCCTTTTAGTTGAGAAGAAGTTTTTGAAAATTTTAAGAACACCTATTTTACCTTCCTCTTGAGTGCTAGCTTGATTTTACATCCCTCCCTAGTTCTATAGCCAAACAAGTAATATGAGCAACCACAAGATTATGTAAAACAACTGAAGTGCCGAGCATCAACCTCATAAAATTTTGTAACATCAATGCAAGCCATTCACCAACTAAAAAACAAAAGATTATGCACTAATCAATAGGTGGCTGAACCGTAACCAAGGAAAACAAGAGAGAATTTAATGTCACAATCATCTTCTCTTTACACAAGGACTCAATTCAAATTAGAATTATAAGGCCATAACAATCAAACACTAAAATAAGCTATATAATCATTAAGTCAAAAGAGAAGGGCTAGGAAATAAGAAAATCTTAGCCAAGAGATGCTCATGATTCATCCTTCATCTTTCTCTCTCTAGGATTCCTTTAAGTTTCCTAGCCTCTCATCTTCATCTCCATGGTCCTATTGATCTTCTTTCTTTAACTAAATTCTTAAGCCATTGGAACGATTAATTGAATTCTTGCAGCCATGAGAAAGTGTAAGGGATGGAACAAAATGACGGAGAGGAAGAGAATGGAATATGTTTTTTGATGGTTTGTGTGAGAATTGATAGAGAAAATGATAGAGGCTATGAATTATAGTGTAACATCCTAAATTTTTTAATCTCGAGTTTTATGGTTAATTAAGAGAGGATGGTTGTAACATCCCAAAAATTTTAATACTCGAATTTATTTTAAAAATAGAATAAAATATTTATAATTAAATTAAAATTAAGAATAATTTGATAGAGGTCCAGAGTTTGAATTTTTCTCAACAAAAGTTTGGTTTTATTTGATTTTTAACTATGGGAAAAATTACCAAAGTTGACCCAGGCTTTTGTGCTATAATAAAAATGTTGGGCCCTTTCTTGTAATTTTCCCTCAAGTCATATATCAACAACTTAAGAGGGAAAATGAACACAAAAACATAAATTAAAAAGGAAAGAAATGCACAAACAAGAAACAAAGAGAAGAGGAGACGGTGGAGAGAGGGGAAAGAGAAGGAAGCTAGAGCTTTATGAGGCTTTGCGACCCTTGCGAGCTTGGCTACATGGTAGGTAAGCTCCCTATTTCAATCCTTTTCCTTCCCTCTTGGTTTTCTTCAATTTTAGAAGAGAAAATTTTTGAAATTTGATCCAAAAGGCTTTATTTTTATAAGCTTTAGTTTCCTTAGGTCCTTGGGAGGTTGTTTTGAATTTCTATATAGTGATCTAATATTTTGAGTGGATAATTGAATAAAAAAGGTGTTTTGGGCACAAATTAAAACTCAATAGTTTAAGTCTATTGATTTAGTTATAATTTTGCTATTTAAGCCCAATAAGATTTAAATTAAGGTTTGCTTTTCATTATAAGGGCTAATGATGGCTAATAAATAGTTTTAGTGGTTAAGTGGTATTATGTGAATGGTTAGTTTAATATATGGACCATTGGGATGGATTATGGCTCATTAACTCAAGTTGTATGGTATGAGCTATAGTCTTCATTAATGTTATTTGTCTTGATAAGTGATATGGATCACTTATATGTTGTAGGGAATTATTGGTGGAACTTATTGAGAAGTTAAGAAACAAGCCAAGTCCTATTTTGTATAAGAGGAAACCTTTTTAGTACTAAAGGGTTGAGGTAACAGGGGAATTTATATTTCTTATTGCTTTATTTAGCTATTTTTGAGTAGATAATATTATCTACCATGCATTACATGTTTTAAATAATTGAATGCAAATAAAATGTGTTTTTGAAGGGTTTATGGGGTATTGCTTTATTAATAATGTATCTATGTTTACTATCTATTTAATAATGATGTTACTTATGGAAATAAAATTATTAACATGCATAATGATAAAAAAAATGAGGAGTTGCACTTAGGGAAGTGCAACTAAGTTTGGTACCTTAGATAGGTTAAGGAACCGCTTAAGGGATGAATTATGAGTGTTATATTACCTTGAGTGTTGAAGTGGTCAATACTCGAGAAAGGTAGAAAAAGCATAGGAGGCATGATCTTGGTGGGAGTTTACCAATAGGGAGATGTGGTCTTGTGATATTTTATGGCTTACTATCAGTACTTAGTGTTGCCTTTTGTATTGTGGGCTCAGTACACTAAAGTGGTTAGTGAATTGAGTGTTCGACACCTCTCAGTAGGAGAGGGAATCCAACATATGAAATGTGATGTTGAGTGCCTAGGCCAAGGTAAGCCTCACATGGAGAGTAAGTCGAGCTGGCTCTAGGAAGGAGTTAGCTTTGACTACTCAAGATTCATATCGAAGGGGCACAGGCAGTTCGGTGGATCAGATCATGCCTTAGTTTATATGTTGTGCCTGTAGACGTACAGTAGGTACAACTTTTACCTACAAGCTAAAAAGTGCCAGGGGGCATTCTGTTGGTCAAGAAAAGCTATATCGACCTATCTCATGCATTCAAACATTTTATTTAGTTGATTATATGTTATTTTGAATCTATTATTTATTTACTTGACTGTGGCTTTTCTTGTAATAAGAAATATTGATTTCTCTGTCACTAAAGCTGTAGTTGTTTCACCCTTTCTTTACAATATTTACAGGTCCAGGCAAAGGATCTATTGGTAGACAGGGAAAAGAGCTAAGTTAAGGGTTTACTTGTGATTTATAAAGAATTGTAACCCCTTTCTTTTGAACAAATCTATTGTAATGTATTTAGGATTAGGGTGCTAGTAGGATGTGATTATATATATATGTGTGCGTGAGTATGTGTGGATTGTATAGCTTGTGCATGAATTTTTATTTGCTTGTAGACTTGTCCCTAGAAAACTTAGCTATAGTGTGTGGTTTTGATGAATTTATTTAGTAGACCAAGTTTTCACTGCAAGCAAATATTTATTTTGGTATATATGTGATTCCACAAGCAAATGCAAAGTGGTTGCATTGCAAATGGTGTGCTTTGGGCAAACATACAACTTGGATAGAGGGAGTGGGTGTGTGGGCCCTACAGAAATCTCTGAGCTAAGTGAAAATGTTTAGCATGTGTATTCATATGTGTATATGATATTTAGAATGGTTTTTGGCCACTCTTGTTTGATTTGTAAATTTTGGGGACTTAGGGTCCATTTTAGGAAATGGCATATGGATGGTCAAATTTTGATATAAAGGGTTTTTCCATCATTTAAATATTCTATCAGGTGTTTTTAGTCCTATCTAACATGTCTAAAGTGTTTCCACATGTTTGTAACCATTAGGATGAGATTTGGACAATTTTGAAAATGGTTTTTGCCAAAAAACTGTATTTTTGCATGTGGGTGTCCAAATCTTAATTTGACTGTTGGATTTCTCTAAAATTTAGGTCTCAAGTAAAACCTTTTATAAGATTCATGTGGGCTTTAGAATCACATCTATCGGACACCAGGCAGAGAAATGGCACACTCCAGAATTTGGTCCGGAGGTGCTGTCATATTGCTGTTATGGCAGCAACAGGATTGATGTTGCAACATGCACGAAATTCAATCCATTCATTGGATCTTTTCAAAATTTGGTATTCTAATAGTACTATTTAAAAGTGGCATATGGGCTTTAGAATTACTTCGATCGGAAGTTGGATGATGAAATGGTGCACTCTGAAAGTTAGTTCGGAGGTGCTGTCATGATAGTTAAAAAGCTATTATAATAGCAAAAATGACCAAACTTGTAACATGTCTAATTTTTAATCTAACCGTTAGATCTTTGTGATGTGCAAGATTTAAAATTATTTCGATCGAGAACCGGATGACAGAACGGTGCCTCCCGGAAGTTGGCCCGGGAGGGCTATCATGATAGCAATTTAATGCTGTCATGACAGTATCTTTTTACCCCCTTTTCGCCTAGCTTACATCCGTGCACTATAGGTAGAACCTATAAATTTTTTTTAAAGGCTTTAAATGTTTATTTTGCAATCATGTACCTGTTTAGTGATTTAAATGGTTTGCTTTCTAAGTTGGTTTTAGGATCAACTCCTTAACCACACTTAGTTTATTTGAATTGTGTGATTTTTGGATAACACTCAGGGCAAGTGTTACAATGGTAATTAGTGTGGGATTACAGATTCAAATAATTACTTAATGATTTGATTTGTTAGCGTGTTGTATGAATAGATACGAGTGAAAGGAGTGCATTTCGGGTTGAAGCAAGTACATGTAGTGAGAATGAATCTTACTGTACCATATCCCATGGTTTATAATGCATGTGCCGTGGTGTATAGACTAGAAAGTTGTGAAATCTAGTGATTTTTAGAGGTGAAAATCCAAGAAACACACGAGAAAGGAGAGGTAAAGGGCTGAGAAGCTAAGTCAAGCCATTTCAAGTCATTGAAAGGTGATTCAAATTGATAGCTTATCAAGCAAGCTACATATAACTCTTACCTTCCATTCTACACAAATTTCTCTAAAAATGAATTATAGTGAAATTGAACCAATGGAATTTGAAGGGTTTGATTCTTGTCTAATAGTAATAAAAAGGTTTTTGAAAGTTAAATTAGAGCTTTACGACTAGTTTAAAGTTGAACAGTAGAGCTTTAAACTCATATGAACAGTTTGACCTTAGAGAGAGTGTTTTAAGGCAAAAATGTAAATTTAGTAAAATAAGATCGGTTGAGGTAATGTAAAGTAGTAATTAGGTAGTATTGGATCTAGAATGGATTAATGAAAAAGATTTTATACATAAGTATAGCCCTAAGTAGTAGAAATGAGTTTTTGGTCAAAATGGATCAAATGACTAAAATGTGCCAAATGTGTTCAGATTGGCATATTAGACGCGTGAGTAGAGGAAGGAAGCTTGAGATAGGCTATAAAGGTTATTAAAATCCATTGGTAACCTTTCTATTGACAGAAGGGTTGAGGTAACCGAATAATTTTCTTTATTTAACTGTTTATTGTAATTGTATGTTAGTATGCTATGTAGTGGATGAAATGGTTTTAAACTGAGCATGTTTTATAGCATTGTGTGATTGTTGTGTGAAATGGCTTTTAATTGAAATAAAGCATTGAAATATGTGATTACAAATGGAATGTAAGATATATGTATACATTTTATGTTTGAGAAATGAGTAAAAATTAGGAACCTTAAATGATTTAGAAAAATATGATCATAGGGGTGGCAGTTCACTCGAGTTGAGGAGATGATAAAGACCATATAGAAAGCTTTTCTTAGAACTTGATAAGGTACGGTGTTAGAAATAATTATCCTTAGTGCCTATTGTGGTGCAGTATTGGAGAAGATCTCCTTAGTGCCTATTGAGGTACGATGTTGGAGATAAGAGACTCCTTAATGTCTTTATAATACAGTGTTAGAGTCAATGACACCCTATTGTGTGTATTGGGGGAAACCATAGTCCGTATTGTGTGTTAGAACATCTTTAATCGAGTGATTCTACTACTGTAGGTGAACTCAAGGCTAATGACAATGTATATTGGTCTAAAGTAAGCCTATAGTTTTGTGTCGGGGTGATTTAGAGGTTCGATTGATAGTGATCATGATAATATGTTATGTGAAATGTTGAGATATGTTATGAGATGTCACAGGTTCCTATGTGATTGATAAAAAGTTGAGAATGAAATGAGATATGTGGTATAAATATTATTTTAATGAGATTTAAATAATATATTATGCTTTACTTCCACATTGTTGCATGTGATAGTCAATAAGATTGAGTTATTCTGTTATTGAGATTTTTATCTTACCCCCATGGTTACATGTTTACAGGACAGGGAAGTGATTAAGGCAAGGGAAAAGAGTCTAGACTAGCTTGAGTTGTAAAGCTGTGTACTTTAAGTTTATGTAATAAACTGAACCAAGATTGTATATATATATGAATGAGTTTCCATAGGATTTCATGCATAAATTGAATTGAGATTTTGTGAAATCTAGCTTGATTGTGTGTATATGTATTGAAATGAATCAAAGGGGCTATGATTGAGCATGTTTGAGTTGAAATGGTTATTTGTGTTGGTGAATCTTTAGCCCAAGAGACAAATTATGATGCAATAAGTAATCTAGGGCTGAGATTATATTGTGAACATGAATGTATATGAATGTGATTAGAATAGGCCAAGTGGGCCTAAGTTATGCCAAGAAGTGGCAGAGTGTAAAATTTTGAAAATTGTGGAAATTGGCTGTAGAAGGGTTAAATTTTGATATATGAATATAATTGCATTAAATTATGGTAAATCAGGTATATTTCATCCTTTTGGACTTGATTTAAGACTTAGTATCGTCTAATAAGAGAAAGGGATCAATTTGAGCACTTGCATGCACAAATTTTTCAAAAAAAATTGACTTTTTATACTTAGGTTTTAAACACCATCTTTTATCCGAGGTATTTAAATTCAACTAAAAAATATAAAAAATACAAAAATCAAATTTAATCTTTTTTAGGATTATATTTTCAAAAAATAATAATAATGATAATTTAACAAAATAAAAAATCTTGCTTGAATTTAGAAAAAAAAAGAGATTTCTCCCAAATTATCCCAATCATCTAAGAATATTGAGAGTCTACTTTTAAGAGTTAACTTTTCTCTTCTTAAATCTTATTTTCATTTATATATATATATATATATATGTAGGCATGTTAATTTGATTAATCAATTATCAATTAAAAGCAAAAAAAAATTTAACAAAATGGGTTGGATGAAATGCTATTAGGACTAACATTTCATCACAATTTAAAGGGAAGAGAAACACTTGAGCACTCGGGCAGACGTAGAGCAGAAGAAACAAAAACACATAATTCAAATAATCTATATAATTTATTTAAGTTTCATGTGAGATTTGAAGAATCTTCGTAGGGACTTAAATTGTAACACTTTCCCAAATGTTACCCAAAAATCGCATAATTCAAATAAACTAAGTGTGGTTAAAGAGTTAATCCTCTAACTAACTTAAGAAATAAATCATTTAAAATCTTAAAAAAATTTATAGGTTCTGCCTATAGTGCACGGAAGTAACCAAGACGAAAGTGGAGTAAAAAGATGCTGACATGACAGCCCTCTTAGGCCAACTTCTGGGAGGCACCGTTCCACCTTTCGACCTCCGATCGAAGTAATTTTAAAGCTCACACGTCACATTCAAAGATTACTATAAGTGTACCAAATTTCTAAATGATCCAACGGTCGGATTAAAAATTGGACATGTTACAAGTTTGGTCATTTTTGCTGTCATGACAGCACCTCCGGACTAACTTCTGGAGTGCACCATTTCATCATCCGACCTCTGATTGGAGTGATTCCAAAGCCCACATATCACTTTTAAATAGTACTATTAGCATACCAAATTTTGGGAAGATCCAATAGACAGATTAAATATCATGTGTGTTGCAACATCATCACTGTTACTGTCATGACAGCACTTTTGCTATCATGACAACTCCTCCAGACCAAATTCTAGAATACGCCATTTCTCTATTTGACATCTGATCAATGTGATTCATAAGCCCACACAAAGCTTATAAAAGTTTTTACTTGTAACCTATATTTTAAAGAAATCCAACGGTCGGATTAAGATTTAGACACCCAGATGCAAAAGTGTCGTTTTTTGGTAAAAACCATTTTCAAAATTGTCCAAACCTCATCCTAATGGTCACAAACTTGTGAGAACACTTTGGACACATCAAATATGACTAAAAATACCTGATAGAACATTTAAATGATAGAAAAATCTTTTATACTAAAATTTGACCACTCGAGTGTCATTTTTCAAAATGGACCCTAAACTCCCAAAATGCACAAATCACAAAAGAGTGGCTAAAAACTATTCCAAATATCATATACACATATGAATACACACGCTAAACAATTTTACTTAGCTCAAAGATTTTTATGGGGCCCTCGCACCCACTCTCTCTATCCAAAGTGTATGTTTGCCCATAACACACCATTTGCAATGCAACCACTTTGTATTTGCTTGTGGAATCACATATATACCAAAATAAATATTTGCTTGTAGTGGAAACTTGATCTACTAAATAAATCCATCAAAACCACACACTAGAGCCATGTTCCCTAGCCACAAGTCTACAAGAAAACAAAAGTTCATACACAGGCCATACAATCCACACATACTCACACACATATACATAATCACATCCTACTGGCACCTTAATTCTAAATACATTACAATAGATTTGCTCAAAAGAAAGGGGTTACAATTCTTTACAATTCACAAACAACCCTTAGCTCTGCTCGTTTCCCCATCCTTCATGGTTCCTTTGCTTGGACCTAGAAATATTAAAAGGAAATGGGTGAGACAACCACAGTCTTAGTGACAAAGAAATCTACATTGATTATTACAAAGTAAGCCATAATCGAATAAACAAATAATAAATTCAACATAGTATATAATTTAGCCATTTAAAATGCATGAATGCATGACATAATCCGGTATGGCCTTTCATGACTAGCAGAATGTCCCATGGCACTCTTTAACTCGCAGGTAAACCTTATACCCACTTGTACCTCCACAGGCATAAAATATAATCTAAGGCACGATCTAATCCGCCGAACTGCCTATGCCCTTTCGACATGAATCCTAAGCAGTTAAAGCTAACTCCCACCCAAAGCCAGCCCAACTTACTCTCCATGTGAGGGCTACCTTGGCCTAGGAACTCAACCTCATACTTCATATGTTGGATTCCCTCCCCTACTGAAAGGTGTTGAACACTCAATACACTAACCACTTTAGTGCACTGAACCTACAATACGTAAGGCAACAATGAGTACTGGCAGTGTGCCATAGAATATCAAAAGTCTACACCTTCTTATTAGTGAACTCCCACCAAGATCATGCCTTTTACTCGTGTCTACCTTTCCCGAGTATTGACCACTTCAATACTCTAAGGTAGTATAACATTTATAAATCTCCCTTAAACGGTTCCTTAGCCTATCTAAAGTACCTTACTTAGTTACATTGCCTTAAGTGCAACTTCTATTCTTTATGATTACAATACATGCAAACAAATCTCGTTTCCATAAAAACATTGTTGTTAAACAATTAGAAAATATATTTGCAATATAATTAAAGTAGTATCCCATAACCCCTTATAAAGCACATTTAATCTTTTAAAATATGTAATACATGATAGCTAGTAATATTTATTCAAAAATAGCTAAAAAAAAGTAATAAGAAATATAAATTCCCCTGTTACCTCAACCTTTTGGTACCAAAAGGGTTTCTCTTGTATAAAATAGGACTTAGCTTGTTCCTTAACTTCTCAATAAGTTCCACCAACAATTCCCTACAACATATAAGTGATCCATATCACTTATCATGATAAATAGCATTAATGAAAACTATAACTCATACTACACAACTTGAGTCAATGAGTCGTAATCCATTCTAATGGTCCATATATTAAACCAACCATTCACATAGTATCACTTAACCACCAAAACTATTTATTAGCCATCACTAGGCTAATTTCCAATTTATATAATTTTTAATCAATTAAAAACCTTCACTTAGTGTCGCCAACTTTCACCATTAGCCCTTATAATGAAAACCAAACCTTAATTTAAATCTTATTGGATTCAAATAGCAAAATTATAACTAAATTAATAGACTTAAACCATTAAAGAGCAAAACCCAACCTCTCAAGGTTTAATTTGTGCCTAAAACACCTCTTTTCATCCAATTATCTACTCAAAACACTACGGCATCATGTAGAAACTCAAAACAACCTCCCAAGAACACAAGAAAATTAAAGCTTACAAGAATAAAGCCTTTGGGATCAAAATCCAGAAATTTCCTCTTCCAAAAATTGAAGAATATAAAGAGGAAAGGAAGAGGATTGAAGTAGGGAGTTTACCTATTATGTAGCTGAGCTTGCAACGGTCGTAAAGCCTCCTAGATTCAAGCCCAACTCCCTCTCTTTCTCCTCTCTTCTTGCTCTCACTCTCTCGTGCTCTTTGTTCTTTTTTTTTTCATTTCTACGTTTAGTTTCTCCTTAAAAAAGGTGATATAAGACTTTAGGAAAAATTACAAGAAAAGGCCCAACATTTTTTATTATAGCACAAAAGCCCGGGTCAACTTTGGTAATTTTTTTCATAGTTAAAAATAAAATAAAACCCAACTTTTACTTAGTAAAATTCAAACTCTGGACCTCTATCAAATTATTCTAAATTTTAATTTAATTATAGATAGTTTATTTTTTATTTTTTAAATAAATTCAAGTCTTAAATTTTCAGGATGTTACATTTTTCCCTCCTTTAAAAAGGATTTTGTTCCTAAAATCCAAGCTAATTCATGAATCAAAGAGAGAAACATACCTAGGGAAACAACTGTGGATACTCCTTCCTCATTTGATCCTCAATCTCCTAGGTTGCATCTCCCGAAGTCGTCCTTTTCCAAATCACTTTTACCAACCGGATTGTCTTATTTCTGAGCTGCTTATCCTTAGCATCCCAATACGATCTGGTTTAGTCTGGTAAGTTAAATTCTCTTGAATTTCAACCTCCTCAGGTTCTATCACATTCGACAAGTCTGGCTGGTACTTCTTCAGCTGTGACACATGAAACACGTTGTGTAGACCCATTAACTGAGGAGGCAATGCCAACTAATAAGCCACCAGGCCAACTTTCTTCAAAACCTCAAAAGGACCTATATATCGAGGAGACAACTTTTTAGCCTAAATTGAGCGTCCAATGCCCGTCAATAGGGAAACCTTGAGAAACATATGATCTCCAACCTTAAAAGACAGGTCCTTACGATGATTATCTGCATAACTTTTCTGTCTACTCTACACTGTAAGAAGCTTTTGTTAGATCAATTTGATTTTCTCTGTGGTCTCATCTACCACATCTGGTCCCATCTACCACATCTGGTCCCATCATTATCCTCTCACTCAACTCATACCAACAGAGAGGCGATCTACAATGTCTTCCACATAATGCTTCATAAGGAGCCATCTGAATATAACCAAACTCCGCCAGAGGAAAATGCTTATCCTAACTTCCTTTAAGCTCTAGGGCACACAACCTCAACATATCTTCTAATATTTAGATTGTCCACTCAATTTGTCCATCCGTCTATGGATGATAAGATGTACTGAACTTCAGATCCGTGCCCATAGCCCTTTGCATAGCTTGCCATAAATTCAATGTAAATTGAGGATCACGATCTAAAATAATATCCCTCGGTACCTTAAGTAGTCGCACAATCTCTTTAATGTAGATCTCAGCATACCTATTAACCATATAGGTGGTCTTGACCGGTAAGAAATGTGCTGACTTAATCAAACAATCTACAATTACCCAGATAAAGTCAAAACTATCCTGGGTTCTTAGTAGACCAAATACAAAATCCATTGAAATACTATCCCATTTCTATTTAGGAATCTCCAAAGGCGGTAACAACCCCGATGGCTTTTGGTGCTCTATCTTGTCCTTCTAACAGGTCAAATACTTACTAACATACTCTGTGACATCTTTTTTCATGCCTGGCCACTACTAATGATGTTGCATGTCATGATACATCTTAGTAGCACCAGGATGAAAGGTGTAGCTACTATGATGCACCTCATCCAATAATTTCTTCTGAATAGACTAATTGTTGGGAATACACACCCTATCCTTGAAAACCACATACCCATCATCACTAAACCAATAGTCCATTGTCTCACCATTCTTTATGTCTTGACTTATTTTTAACAAAATTGAATCTTAAAGCTGAGCATCTCGTATCTCTTTTCAAAATTTCATTAGAAATAACTGTAGTCTTAAGACCATTCAAGGAGAACTCAGTCATACCCAGAGAAGTCTCAACCAAAGTCTCCATCAATCTATGCTCCCAAACCATTAAATAGGCTACATGTAAGGTTTTATGACTAAGAGCATCTTCTACCACATTTGCTTTCCCTGGATGATACTTAAATTTAAAATTATAATATTTAAGAAACTCCATCCAATGTCTCTATCTCATGTTTAGCTCTTTTTGATCCACCAAGTACTTGAGACTGTTATGGTCACTAATGACCCTGAACTCTGTTCTATAAAGATAATGATGCCAGATCTTCAACGCAAAGACCACCGTAGCTAACTCGAGATCATGCGTCAGATAATTCTCCTCATGTGACCTAAGTTGTCGAGATGCATATGCTACTCCCCTCTCATCTTGCATTAGAACACAACTAAGACCCTTATGAGAGGTATCAGTATACATGTCATAAGGCTTTTGAGGACTCGGAATCACTAACACCGAAGCTGTCGTTAACCTTTCTTTCAACTCAAGAAAAGATGTCTCACACCTATCATCCTAGATAAATAGCTTATCCTTCCTTATGAGCCTAATCAAAGGCATAGAAATTTGAGAGAAATCTTTGATAAAACACTGGTAGTACCCTGCTAACCCTAAAAAACTACGGATCTCTATTATCGATTTTGGTCTCTCCCATTACAAGACTGCTTCAACCTTATATGGATCAACTGCAATACCATTTGCCGACATGATATGTCCCAAGAACCTAACCTCTCTTATCCAAAACTCGCACTTACTAAGCTTGGCATATAGTTTATGATCTCACAGAAACCTTAGGACAGTCCTTAAGTATCTGGCATACTGCTCCTCATCTTTAGAGTAAATCAGTATATTATCAATAAAAATCACCACAAACTGATCCAAGAAAGGCTGAAAGATATGGTTCATATAGTCTATGAAAATCATAAGCATATTAGTTAGCCCGAATGGCATAACCAAAAACTCATAATGAACATATCGAGTCCTGAAAGCCGTCTTTGCCACATCTTTCTCACTAACCCTCAGTTGATGGTACCCTGAACATAAATCAATGTTAGAGAAAACTGTGGAACCAACCAACTGATCCAAGAGATCATCGATGCAAGGCAATGGGTACTTCTTCTTCACTGTAACCTTATTCAACTGCCTGTAATTGATACATAATCTCAAACTACCATCCTTCTTTTTCATAAATAAGATAGGGGATCCCCAAGGAGAAACACTGGTCTAATAAATCCCTTATCTAACAGCTCCTTAAGCTGCTTCTTTAACTTAGCTAACTTTGAAAGAGCCATTGTATAGGGAGCCTTTGAAATTGGCTAAGTCCCCAGTACCAGGTCAATCGAGAATTCAACCTCACAGTCTGGAGGTAATCTTGACACATCCTCTGAAAACACCTTTGGGAACTCCCTAACAACCTCAATTTCATCCACTATACTTGTCTCAAACCCTTGGGTAGTGAGCACTACCACGTAAGCCTCATAACCCTGCTCAATCAACCTTTCAGCTTGCAAAGAAGAAGAAAAACAAGAGTGACTAGGGTATTCCTCGATCACCTCTGGTACTTCTACCAAAGTCATTGTCTTAGCCA
The DNA here is from genome assembly GCF_029017545.1 of Prosopis cineraria. Taxonomy (NCBI): domain Eukaryota; kingdom Viridiplantae; phylum Streptophyta; class Magnoliopsida; order Fabales; family Fabaceae; genus Prosopis; species Prosopis cineraria. The sequence continues at coordinate 27,544,676 of NW_026555333.1, read as the reverse complement.
CACAATCTAAGGCAGCACTATGAGCTATCAACCAATCCATACCAATAATTAAATCAATCCCTTGCATAGGTAATTTGATCATATTCACCTAAGTCGATCGCCCATTAAAAGTCATCTTAGTCTTACACACCATACTGGATCGACCAACCAAACTAAAAGTAGAGGAAACTTCTATATTATATGGCAACTGGTCAACAGGCATACCCATTCTATCTAAACGCTTAGCAAAAATAAAAGAATGCATCACACCACAATCAAACAAAGCTTCTAAATCAAGGCCACAGATAGAAACCATACCAGTGATCAAATTCGATGACTTCCTAGCCTCCTCCTGAGATATTGTATACACTCTACTTGGAATCACGTTCCTCCGATCTGAGCTCTCATGTAAATCAGGGCAGTCATGGATCAAATAGCCTAACTTTCCATACTTGTAGCAAGCAAAGCAGTGACCAGAATGAACCCTACCACATTTATCGCAAGGTGACCTCACTGTGCTTAAAATTGGGGCCTGACTGGCCTGTGAAGAACGTGCTGGAGCAATCCCAGAGAAATGAGAACCCCCAGATCTCATATTACCACCCTGATTACCTTGAAATCTTGAACTCCTATTTAAATTTTAATTACCAAAAGAAGAGGAAGACTCGGCTCTAAAGGAGCCATCAGAAGAACAACTAGAGCTAAAACTCATTCTCTTAGATATACCATTAGTAGGAGCCAACCCAAAAGAAAATCATCCTCATGTATCCCTACTCTGACTACTCTCTGTGTCTTGGCCTCGACGAGTAACAATCCTTAGACGATTACGCATCTCATCATATGTCGCCTCGCCTAGCAAAGATAGTTGTTGGCGGTACTCTAGTCTCATCTTCTCTAATAGCCTCTTTGCTTTCTACTTGCTATCATTAGAAGCATTTAGATAAGTCAAGAACATAGATAGCTGATTGAATTTTATCATAAAAGTCTCCTCATGTAAGTCCCCCTAGTGAAATGCATGAAACTCTACCTCTTTCTCATCTTTGAAAGATGGTGGAAAGTGAAAATCATAAAATCTTTCTTCAAATTCAGCCCAAGTCATAGATCTTCCATCCGTGGGCTTAACAGAATCCCACTAATGCTTGGCTTCACCAACAAGCTACATCGTAGCTAAGATAACCCTCTTCTCAGATGTACACCTCATTATAATAAATAACTGCTCCATCCGATCCAACCACTCCTCAGCTTTCCCATCAAGCATATAACCATCATATGTGGGCAGATTAGAGCGAGAGAATTCCTTCTAAGGTTTGGATATGTCATCCTCTCGGTTATCAACAATCGGTCCATAAGCTCCCACAGCACTAGAAGATCCTTGCCCAGCACTTGGGTCAACATGCTGATCTGGAACAACATGACCTCTAAGATTTTGCTATATATCCACCATCACTTCAAGTAGCCTAGCCATAACTGCATCCGTCCCTTATGGTAGTGGTGGTAGAGGTGGAGGCGAAGGCGGAGGAGTTAGAGGTGGTGATCATTCCTCATTCCTCGATCTACATCTTCCTCTTCGAGCCATATTAGAACTAAAAGGTGTACAACCACAAGCATACGGACCTTTCTCCCCTCCTAAAGGAACAAGCTAGAGAAAGAAAAAAAATATTAGTCCAGGTTAGTAGTAGAAGGGAAGGAGCATAAGAGTAATGTATTTAAGGTGCCGAATAGGAAAGAAGAATCATAAACCTAAAATTGATACCAAATGTAATACTTTCCCAAGTGGTATCTAATAATCACATAATTCAAATAAACTAAGTATGGTTAAGGAGTTGATCCTCTAACCAACTTAAGAAATAAATCATTTAAAACCTTAAAAAAAATTTATAGGTTCTACCTATAGTGCATGGAAGCAACCTAGACAAAAGTGAAATAAAAAGATGCTGTCTTGCTATCATGACAACATTAAATTGCTGTCATGACAGCCCTCTTAGGCCAACATCTGGGAGGCACCGTTCTGCCGTTCGACCGTCGATTGAAGTGATTTTAAAACTCACATGTCATATTTAAAGGGTACTATAAGTGTACCAAATTTCAAAAATATCCAATGGTTGAATTAAAAATTAGATATGTTACAAGTTTGGTAATTTTTGCTGTCATGATAGTGACAATGCCTCCAGACTAACTTTTAGAGTGCACCATTTCATCATCCGACCTCCGATCAGAGCAATTCTAAAGCTCACATGTCATTTTTAAATAGTAGTATTAGAATACCAAATTTTAGAAAGATCCAACGGACGGATCGAATATCGTGCTTGTTGCAACATCATCACCGTTGCTATCATGACAGCACTTTTGCTATCATGATAGCTCCTCTAGACCAACTTTCGGAGTATGCCATTTCTCTATCCAATATCCGATGGATGTAATTCCAAAGGCCACATGAAGCTTATAAAAGTTTTTACTTGTAACCTAAATTTTTAGAGAAATCCAACGATCGGATTAAGATTTGGACATCTGGATGCAAAAGTGCAGTTTTTTAGTAAAAACCATTTTCAAAATTGTCCAAATCTCATCCTCATGGTCTTAAACTTGTGGGAACACTTTGGACATGTTAAATAGGACTAAAAACACCTGATAGAATGTTTAAATGATCAAAAAATCATTCATACCAAAATTTGACCTCTCAAGTGCCATCTCCCAAAATGGACCCTAAACACCCAAAGTGTACAAATTATAAAAGAGTGGCCAAAAAATATTACAAATATCATATACACATATGAATACACACGCTAAACATTTTCATTTGGCTCAAAGATTTTTATGGGGCCCACGCACCCACTCTCTCTATCCAAAGTGTATGTTTGCCCATAGCACACCATTTACAATGCAACCACTTTGCATTTCCTTGTGGAATCACATATATACCAAAATAAATATTTGCTTGTAGTGGAAACTTGGTCTATTAAATAAATCCATTAAAACCACACACCAGAGCCATGTTTCCTAGGCACAAATCTACAAGCAAACAAAAGTTCATACACAAGCCATACAATCTACACATACTCACACACATATACATAATCACATCCTACTAGTACCCTAATTCTAAATACATTACAATAGATTTGCTCAAAAGAAAGGGGTTGCAGTTCTTTACAATTTACAAACAACCCCTAGCTCTGCTCGTTTCCTTGTCCTTCATGGTTCTTACGCTTGGACCTGGAAATATTGAAAAGAAAGGGGTGAGATAACCACAATCTTATTAATAGAGAAATCTACATTGATTATTACAAAGTAAGCCATAATCGAATAAATGAATAATAAATTCAACATAGTATATAATTTAGCTATTTAAAATCCATAAATGCATGACATAATTCGGTATAGCCTTTCATGACCAATAGAATGCCTTGTGGTGCTCTTTAACTCGCAGGTAAACCTTATACCCACTTGTACCTCCACAAGCATAAAACATAATCTAAGGCATGATCTAATCCACCGAACTACCTATGCCCCTTTGACATGAATCCTGAGCAGTCGAAGCTAACTCCCTCCCAGAGCCAGACCAACTTACTCTTCATGTGAGGGCTACCTTAGCCTAGGCACTCAACCTCATACTTTATATGTCAGATTCTCTCCCCTACTGAGAGGTGTCGAACACTCAATACACTAACCACTTTAGTGCATTGAGCCCACAATATGTAAGGCAATACTGAGTACTGGCAATGTGCCATAGAATATCAAAACTCCACACCTTCTCATTAGTGAATTCCCACTGAGATCATGCCTTTTACTCATGTCTACCTTTCTCAAGTATTGAACACTTCAACACTTTAAGGTAGTATAACATTTCTAAATCTCCCTTAAATGGTTCCTTAGTCTATCTAAAGTACCTTACTTAGTTACACTCCCTTAAGTGCAACTTCTATTCTTTATGATTACAATACATCCAAACAAATCTTGTTTTCATAAAAACATTGTTGTTAAATAATTAGAAAACATATTTGTACTATAATCAAAGTAGAAGCCCATAACCCCTTATAAAGCACATTTAATCTTTAAAAACATGTAATTCATGATAGCTAGTAATATTTATTCAAAAATAGCTAAGAAATATAAATTCTCCTGTTATCTCAACCCTTTGGTACCAAAAGGGTTCCTCTGGTATAAAATAGGACTTGGCTTGTTCCTTAACTTCTCAATAAGTTCCACCAACAATTCCCTGCAATATATAAGTGATCTACATCACTTATCATGACAAATAGCATTAATGAAAACTATAACTCATACCATACAACTTGAGTCAATGAGTCATAATCCATCTTAATGGTCCATATATTAAACCAACCATTCATATTATATCACTTAACCACCAAAATTATTTATTAGCCATCATTAGGCTAATTTTCAATTTATATAATTTTTAATCAATTAAAAACCTTCACTTAGTGTCGCTAACTTTCACCATTAGCCCTTATAATGAAAACTAAACCTTAATTTAAATCTTATTGGATTTAAATAATAAAATTATAACTAAATCAATAGACTTAAACCATTGAGCAGAAAAACCCAACCTCTCGAGGTTTAATTTGTGCTCAAAACACCTTTTTTCATCCAATTATCCACTCAAAATACTAAGTCATCATGTAGAAAATCAAAACAACCTCCCAAGGACCCAAGGAAATTAAAGCTTACAAGAATAAAGCCTTTGTGATCAAAATCTAGAAATTTCTTCTTCCAAAAATTGACTAATATAAAGAGGAAAGGAAGAGGATTGAAGTAGGGAATTTACCTATTGTGTAGCTGAGCTCGCAACGGTCATAAAGCTTCCTAAATCCAAGCCTAACTCCCTCGCTTTCTCCTCTCTTCTTGCTCTCATTCTCTCGTGCTCTTTGTTCTTTTTTTTTTTTTGCATTTCTGCGTTCAATTTCTTCTTAAAAAAGCTAATATAAGACTTTGGGAAAAATTACAAGAAAGGGCCCAACATTTTTTATTATAGCACAAAAGCCTGGGTCAACATTGGTAATTTTTTCCATATTTAAAAATAAAATAAAACCCAACTTTTGCTTAGTAAAATTCAAACTCTAGACCTCTATCAAATTATTCTAAATTTGAATTTAATTATAGATATTTTATTTTTTATTTTTTAAATAAATTCAAGTCTTAAAATTTTGAGATATTACATAAATTAATCACATTATCATGTAGAATAATAAGTCCTCGTAGATATAGTGATTCTCAATTTTGATAATAAATAAGTGATTTTTGTGATTTTTATAAATAACCATATAATACACAATTTTGAAAATTAATTAACTAAATTAATGCATTTAAATTGTAAACATATTTACCAATTATATATTTTAGTCATGTGAGATGTTTGAATCTCTATAGACTTTTAAGATAATCGTATAATCATATGAGTTAATAAGACTTTGCAGATATAATGATTAAGTTTTAAAATATATATATATATATATATTAAATTAATTAAATTAAAGATGTATATAAATTTAATTTCTTTATCGTGAGAGATTTTAGAATCTTCACATATATTTAGGATAATCATATTACCGTATAAGTGATAGAACACATTTGTTACCCACTTTTATTTGTCAATTAGGACCATTTTATTAATTATTTATCACCTTCAAGTGCACACATTGCATTAGATTTGGAACTTTGCCTAAGTTTCTAAGATAAGTGCACTAGGGGCATTTTGGTCCAAAAAATGAACTTTTGAGAAAATGTACAAGAAAAATTGACAAAGTGCATTTTATGTCCAGTTGATGAATGGTCAAATTATATTTTTAAAATTCATTTTAGTTTGGGAGTAATTAAATAAAAAATTCAACACTTTCTTAAGTGTCTTAGTTTGTCCTAGTTTTTGGTTTGCCTTTGTGTGAAAATTTTTATATAATTTTGTGCAGCCTGAAACTTAATTAATTTAATAAATTCTCCCTTCTAATTATGAATTTAATTCTGGACATGAATTAGATTTTATTATATCATATGCTATTTAATTGAATTATGTGATTTATGTGACATAGGTGGCATGTGACTTGTGCATCAATTTGGCAATTGAGGTCAACACTCCTTGAGGACAATGGCTGATGGTTTGCACGTGAATTATGATTATTTTGAGGGATTAGATCAGCTAAAATGATGTGGATGACACATGGGAAATTAGGCACACATTGGAATCATCTACAAACCAATAGGAAGTTGCCACCTTGCAAGTGTGACAAGGCTCCCATTTACATTTTAATTTCTTTTTCCTTATTTTAATTAAGCTTCAGCTGATGGGAGACACCAAGGAGCACGCCATTTTAAGTCCCAAATGGGATCCAACACATATCTCATTCATCTTCCACATTCTCTCTCTCTTGTTCATAGTGTTCTTCATTTTCTCTCTTTTGTTCTTCATTTTCCAGCACCCTAACCTCCATTTTCAGCCACCAAACCTCCACAAAACTCATACCATTCTTCTCCTCTCTTCATTTTCATTCCATCCCTTCCATTTTCACAAGGATTGAAGCTCATTTTCATCATTCAAGAGCTATGGAGTTTGGCCTTCACAAGCAATCACTAGGGTTCTTGAAGATGAAGATTGGCTAAGTTTCTTTGTGGAATCTTAGAGAGATGAAGATGGAGGATGAGTCTTGAGCTTCAAATTGGCTAAGTTCTTTTGTTTCCTATCCTCTTCTCTTTTTACTAGATGGTTAGATTCCTTAATCTAGGGTTTAATCATCTTAGCTTATAAATTCTAATTTGAATTTGATGTTGATGTAAAGAGAGAGGATTGTTTCATTTAATTTCTTCCTTGGACAGCCATGACTGAATTTTGCCACTCTTTGTTTGGCACATAATCTTGTGTTTTTCAATTAGTGAATTTCTTGTGTTAATATTGCATAATCTTGTGGTGTTAATGCTTGTGTTGTTGAGTAGCTTGACATAATCTTGTGGTTGCTCAATTTATGTGTTTGACCATGGCTGTTGAGAGAGGATTTTGAATGAATCACTTGGCTAATGTCTTCACCAATTGGTTAATTGAACTAGGGACTTTAATCTAAGACCTAGGGAGGTTAGCTAATTAGGTTAATTGGCTTAGGATAATTTTCTTAAGTCATGACAGCTTTAGTCAAGAGGAAAGGGAAGCTAAACTTAGCCTAATCATGAGAAGATAATGAGTTCAAAATCAACTAATCTCTAGGGTTCCATTATTGTAAAAAGGGAAGTTCATTTCACTCACTTTCACTAGCATTTTAATTACTTGCATATTAGGTAATTAGTTTAGATAATTAGATAGATAACTAAATTCCTACAAACTTTGGTTGATTTATTTCACTAGATAACTTTCAATTAGACTTAAAACCATTCCTTGGGAGATGACCTAGGGTTGGCCCTATATTGCATTAGGGTTAGCTTTAGTGTAATTTTGAGGATAAGCGACTAATTTCCTATCAATAAGCTAATAAGGCTTTGCAGGTATGACGATTGAAATTCTTTAAAAACATACATATATACTTAAGAAAACTATTATTAACACTTAAAAATATAATAAATTAAATTACTAAATTCTTTTATCGTGTGAGATTTTGGAATCTCCGCAGATATTTAGAGTAATTGCATTACTGTATGAACTAAGAAGGTTCTGCAGGTAATGCGATTAAAATTCCTAATAAAAAAACATGAAAGAAAAATAATTTTAAACTCTTTTCTTTCTTTATTCCAAAAATTCAAAAATTGAGAAAATAATTGAAATTAAATTACTTTTTACAACTTAAAACACGCATATCAAAATTTTAGAAATTATTTTATTTGTAAAATGGTGAATTATTTCTAATTAATTTCTCTTCAAAAAAATAAATTTCACCAACAAACTTTTAAGCATGAACTATGTGGACTTTAATCTCCATCATAAGGTACGTAGGCCTTAGAGTCAAATTCTGAGTCACGTCCTCCCTCGTAAATAAATAAAAATTTCTCACTCAATTCGTATCATTTTTATATCAAACATATAAATATAAAAGAGATAATTAAAATAATTTTTAAACCATATTAATATAGCACAACAAATTTTAGGTAACCGTTCTCACGAATGGGTGTTGTGAGGTGCCTAACACCTTCCCCACACTCAACTGACTCCTGAACCTATTCTCTATTTTAGCAGACCACCCTTATCCTCCTTTTAAATGGTTTCCCGAGATTTCCTTCAAAATCTTAGTGGCGACTCCTCATTCTGTCTGGTTCTCGTCGCGAAGGTTGAGACCTCTGCTCATGCTCCGTCCGCATTATATTTTTCTAGGTGCGACAGTTGGCGACTCCACTGGGGAGTGTTAGAGAGTCAAGCTTATAAGTCTGTTATGCTTAAAAATATAATATGGTTTTTTCTTTTATTAGCATTACTATCCCTTTAAATTTATGTGTCCCTTGTTTGTTCCTTTTTTCACCTTCTCTCTTTCCTTTTGTGTTTTATAATATGTTTTTAGGATAGATAACATGCAGAATAAACCCTAAGATAGAAGACTTTTATTTATACATATAGTTGTCTCTCCGTTTGATCTGATTAATAGATGAGGGTTAGGTAGCATATATGAATAAGGTGACAGGCTTGCATGCTCTCATCACACACTATGCACTTACACAATTTGACACACACATATTTTGGGCCCTTTACCCGGGTCTGTGAGTACCATAGGTTAGTAGAGGTTAGTAGTAGTTTTCCTGTGGAGTTCCTGAACTCTCAGAGGTTACCATGAATACCTCACCCAAGCTGTTACTTGCTCAATAAATTTAGTCCCTATAGAGCTTATGCTCTTGGAGGGCTAAAATTATTGAGTAAGGTCTTCACCTTCGGGTGAGGGCATCTTGGGAGCCTTTTATGAATATACACCTACCCTTGAGTTACACGTTTTAGATGAAAGCTAGTAGCTAACCATTTTAGTGAATGCCCGGTTATGAACTTAAGTTTCCTTAACTAGGACACAGAATAAGAGTATTAATCTTTTATTGCATCATTTTCATAACGTGTCATAAATGTCATCATAAGGTATTCAAATTTTTTTTAAAAAAAAACCAAAACCACAAATTAAAACAAAATTTCTCTTGTTATTAGACGACTTAGTTATTTCACTTTTAAAAGTCAAGACTTTAGCCATGTATCAGTTTTAGCTGTATGTAGGTTAATTTATCCCTTTCTCCCTATAGGGCAATAAGCACATTTAGGAGAGAAGGGATTTTTTCTTGGCATATCTATGACTAAAATCAATTTTTATTATTGTTATTATTATTTTTCTTTTCAAGAACAAAATTGTAAGGTTAAACCTTTCAACGTTAATTATGTAGGGGATTTAAGCCTCTCGTCGATTAATTGCTTACTCTATCTCCCTATGATGCAATAAGTGTCTGGAGGAGTGGATTTTCAAAAAGAAACCAGATACCTTGAGAATTGCATATTATTAACCTTTGTTTTGCTTAACAGGAATAGTGAGCTATTCGAAATCATTGTGAAATTGGCATAAGGGATAAATGGCACTCGAAGGTAGTATAAATCTAAATCACACTAGAAAGTTATACCAAGGAAGAGGGATCAAATTATCTGTAAAAGTTGAGTTGCTAGAAACCTTAATTGAGTTGAGCTGTCACATCAAAGGGAAGATTATGCAAGATTTCAAAAGGAAATATGGAAATATCTTGGATCTTCTATTAGTCACAATACATAATGATGCAATAAGGGAATTAATCCAATATTGGGATGCCTCGTTAAGGTGTTTCACATTTCAAGACTTCCAAATGACACCGACTTTGGAAGAATACAGAGAAATTTTGAGAATGCCCCTTAAGGAGAATATGGCAGTATACCTTTATCTTGGGTATTTGCTATCTCAAGGTACAATAGTGAAAATTTTAGAAATTCCTAAGGAAAAAGTATGAACGGTCTGCCTAGGACAAGTAGAGGGAATCTCAAGTGCTGACGTAGAAGCCTACTTGAAAGTTTTAGTAGAAAAAGAGGATTGGGTTATGTTTTGTAGAGTCTTTGCCTTATACATATATAAAATAATCTTATTTCCATCATCAATTGGCATAACTGATTTAAGAGCCATTAGTGTATTCTAAATAGTAGAGTATCATAGTATGAATCTGGTACCAGCAATCTTAGCAGAAACATACTTGACCTTCACTCGATGTCATAATAAAAGGAAAGGAAAGGTCAATTGTTATATTACATTACTGGATATATGGATGCTTGGCCACCTTTATGGAAAGATGCTTCCTTTCAGAAAGAAGAACAACTTAGACAATAATCCACTTATGTCTTTTAAGGGTCAATTCGTGATTGACAGGATAAGTTACATGGATTGGAAAAGAACCTTCACAGAACTTAGAGAAAATTCTATCTCATGGAAACTAGACTGGTGGTGGAAAGAGGAGGTTATTTATTGTTGTGGCAACTTTTTGAATATGCCTTTAATGAGACCCAAAAGGTGAATCAACTATAACCTTTCCTTAGTGTTAAGGCAATGGCCTATAAGTAAAATGTTCCTTCTAAGGAAGAGGTACAAGAGTTATACTTTCTACATGAGGAGGACGAAATGAAGTTGTCAAACCAGAGTGTCAAAGAAGCATGGAAAAAGATAGTGTACAAAGGAAAAATTGAGCTAGGGATACGTGTAGTAAACTCAAGTTTAGAATACACTACTTGGTTGAAGAGTATGATTCAAGACAAAAATCTTTCATTCCCTCCTTAAAATCCCTTATTAGGTAATGACTTGAAAGAGATTAATGGGCAGTTGATTGGATGTTTGAAAATGAAGGAAAATGAGTTACAAAAGCTTGCTAGTTCAGAGTCCAAGAATAAAGAAGAATTAGAAAAATGCTAGAATGAATGCATTAAGTTACAGAGGAAGCTAGTGGAGAAAAGAGAAAGACATAACCTTGAAGAAACGCTTGAGATTAAGAAATTGAGAAAGGAAAATGCCAACCTGAAAAGAGAGATGCAAAGTAGTGATGACAAAGTTCAAAGTACTAAAACAAGACTTGTCAAAATATTCAGGGAAAATGATGCATTGAAGAAGGAATTACAAGACATCAGGCTTGTCGAGGAGATGCAGTAAGAAATCAATATGCTCACAAGACAATTGGAAAGAAAGGTGAATAAGCTAGCTAGGGTAAGAGGAAGTACGGTTAAGACAGTACAAAACTTTGTTCAGAGGCTTAATCAACAGAATGAAGTCTTAGAGGAATGGAAATCACTTTGTCTTGATCAAACAAAAGAAACCAAAGAATGGATGTTAAAATGTAGGGAGATGATTGATTTGGCTAATGACAAAATTCTAGAATTTGTAAGAGCATTCAAGCAAGCTGAAGGCATGGTTCTCCCCAGAGGGACTCCGTTAGGGATTGTTGAATTCTTCCATTTGTGTCATGAAATTGTAAAAGAGCTCAATAGCATGACAAAGTTCTAAATCTGTATTAACATTTGAATCATTGTATGAGGATCCATATGACGCTTTATGGTTGTGAAATTGTTGATTGATTTGTACTACCGTCGTTCGCTTAAAACCTTAAATTTTGATGGGATCCAATGTCCTTCTAATTCAATGTCAACTTTAAATTTCTTATGAAATAATAAATTTCAAGAGGAATTTAAAGAGTGCCTGTATCGTGAAACCCTTATGCCTACACAATGTTGGATATCTTACAAAACAAACGTAGAAGGTAAAATTTATTAAAATTAATTATTATGTTACACAGGTAAGCCAATATTGTGCCTTAAAAGAAAAACTCGTCTGACCAAATTCTCGCCGCTTGAACATACAACACACGATCGCATAGTCGTGCCATGGAAAGTTCAAACGTGAATGAGTCAGTGGCGTTAAATGATTGAATGTCTACAATAGAATCGAAAATGGCTGAAATAAGTGACATGATAAAACTGCTGGAAGAGACTCTAAAAGGGAAGAGTGACGATAATCCACCAGAGAATACCATAGTGAATAAGAATGCAGCTAATGGGACAATTGAGCCAAATAGAGAAATAAGATTCTAGAATAGGGGCCTTTAACATACCAGATGGTCCTGGAGAAGATTATGCCTACATGTTCCAAATCCCATAAGTGTTACACAAAGAGAAGGAGTTGAAAGAAGAACTTGGAGAGATGAATGATCAATTGAAGGCTCTTCAAGGATCAAATGCATGGGGTTCCTCAGACTTGAAGGAATTATGCTTGACCCTAGAAATTGATATTCCCAAGAAATTCAAGATGTTAAACTTTGATAAATATGATGGTACAAGTAACCCAATTTATCATTTGAGGGCTTATTGCACAAAGATGTCCATATGGTCACAAGATAAGAAGTTTCTGATAAACTTCTTTCCTGAAAGCTTAACTAGAGTCGCATTGACTTGGTATATGCAACTAGACCAAACAAAGATTAAAAGATGGAAAGACCTTGTGGATGTTTTCATGAGACAATACAAGTTCAATCTTGATATTGCTCCCACCAGAGAACAATTGAAAGTGCTAACTAAGAAATCATCAGAATCATTCAAAGAATATGCTTAAAGACGGAGAATAGTGGCCTCACTAGTGCAACCTCTAATGGTGAACTTTGAACTTTACTCATACTTCATCCGTGCATTGCCTAAGCCATTATACCAACACATGATAGGAACACATGTCACTGATTTTGCTAATTTAATTATAATTGGAGAAAGGATTGACACAGACATACGAGAGGGAGAAATAGCCACTTCTCAAGTTGAAAGTAGTTCATAAAAGAACTATGACCAAAAAAAGAAAGAAGGGAATGTGAACTATGTTTAACCTGTAAGACAAGCTGCTACCAGTCCTTAAGTCCCTTATCAAATAGAGGGAAGGAATCAAAGACAGCTACAATTTGGGTTCAGGCCTAACAAGCACAGGCAGGATAGAGATAGGAGAAATATCCAAGGGATAGTCACCCATGGCCCAATTTTAGATTAACAAATGCTGAATTATACCATAAACTTTTGGTAGCCCAATTATTAGGTCTATGACCTCATAAGCTTCTTAGTCCGCCTTACCCAGTGTGGTATAATCCGAATGCTATTTGTGAATACCACATGAGTACACTTGGACACTCAATAGAAGACTATGTGACGTTTAAAAGGAATATGCTAGATCTGGTTGATTCTAATCATATCCAGCTTAAAGAGGGAAGCTCTACTATTACTACTAATCCACTTCTAAACCACAAAAAATGAGTTAATGCTATCAAAGAAGAGGATACATTTTTTAGAAGTTCTGTAAGGATCAAGATGCCTATGAATGAGCTTTATGCTCACTTAAAGGAGTATGACTATATGTAAGAAGGGCTCCTTATAGATAATATCAATGATCAAATGCATGGATATTATGAATATCATTAGGAGATAATAGGCCATAACATAGAAAGTTGTGAATAGTTTGAAGAAACTGTTAGAAAAATGATGGTGTTAGGGATTGTATCTGTAAAGAAAGGAGATATACGAAAGTGTTCATGGTAGAGAAAAGGTATATTGAGCTTGTCATTAAAAACTCAAGCCTAAAAGAGCAAGTCCAAGCAGTCTCTTTTGTGATCAACAAAGCCTCTGTAGATCTTGCACCTCACACAAGACAACCAACGTTGACCATAAGCACACCTCATCCCTTTCCCTATAAAAGTGATTGAGCAGTCCCATGGAGATATCAAAACATTGTGGAGAATGATAAAAACTCAACATTGATTGCTGGGACAAGCAATGAAATAGTAAACCCAGGAGGAATTACTCAAAGTGGAAAGCCATACTTACTATCTTACATTAGGAAAATGGTAAGAGAGAAAGATGCAAATGTTGATAGGCTAAAGGAAGTTAATCCTAAAGAAATAGAAAAATTGGAGGATGAGTTTCTGTCAATTATGAAGCAACGTGATTACAGCATTGTGGATTAATTGAAGAAAACTCCAGCACGTATCTCAATACTTTCTTTAATTTTGAATTTCGAAGCACATCGCCAAGCATTGCAAGAAGTTTTGAATTAAACTTTCGTGCAGCCTAATATAACCCTTGAGAAGGTGGTAAGTGTAATGAATGTTATAAAAGCCTCCTCTACCATCTCCTTTTCAGAAGAGGAAGTTATAAAAACTACTATCCACCAAACCAAAGCTTTGCATATCACTTTGAAATGTAAAAGGTTCATAATAGCAAGAGTATTGATTAATAGAGGATCAGCATTAAATGTCTTGCCGCTCTCTACATTTAAATCACTGTCACTAGAAGCTTCAAGTATACATAAAAGCAATATTGTGCCAAGAGAATTCGATGGATCAAGATGGGAAGTATTAGGATCTATTTGTCTCTCTCGGGAGATAGGACCAAGCATGTTTAAGGTGGATTTCCAACTCATGAACATAGACCCAAGCTACACAATGCTGCCAGGAAGGCCATAGATTCATTCTGCTAGGGCTGTTCCTTCTACCATATACCAAAAGGTTAAGTTCATCAGTAATGGGGGAATTATAGCAGTTAAAAGAGAAGAAGAAATTATTGTGAGTAAACTAAGTTCACTCCCTTATATTGAGGCCATAGAGAAGGATCATGGAATTTCATTTCAAAGCCTAGAAGTTGAGGGTATTTGTGACAATACTCATAACATCAATTCCGTTGCTAAAATCATGACGAAGAGTGGGTTTATGCCAGGGAAAGATTTAGGCTCTTATCTACAAGGAATTACGTGTCCAATTAAGGCTTTAGATAATTGTAATCACCAAGGGTTAGGGTATGAGTCTACCTTAGAAGATCAGATGAAGGACAAAGTAAGTTTGGAGAAAGGCAAAAAGGCTAGTAAATTGGAGATCCCACACATTAAAGAAACCTTCCCAAGCCCGTCTGAGGTGATATGTGAACCAATTGTCTCAGTAATCTCTTCCAATGAAGGTATAGCATGTGGAACAAGTACCTCAATTGCAATCGATGATTCCAGCAAAGTTCTGACAAATTAGGAGTTTGAAGAGACCAATTGTGTCATTATTAGAGTAATTATTTCAATTATGTTGTTCCTATTTTGTTATCCACTTTTTGCTCCCAGGTTTAGGTAATAGATCATGGGTATTCTCTAATGCAAACTTTTGATGCACATAATTTATAAAAATGAATTTCAATTGCATTCATGTCTATCTCTTTATTCCACCCTATCTACTTCAGTTTGTTTTTCCCCTTTCTTTTCCATATTTTTATTTCATTTCTATCATCCAGGAATCTTGTTTCTTCTGATTCTATCTCTCACCTAGAGGTTAATAAACCCCATGAAGATGATTCACTCGTTGCCATTGATATGCATGATTGTGAGTCTGATAATGAAGACGTAATCCAAACTTTTTCTAAAATGCTTGAATTGAGTAATAAGGGAATATGTCCACATGAAGAAGTGATTGAGATAATTAATATGGGAACCGAGGAGGACTAAAAAATGCTCAAAATAGTAGATAATCTTGAAAGGGAACAAATGATTGTGTTGTTCAAAGAATACATAGATGTGTTTGCATGGTCCTATAAAGATATGCCTGGGTTAGACCAAAGCATTGCTTCTCATAAAATACTATTGCTTCCCAAGGTTGAGCTTAAGAAATAAAAGTTAAGGAAAATGAATATGGAGGTGTCCTTGCAAATAAAAGAAGAAATAATGAAGTAATTAGAAGCAAAATTTTTAGAGGTAGTAACCTACCCACAATAAATGGCAAATATTATACCCGTTCCTAAAAAAGATGGTCGGATTTGAATGTGTGTTGATTATCATAATTTAAATAATGCAAGCCCAAAAGATGATTTTCCACTACCCCATATTGATGTATTGGTTGATAATACTGCTCGAAGCTATCACTATTCCTTTATGGATGGTTATTCGAGGTACAATCAAATCCCTATGCATGAAGGAGAAAAAGAGAAAACAACCTTTACAACCCAATGGGGAACTTATTGTTATTGGGTGATGCCTTTTAGTTTAAAAAATGCTAGGGCAACTTATCAACGAGCTATGGTAGCACTATTCCATGACAGGATGCATAAAGAAATTGAAATATATGTAGATGATATGGTAGCTAAATTAGCAGCGAATGAGAGTCATGTTGAAGTCTTTAGAAAGCTATTTGTTAGATTGCGCGAATACTAGCTAAGATTGAATCCTAATAAATACATCTTTGGAGCTCTTTCTGGAAAGTTATTAGGGTTCATTGTGAGTCGTAAAGGGATAAAAGTAGATCTGAATAAAGTAAGGAAAATTCAAGAAATGCCACCTCCCCAAATAGAGAAAGAAGTTAAAAGTTTTTTGGGATGATTGAATTATATTGCTAGATTCATTGCCAATGTAACAGCTACTTGCAAACCGATGTTTAAGAAAACTTACAAGGAGACATGGGATGATGATTGTCAAAAGGCCTTTGATAAAATCAAAGATTATTTATTAAATCCCCCAATTTTGGTCCCTTTGTCACTAGAACATCTACTAATCCTCTACTTGACAACTTTACCTCGCTTAATGGGAGAAATGTTAGGTCAACGTGATGATTTTGGAAAGAAGAAAAGAGCAATTTATTTCTTGAGTAAGAAGTTCAATGATTGTGAAGCTCGTTATCTGATGATTGAGCAAACTTGTTGTGGACTAGTATAGGCAACTAGAAGGCTAAGGCAATACATGCTTTACTACACTACCTGGCTAATCCCATGAGTGGACCCACTCAAGTACATCTTTGAGAGCCCACACATTGCAAGTAGAGTACTAAAATGGCAAGTTGTACTATCTAAATATGATATAAAGCATGCGATGCAAAAGTTAGTCAAAGGTAGTACGATAGTGGATCACTTAGCCAATAATCCTTTAAGGGATGACCAGCCATTAGATTTTCAATTTCCTAATGAAAGCATATGCACAACAGAAGAAGGTTGTGATGAAGGAAATGATGAAGAGCAAGAATAGGAAATGTATTTTAATGGAGTCGCCAACATGCATGGAAATGGGGTAGGAGCAGTGATTGCTTCACCAGAAGGAAAACAATTTCCAATGGCCATTAAATTAGAATTTGATTGCACTAATAACATAGCAAAATATGAAGCTTGTGTTAATGGTCTTCGAGTAGCTATTGCTCTTGGCATACAATGTTTGAAGGTGTTGGTGATTCAATTCTCATTATTCATCAAGTAACAAGAGAATGGAGAATAAAGGATGCAAAATTGATTCCCTATCAAGAACTCTTAATAGATTTGATTAATGAATTTGAGGATATTAGGTTTCATCACTTGACTCGAGATAAAAATCAATTCGCTGATGCTTTAGCCACTTTAGTAGCAATGATTCAACTCGATTGTGGAGTCCATGTCCAACCCATTCAAGTAAAAGCTAAAAGCTTTCTAGCATACTGTCTAAATGTTGAAGAAGATTAAGAAGAATATCCTTAGTTCTAGGATATTAAGGACTATATCACTGAGAGATCATATCCAGCCAAAATGACTGAGAATGAAAAGAAAACCCTTCGTCGTTTGGCTATGACATTCTTTATTAGTAAAGATGTTCTATACAAGAGGGGTTATGATGGTATCTTACTTCACTATATGAGTTCAAAAGAAGCAAAGAAAATCATGGTTGAGGTACACAAAGGTATATGTAGTACGCATACGAATGGTCACATTATGGCTAAACAGATTCAAAGGTGTGGTTACTTTTGGTTAATAATAGAGAAAGATTACTTTGAGCATGTCAAGAAATGCTATAAATGTCAAATCTATGCTAATAGGATAAATGCTCCTCCAATCCCATTGTATAATTTGGTATCACCTTAGCCATTCTCAATGTGGGGAATTGACATTATTAGTCCAATTAACTTAAAAGCTTTAAAAGGACATTGCTTCATCCTTATCATGATTGACTATTTCACAAAATGGGTAAAGGCGAATTCATTTGCTAGTATCACGCAAAAAATGTTACTTAAATTCATGAAGATAAATATTTTATGCTGATATGGGATTCCTGAAAGGATCATTACGAATAATGGCCCCAATCTCAATGGAACGAAAGTTATAAACTTTTGCGAGAAGTTCCAAATCAAGCATTATAATTTAGCCCCATATAGACTTCAAATGAATGGAGTAGTTGAAGCAGCCAATAAAAATATTAAGAAGATCATTGGAAAAATGATAGTAACTCATAAGGATTGGCATGAGATGCCTCCTTATGCTTTACATGGTTATCATACTACTGTACGCACATCCATAGAGGTAACCCCATACTCCCTTATTTACAGAATGGAAGCCGTCACACCCATTAAGATGGAAATCCTATCCTTGAGAGTATTGGTGGAGGCAGATTTAGAAGAAAATGAATGGGTACGAACTTGATTTGAGCAGCTCAACATGATTGAAGAAAAAAAACTTACTGCAATGTGTCATGGACAATTGTACCAAAAGAGAAGAGCAAGAGCTTTTGATAAAAAACTTCACCCACAGGAATTCAGTGCTAGTGATCTTGTACTCAAGAAAATATTGCCTAACTAAGAAGATAATAAAGGCAAATGGGCTTCGACCTATGAGGGACCCTATGTTGTCAAACATGCCTTTTTTGGAGGAGCGCTGATACTAACTGACATGGACGGTTAAGAGTTAGCAAAGCCCATTAATGCAGATGCTATCAAGCATTACTTTGCTTAAAGAAAACATGAAAAAGAAAGAAGTGCTCGCTGGGTTAAAAACCTGTAAAGGCAACCTAGTCAAAAATTAGAGCCAATAAAAAAATGAAAAGGAAAGAATAGCTCATTGGGTTGAAAACCTGTAAAGGCAACCTAGGCTAAAGTTAAATCCAATAGAAAATGAAAAGGAAAGAATAGCTCATTGGGTTAAAAATCTATAAAGGCAATCTAAGCAAAAGTTAGAGCAAAGAACAAGTAAAGTAGTAATAATAAGAAGAAGAGTTCACCAAGACAAAAGGATGTCTTAGGAGAAGAAAGAAAGGCATAAGAAGTATCTATGTTTGGGGAAAGTTGACTCTATCATCCTTCCTGCTATGCATATCAATGGCAGCTTAGTAAAGCACTTGTTGGGGTTTTAAAAAGCTAAAGGAGAGAGATGTGAGTAAGTGGATTCACATATCCCGTTTGCACTTAGGCTATTTGTACTCATAAACCAAGATATTCCCATTTCTCTATGAACTTTGGCATTAGAGATTGAATTTTTCTACCCTTGTTCCTTTGAGATCATCTTTCTTCTCTTTTCATGTTATCACATTCGAATTCAAATCTCATATATTACAGCAGATTCACATTCAAGGAACAATATTTATTGATACATTTACTTGATGTAGAATGCTAGTATCTTTATTCTTACTTTTCATCCTTGAGGTATCAAAGTCATCATAGGTGTAAAATGACAACGAGAGTATGTGTGCTATCAGTATTCAGTCATAAAAGTTGATCTCATTAACTTGAAGGTAAGACTAAGTAATGAGAATTTAGTCATTTGAATTTTCTGAAAAGGGGCAATGACGTATTATGATAGTATACCTATTAAAGAATAAAGGTTAAATAATAGACTTGGAGGTATTACCTTGTGTTCGAAATGATTTTTTTTCAGTATGCATGAAAATTTTCAAAAACGGAATATATATTAAAACAGTTTTCAACATCAAGCATTCCTATAAAATTTTTTGCAATATACTTGCATTATCCTTACACTTGCATTGGGGCAAATAACCACGTCTTGCCCTTTGCATTTATCACAAAAAGAAGTCTCATAAATTGAGATGAACAAAGGTTCAAACCTTTTACATTGTGAATCATCCATCCATGGATTTTTATACATATTTTTAACACCCATGAAAAAATCATACATGGCGCATTACCACATTGCATTCCTTGTCATAGAGTTTCTCATATGAATAACAAATCTCACCTATGAGTTTCTCATATTTTCCACATGAGATGGAACCTATTCTCACACCCCCAAAGCCCAGTACTAGCTGGCATAATTCTTTAAAAGCCCTGTTACCGACAGGCATCCCAAAGCCCAGTATCGGTTGGCATAATTTTTTAAAAACCCTATCAGAGTAGGCACCCTAAAGCCTAGTATTGGCTAGCATGATTCTTTGAAAGTCCTGTCATGGCAGGCACCCCAAAGCCTAGTACCGACTGGCAGGATTCTTTAAAAGCCCTATTATGGTAGGCACCCTAAACCCAGTACTGGCTGGCAGGATTCTTTAAAAGTCTTGTTATGGCAGGCACCCTAAAGCTCAGTACTAGCTGGCACAATTCTTTAAAGCCTTGTAATGGCAGGCACCCTAAAGCTCAGTACTAGCTGGCACAATTCTTTAAAGCCTTGTAATGGCAGGCACCCCAAAGCCCTGTAACGGCAAGCATCCCGAAGCCTCGTATCGGCTAGCATAATTCTTTAAAGCCCTGTAACGGAAGGCACCCCCAAAGCCCAATACTAGCTGGCATAATTCTTTAAAAGCCCTATAACGACAGGTACCCTAAAGCCCAATACTGGCTAGTATGATTCTTTAAAGCCCTATAATGATAGGCACCCCAAAGCCTAATAATGGTTGGCATGATTCTTTAAAGCCTTGTAACGGCAGGCACACCAAAGCCCAATACCGGCTGGCACAATTTTTTAGAAGCCCTGTAACGGAAGACACCTTAAAGCCCTATAACGGCAGGTACCCCAAAGCCTAGTGCTGGCTGGCATAATTCTTTAAAGCCCTGTAACAATAGGCATCCCAAAGCCCAGTACCAGCTAGCACAATTCTTTAAAAGCCCTGTCACGACAGGCAGCCCAAAGCCTAGTACTGGCTGGCACAATTCTTTAAAAGCCCTGTCACGACAGGCACTCCAAAACCCAGTACTGGCTTGCACAATTCTTTAAAGCCTTGTCATGCAGACACCCTCTAAGCCTTGTAAAGGCAAGCATTCATTAGGTATTTTGGAACATAGACAATTCATCTCCATCGAAGTTTTGTTTTGTTTAGTTCCCAAATCACATTTCATTTTCCACCCTTTATTTTATCTTGTTGTTTGGTTGTAGGAACATAAGAGTCCTGCCCCTCCAAACAAAATACATGTTCTATCTTTACTTGTCGCTTATGTAAGAATTCAAAAACACACTTTTTCATATACTTACATAAGAAACAAGTAAAGAGGGGCCATGTTCTAGTCAACATATATTTTGTTTGGATCATTGTCATTTGTTTACAACATCTTTCTTTTTATCTTATTTTATTTAGTCATTTTCATTTACGTCACAATGCTAAAACAAAAAATCAACAAAAAAATCATTTTACCATGTTGTTATCCTATAGTCTTACATTGTGTTTGGATCTTTGTCGATTGACCATTTTTATTTACATCACATCACCTCATCACATTACAAAACAAAACAATAAAAAAATCATCAACAAAAAAATCATTTCATTGTATTCGTTATCCAATAGTCTCGCATTTAATCATGGCTTGTCATGTCAGGGACAATTAGGTCTTTTCATAGGTGTTGCATGGCCAAAACAAAATACATATTCTATCTTTACTTGTCACTTATGTAAGAATTCAAAAACACACTTTTTCATATACTTACATAAGAAATAAGTAAAGAGGGTAAACTGTGAACACCGTAGTTTGTCTGGGGCTTTTTAAATTTAACAAAAATAAAAATAAATTCAACTAAAAAATATAAAAAATATAAAAATAAAATTTAATCCTTTTTAGGATTATATTTTCAAAAAATAATAATAATGATAATTTAACAAAATCACAAAATCTTTCTTGAATTTAGAAAAAGAAAAAGAGATTTCTCCCAAATTATCCCAATCATTTAAAAATATTGGGAATCTACTTTTGAGACCTAACTTTTCTCTCCTTAAATCTTATTTTCATTTAAATATATATATATATATATATGTAGGTATGTTAATTTGATTAATCAATTATCAATTTAAAGCAAAAAAAAAATAATAAAATGGGCTGGATGAAATGCTATTAGGACTAGCGTTTCATCACAGTTTAAAGGGAAGAGAAACACTTGAGCACTCAGGCAGACACAAAGGGGAAGAAACAGAAACACACAACAACAACACACGTGAAGCACACATAGAAAAAGCAGAGGCACGGACACAAAAGACAGGAAAAGAGAGCACGTACATATTTACAAAATAGAGCAGAAGGAGCAACAAGTAGCCAGAACACGTTCACATATGCTTTTAGCCAGCAGGAGAAAAGAGACAAAACTAGGAACGTATGTATGCATGCAGTAGATGAAAACACAGAGGAAAGCACTCACACAGTAGATGGAACAGCAGAGAAAGCAAATGGAATAGTAGAGAAAAAGTAAGAAAAAAGAAGAGGCAGAAATGCAGAAAATAGAGTACGAAAAAAAAAAGAAAAGGGGAGAGAAGAGAGATCAGGAGAAAGAAGAAAAACAGAGATTGAAAAGCTGAGAAAGAGGGAGGAGAGACTAATAGTATAAAAGGCAGAAAACAAGAACGTGAGAGGAGGCAGTTTTCTAAAAAAAACAAAGGCTGAGAGATAGTCAAGCCAAGGGGATGAACAGGAAAGGAGAGAGATTGAGGGAAGTAAAATAAAGACGAAGAAGAGAGGAAAAGAAGGGTGAAAAACTAATAGGAGGAGGAACAATGCTGTCATGATAGCTTTTCTAAATGGACTTCAAATGTATGCCATTTTCTCATCCGATGTCCGATTGGAGTGATTCAAGTGCCCACGCGAAGCTTATTCAATAAGCTAACTAATGATACAATTTTGTTATGATCCAACACCATATGAGAATTTTAGATACTCGAATGCAAAAGTCAGTTTTTAAAGCGATTTTCAAGCATCCAAGTACCGAAAACTCAAAACTTATACCATTAACCCATTTTAAGGTTTGAACTAAGCCCAATGGACTAAAATACACTTGATTGAGCATCCAAACACACAACAATATACCAAACACGAAATTTGATCACTTAATGCCCATTTTACCCAATATGGCCAAAATACAAAATCAACACCATATATACTATTTGGCCTCTATTGCCACATAGTACACTATAAGATAAAACATTCCTTACACTTGTATTATTTAGTCACCACAAAAATTACCACATATTTACATCATATACAATATTAGGCTAAAATACAAAATAACATAGTATGAAACAAGTGCAACCAATCAAAATGATATGCATTCCTAGTTGGCAACATTTAATATCATTCATATAAGTTTATGTACACGACTCAAAATAAAATTGAGCTTTACAATGAGAATGTAGCAAGTATGCTAGCCCTTGCTTGATTCATTCTATTGCTCAGTCTCAGTGGTAGAACTTGTAAAATGATAACCACTGGGTGAGATAAAAAATCTCAGTAACTAAGATAATCTCTATTATTAATTGACATGCCAAGTTATAAACAAGCCTTAAATCAAGTAAAATAAATAGACCATATAAAATCACCACAAGTTACATGCATGATCCATAACCATTCGGTCCTCCAATACTCTCGACCGAACTGGTAGGCTATTTTACAGAACCAAACTACATGTATGATCCTGAAGCTCACCATCCATGGTAGGACTACCCAGCCAAGGTGTCCAAAACCATTTTTGGACTACTAGTTCTCCCTATTACAAGTAATTGGGGTGTTGTTACTCCAACATCGCATCCTACAGATGCTAAGGAGCATATTCTCCAACTCCACAACCTTTTGGGCTCTAAGAAGAGTAAGTTTCCAACATTGCACCCATTTTTGAGCACTAAGGAAATTAGGTGTTGCACCTAGTATCCTGAGGTGCCAGCAGTGCCATATAGACTTAATCTTCACTAACTCCCCCAGGGTGACCTCCTACCCTCTAATATGCCACATTTCACTACATATATCCACTTGACCATGCATAAAACACTTTCTAAACTAATATAATGAATATTACTACTTACTTCAAAAACCTGACATTTTACAAATCAATACTCTACTCATTTTCTAAAATAGTTAAGTTTTTCAAAATTCATACATATATACATAACAAATCATGCAAGAACAACTTGAGAATAACTTATATAAGTTAATAAATAATGCAAATTATCTAGTTACCTCAACTCTTTTGTTACTAAAAGGGTTACCCGTGGTACTAAATCTCTTCTTGTGTCAAGGCAAATCATCCCACACCACAATCTACATTAACAAGTACTATATGTTAATTTTTAATTAACATAAGCACTATTAGCTACCAATAAACTCCTAATTCTCCCACTTCTCACTCATATTCTCAATAAAGAGGCTTGTTAAGATTACAATTTGTTCACAAAATCCCTTCAAGCCTCCCTCTAACTCTTACAACATAATACTTAATATCTCAACTTATCACAGTTCAAAACCCCATGATCAAGTTAGGGCTTAATCCAAATTTCACTAAACAACAAATAAGCTTTATATTACCATATATTCAAGACTAATAAACCTAAATCAAACCTTTAAAGTTAATAGAAACCTTCAAAACATAGACTTATAGCTTAATCTATTTAGAGCAAATTCTCCTACTTTCAAATCCCATGGAAAATAAGATAAAAAGGTAAAGGAGAAGGGTAAGAAACTTACTCAAGAGTTTAAAGGCTCAATTTATCTTTAAAATCCTCCTAAAATGGTGCCATAGCAATGCCCAAAGCTTGCCCTTTCATGTTCTAGGTTTTCTACCACAAAAACTGTCATTTTCTCATGATTTTCAAAAATTTAAGCTACCTGTTATGCCATGTGTCGCATAAAGCTAAAAATGTCTTAGTAATGGGCACATAAAGCTATCCAAAGTTCATACAAAAATATAAATCCAAAACTAGGTCAAATTAACACACTTGAGAAAAGCAATAAAAAGTGTTGACTTTAATTTAACTTTTCCCAAACTAAAATGAAATTGTAAAAATTAATACACTTTGAAATTTTCTCAAAAGTTCTTTTTTGGACTAAAATACCCCTAGTGTACAAAACTTAGACACTTGAGTAAATTTTCAATTCTAATGCAATATGTGTGTACTTGGAGCTAATAACACATGATTAATAGTCCTAATTAGTATAGAAAAGTGTGAAATAAATGAGTTTTATCAACCATCTTTGGGTAAAGGTATTAAAAAACATCTATTTCCCTAATAGGTCATTTCTTGATGTTAAATACAGCCTAAAAGCCTCTTGGGCTTAGAGAAACTTGCTTATATGTTGAGATATATTGCTAAAAGACTTTTGATAGAAACTGGGAAATGATAATGACATTAGTATGTGGGAAGACCCATGGATCCCTGACTCACCAAATTTCAAAGCTATTCCTGTTGAAGGTGCCATGGTTGATAAATCTTTAAAAGTTTTCAATCTAATTTCATAAGGTTATTGGAATTTAACATCTATTTCAAACTCCTATACTATTAAGATTGTTGCTCATATTTTTAAAGTTCCTCTTCCTATGAACTCAATTGTTGATACTAGTGCTTGGACTACTACTAAAAATGGTGTATATTTGGCCAATATCGATTATAGATTTTTCCATGGCTTGTTCTCTGAAAATTGTTAATGCACTTGCAAGCTCACCTCAAGATATATGTCAGGGTCTATAGTGTTTAAAATTACAACTGGAGATCAAATACTTTTTATGTCATGTTCTTAATAATGCGCTTGCCATAAAGGATTATTTGTATAAACATATAAATGTGTTGCAAACTCTTTATGCTCAATGTACTACAACTACCTAAAGACTATTGAGCATCTTCTTTTCATTGTGATTGGGCTAGGCAAACATAGTGCATGAGTTACCTCTCTATCACTATTCATTTTATCGATATCACTTCCTTTGATCGATGGTGTTATCTTCTCTTGAGTTAATCACATAAGCAATTATGGTAAAATATATATTGCGAACATGTGTTTTAATATTTGGAAAATAAAGTCTACCTTAATTTTTAAAGGTGCATTAATTAATCCTTTTCAGGTGGTCTCCTATATGGATGCTGCTATTTTTGAATATTGGTTAGCATACTTTTCTAAAATGCCAACCCCAAGCATATAATCTCCTCCTCTACCAGGTTTGATTAAAGTCAATTGTGATGGGTTTTTTCTCACACCTTTAGTGTAATATCCACCTTAACATTACTAATAATTATATCATAATTACCACATAATAACCAAGAGGTATTTCAACCCTCCTAATCACTCTAAATAAAGAAAGGGTTAATTCATATATAATTTTAAAAAATACTTTTAAAATATGTTGGGATCTCCAAAAACTCTTTTAAAATCATTGTTTGAGCTCAAACTTAACTTTTAGAATAACACAAAAAGCTTGGAAACAAAGAAATAAACAAACCACAATACACTATGATCAAAGCATCATTCTACCACCTTCTAGAGCATATGCCACGGCATATTGTACATACATTGTGGCTTATAGCGTATTATCCATGCACCATGGCACATATGCATCTATGATAGCAATTTTGCCATCATAATATTGAAGTTCTGACATGAGCCACTTTTGTACTTGATGTTCAATTAGAATGATTTCAATACCCACATAAAGCTTGTTTGAAATTCTAACTAATAGTATAATTTTAGTTATGATCTAAGATTGTATGTGAATTTTAGACACCCCAATGCCAAAGTTAAATTTTAAAACCATTTTAGTGCATCCAAGTACCCAAACCCCCAATCTTATGCCATTAACGAAACCTAGGGCTTGAACCAAGTTGAACAAACCATTATACACATGATTGACTAATTAAATACATTATGAAACATCAAATATAACATTTGGCTAGTTAATGGTAAAAGTTACATTATGGGGCTAGATGTCATATAATTGAAATCAATCACTTCTTGACTAATACATTGCCATATAGTACATTAAATTTACTTTTCTACCACTTATATTCAACGGTCCTTTCGCTTGTGTTAGTATTTTAACCCATCACAAAAAACATCTCCACATATTCACCACCTATACATACTTAGGTTGAAATACAACATGCCTATACTATCACATAAGTGCAGCCATTAAAATGTCATGCATCCCTAATTGGCAACTCAGAATATTAAATATTTAAAAACATATGCACACATCAAAAAGTACATGAGTATTACAACTTATAGCTAGAAAGCTAATTCTAGCCAAGCTGTTTCCCCTATGCTATGACTGACTTAGAACCTATAAAGTAGTAATCATGAGGTGAAATAAAATTCTCAATAACAAAGATAATTTATATTATTGATTAACATAAATAAGTAATTTTAACAAACACACATCTAACTATATATGCAATGAATCATATCACTACTATAAAATGCATGATTATTATTTTTGTCAGAAATTTTGCTACTCCCGATTGAATCCGTAGTTTTTTGCTATTAGACCATCTCACCTCAAATGATTTGTCCACCTTTAATAGAGGGGTTACCTAGTTAAGGTTCTCCCTCACATCAGGACTACAAATTCCCCTAATACTATCAATATGATGTCGTACACATTAATCCTTCTAAATCTCTTCAAAGGATACCATATATTCTATGATCTCCAAACCTCTTTAGGAATACAAAGCATATAATATAACTATCCATACATCCATAGAATAATTAAACTATATGGATTTATTATCACCTTTTATCTCTAAGGTAAACTCCTACCCATATCACACAAGCACATCTCTTCACCACCATATTTAGATAATGCCAATAACCACGTTAGTCATTTAATAACATGCCATATATCACATGATCATAACTTCTATTTAATTACTACTTCATCATGCAACCTTAATCTTTTTATAAAACTTTTCAATTTGTAAAACATATACTAGCACATAAATAGGCTTACTTGTTAAAAAATGATATAAATTATCTAGTTACCTTAATTCTTTTGTTTACTAAAGGGGTTACTCATGGCATGTATTCACTATTATCTTTTCTTTAACCTATATGGAGTTCCCAGTACCTCAGTTTACAATAATAAATATCACATGTTTATTCCTCAACTTAATATAAGAACTTTTAAACTAAAATTCACCCCAATCTCCCTACTCTCAAATTATAACCCTCATAGTTGAGCTAGTTCAAGTTTCATCTAGCTTACACTATCACCTTTAATATCCACTTAGCATAATTACAACATAACCCACTTAAACAAGTCCTAAAGTGTAAAAATTGAACTAGGTTTCTCTTAACTCTCTTTCCTAACCACCACAACTTATGAAACCACTTATTCCAATTCCAAGAAACTTAGACCATGCTACTAGAACTATATGCAACACTTAACACATGGATTCCTAGCTTCTCCAACTCACACCAATACTTTATCACTCTAGATTTCTTAAAACCAAGACAAGAAGATGAAAGAGAGGTATGGGAAGCTAACTTATTAGTTAGAGTGTGTAAATAAAATCCTAATCACTTCAATCTTAATACCCTGACACAGCTTTCCTTCTTCTCCTTCGTGCTCCCTAGAGTTGTAAAACTCCTTACTTAAACACAAATAATCTCCATAAACTAAGGTAATCAAAGATCTAACCCCAAAAGGACTATTGAGTTTTATAAAAACTACAACAGTAGGAATCCTAAGTTTTCATTAAAGAAATGCTTCATTGCTTAATTGTGCACAAATCAAGAGTTGAAAGAATATGTGAAAGCATGAGATTCAAAAAAAGTAAATACATTTGCAAAAAGGTAAAAAATTAATGTTTGCCTAAAATAGCACGTGCGCCCTGACATACTATAGATGCACTGTGACATGCTACCTCTGTGCTATGCACCATGGTACATTATGTAACATCCTAAATTTGTTAATCTTGTAATTAGTTGTTAATTAGGGATAAAGTAAAAATTAGTGTAGGATTGGAGATTTGGATGATTAGTTGATAGTTTGACTCATTAGAATGTTGTATAAATAGGTATAGGTGGAAGGATCACATTTCAGGTTGAAACGTGTGCATGTAGTAAGAATTATTCTCACTGTGCCACAGTATATGAACTAGAAAGTGACTTCTTAAGTTGTGAAATGTCAAGAATTTTATAAAGGAGAAATTGAAAAAATAGAAAAGGAGAAGAGAAGAAGGGCTGGTGTGTAAAGGCAAGCTACTTTGGAATAATAGAAGGTACTTTTAATCAATAACTTAGCGAGCAAGCTACATATAACTTTTACCTTTCATTCTACCTAAATTTATCTAAATATAAGTTATAGAGAAATTGAATCGGTGAAATTTTAGGGGTTTGATTCTTGCTCAATAGTAATAAAAAGGTTCCTAAGGGTTAAATTAGAAATTTATGACTAGTTTAGAGCTGAACAATAGAGCTTTGAACCCATAAGCACAATTTGGCCCTAATTCAATAAGATTTTAGGGTGAAAATCATGTTTGAGTAAAATGAGACCCGTTGAGGTAATGTAATGTAGTAATTGAGTAGTGATAAACCTATAACAGATAAATAGAAAAGAATAGATGGCTAAATATAATAAGTAGTAATTAGGTGCTTTTGGTTAAATTGGAATAATTGATTAAAGTTTGCCAATTGTGTTTAAATTAGAAAATTATACGTGTAAGTTGAGAAAGGAAGCTTGAGACAAGCTATTTTGGTAGTTGAAATTCACATGTAACCTTTCTAGTGACAGAAGAGTTGAGGTAACCAAATAACTTTCTTTGTTTGATTATTTATGGTAACTGTATGTGAGTATGCTATGTAGTGTATGAAATTATTTTTACCTGAGTATGTTTTATAGCATTGAATGTTTATTGTATAGAAAGAGATTTTTGGTTAAACAAGTAATAAAATTTATGTAATTTAATATAAAAATATGTGTGTATATATGAGTAAAGTGGTGATTAGGGAACATATGAATGGTTCGAAAAGCATGATCATAGAGGTAGAAGTTTACTTGAGTGGAGATGTGGTAATAAGACCATATGGCATATTCTCCTTGGTGCCTGATGAGGTATGGTGTTGGAGAATTATACCTCCATAGTGTCTTTTGAGGTACAGTGCTAGAGATTTGGACTCCTTAGTGTCTATATGATATAGTGTTGGAGTCAACGATGTTGGATCATGTATTTTGATGATTACAAAACCAAGATAAAAGGTATTTGTTATGTGTGCATATATGAAGAATCATGGATGAAGACAAAACCTCAAAAGCATGAAGAATTAAGAGAAGATGAAGAAGTTTAGGATAAGTAATTTAAATTCTCTTAAATCCAATGTGAAAACTTAAAGAGCTTAATCACTTTTCTTAATCATTAAATGAATGCATCATATGTCCCTTTTATATGCATTAAGACACATCTCAGTATGTTAAAGCTTGTAAACATTGGCCTTCTTGCATATGGTTTTCCATTGTAATAGTTTTCATAGTGAAGAGGTAGAATCACTTGTAATTCTACAAGTCACTCATGAGTTTTTACATGTTAGGCACACTGATTGCTAGATTACGCAAGTATGAAGAAGTATTTCACACATGACTAAGAACTTGTGTTGTATGTTACCTTATGCTCTATCTCTGCATGCAAAACCACATGTGAAAGACTTCAGTGTTCATGCAAGTTTTAGCACCTATGCTTTATTGTATTGTGACTAAGTGCAAAAACACGTGTAAGACTAATAGTAGCCATGCGTGATTTGTCACTTATTGAACAATCACACTTTATTTTATTGAGTATTAAATCCTCTCAAGTCAAACTAAAATTGTTTACATGTATGATCATTAATCCACAAATCAATATCTCTTGATCATGCAAAATCTTGCTTGAGTTGTGCTTTGTTCCATGCGTGAATATGCATCAAACAAGTTTATGTATTAGTGCTTGTAATTTCATGAGTGATATGTTATTAGTTTCACATGAGTTTTGATCACATTAAATGGCCTTGACATTCTACCAACTATTTCACGCGTGGGAGAGTAAGGGTTCCATACATGATTTGCACATAGAACTAATGATAGTTCTTGATATGCAAAACCATGTGTAAGGGCAAGTGATGCACTCATAAGTTTTAGCACTTTGTTATGTTAGTAAATTTATAAGTGTAAAGCCACATAAGAGAGCAATATAGTACCATGTATGATTAAGCACATAGAACTGAATGATTATTCATAAGTGCTAAACCACATGAGAGAGTAATGAGGTACCACACATGATTAAGCACATAGAATTGAATGATCTTTTAGAAGTGCAAAACCATGTGTGAGAGGACAAGGTGTTCATGAGTGATCTATCACATTTAATTTTGTGAAACTTCTTTAGTGTAAAAACACACGTGATTATACCAATCACTCATAGGAAAATGCACTAACAGATAGAATCACTGTTCCAACGGTCTGTCAACTTCTAAAAACTATATAAGTGATGCATTTTAAACCATAATGGAGATTAATGATCTTTGAGCAAACAAATTATCATTTGTGTATTTAAAGAGCTTTCAAATTGTAATTTTATGCATTGCATTCATTCATTATTCTTGAAAAGAATGTGAAAAGCTCTCAAAAGTTTATAAGCTTTTATTTGTATTCTCATCTACTCTTTAAGAGAGTTTTCTCTAAAAAGCTTTTGTATTATCTTAGAAATCTTGAAAAGGAATTTTTAGATGTTATAACAACTTACTAGCTTGTAACAAGGTATGTTAAGTGAATCAAGATAAGGTTAGTCTTAAGACTTATACTGTAGTAGCAAGCACTCATTGAAGCTTGTGTTTTTAGTTCAAAACATTAGGTATGATCTTGCAGACTGGATGTAGGCCAAGTTTGTGGCTGATCCAATATAAAATCTTGAATGTGTCATCTTCTTCCTTTAGTCTTTCACTCTTCACTATTTTCAAGTTTTTAAAAGTTTTAAGTGTCACTCAATTCACCCCCCTCTTGGGTGCCAATCTATCCTAACATTTGATATTAGTTCTTGAAGTCTTGATAAAAGGCTTAATAGTCTAAGAGGATTCTATGGCTGGTTTTGGTAATAGTATTCTCTAATAAGGATTGTCGTTTGCTTTTAAAATTAAACTAAAGCTAACCCTAATACAATATAAGGCCAACCCTAGGTCATCTCCCAAGGAATAGTCTTAGTCTAATTGAAAGTTATCTAGTGGAATAAATCACCCAAATTTAAAAGAGTTTAGTTACCTAACTAATTATCTAGTGAATTAAACTAGTAAACTAAACCTAATTATGAATGGAATGGACTTCCTTTTTAATGTAGGAACCCTAAGGTGTTGTTAATAGAAGAATCCTAGCCTTTAATTAATTATGGCAGCTCACTCAACTCCTCTTCCTTGGCTAAAAAATGTATTTACTTAAGAAAACTATCTCAAGTATCCTAGCTTCACTAATTCAATTCCCTAAGTGCTATTACAAGCCCCTTAGGTAACCTCACTAACTTAGCTCAAGAATTAACCAAGTGTTTAGTCAAAATTCATTCCCAATTGCCACTGCTCAAAGCTGTACCTAAGTTTAAAACTATAAAAACTCAAGTAACTCATCAAGTATTCACCATACAATTACATGCTAGGCTGATACAAGATATTCACCTATTGAAATCACATATTACTATACAAATTCATAAAGTGGATGAAATTCCAGCAGCACATAGGTCATGAAATTCAACTCAAAAATCTTGTTTCAACATTACAAATTACAAACAACCATGTAACTAAAGTCAAATTGAATCACAATCAACAATAGTCATAGTATTCTAATGGAATTGAAACAAGATGAAGAAATAGTTGAGCTTAACCAAGTGAAGACTTCAAAACTCCTCTTTTATTAACTCTCCCCTAAGATTCCATGGAGGTTCTAGCTAGAAAACATCAAGAGCACTTTGCTTCCTCCATGAACACAACTAGGCCGTGGCACATGCTTCATACTTCTTGATGGATTGAGCTTCAAATTTCCTTCAAGATACTTGGGGTTGGTTTGGCCTTAAGAGAGGAAAAGAATGGTGGAATAATTGAGTGAATTTGATAGTGAAAAGAGGGAGAAATGGTGGCTGGACGTGCTGTATTGTAGAGAGAAGGAGGAGAAAATGAAGAACACCAAGAACAAGAGAGCGAAAATGTGAAAGATGAATGGATGAGTGTTTGATCTGATTTGAGGGGGTAAATGGCATGCTTCTCCTTTTTTCCCATTAGCTGAAGGCTTAATTAAAAAATAAGAAAATAAATTAAAATGAAAATGGGAGCCTTGTCACACTTGCAAGGTGGCAACCTCCTATTGGTTTGTAGATAATTTCAATGTATGTGTAATTTCTCATATGTCATCCACATTATTTAAGCTGATTTAATATCCCAAAAATAGCATAAATCACTTGTAAATTTCAGCCATTGACCTCAAGGAGTGTTAACTTCAATTGCCCAATTGATGCATAAGTCACATGCCACCTATGTCACATAAATCACATAATTCAATTAAATGGCATGTGATATAATAAAATCTAATTAATGTCCAGAATTAAATTCATAATTAAAAGAGAGAATTTATTAAATTAACTAATTTTTAGGATGCACAAAATTATATAAAAATTTTCACACAAAGGCAAACCAAAAACTATGTTAAACTAAGACACTTAAGAAAGTGCTGACTTTTTTATTTAATTACTCCCAAACTAAAATGAATTTTAAAAATCTAATTTCACCACTCATCAACTAGATATAAAATTCACTTCGTCAATTTTTCTTGTACATTTTCTCAAAAGTTCATTTTTTGATCAAAATGTCCCTAGTACACTGAACCTAGAAACTTAAGCAAAATTCCAAATCTAATGCAATGTGTGCACTTGAAGGTGATAAATTATTAATAAAAGGATCCTAATTGACAAATAAAATTGGGTAATAAATGTGTTCTATCATTCTCCCTAAAGGTGCTGAAATTAATAGGCCTCCAGGATTCAATGGTGAAAACTATACTTTTTGAAAAAGTAAGATGAGACTATTCTTTAAGATCTTAGACCTTGAATTATATGAGATTGTCCAAATTGGTTCCTATATTCCATAGAAAACTATAGAAGGACAACTTATAAGAAAAGAAAGGAGTGAATTTACTAAAAAAAGAAGAATAACTTTTGTTGCTAAACTCTAAGGCAAAGTTGATTATTGTAAGTACCTTGAGTTAACAAAAATATTTCAGAGTAAGTAATCTGAAGACTATAAAAGAGATGTGAGATGCTTTAGAGATTGCTCATGAAGGCAATGAAGGAATTAAAAAAAATAAAATGAGCACTTTAGCTCAACAATATGAGCTATTCAAGATAAAGCCTAGAAAAAACATCAAGGATATGTAGGTCAAATATACACACATGATGAATGAGCTTGTAGCACTTGGAAAGACATATACTTAGAATGAGCAAGTCAAAAAAATCATGAGAGGTCTCCTAGCTGAATGGTAACCCAAAATTACTGCCATTACAAAAACAAATAGTGATTCCATGAGATTTGTGGTAGCTCTATTTGGAAGTCTTACCGAGCATGAACGAAGACTATCT
The DNA here is from genome assembly GCF_029017545.1 of Prosopis cineraria. Lineage (NCBI taxonomy): Eukaryota > Viridiplantae > Streptophyta > Magnoliopsida > Fabales > Fabaceae > Prosopis > Prosopis cineraria. The sequence goes on along the minus strand of NW_026555333.1, from coordinate 27,510,201 downwards.
ATGTTGAAGGAAGATGCAGATAAAAAGAAAAAGTCTCTAGCCTTAAAGGTGATAAAGAAGGAATTTGAGTCTGAAGCAAGTGACAATAACAACTCTAATGAAGAAATGACTATATTTGTCAAGAAATTTGGCAAAGTCTTTAGAAAGAAAAAGTTTAGAAAGAAATTATCAAAGAAGAAAGAAAAAGAGACAATTTACTACAACTGTAAGAAACCTAAACACATTAAGACTGACTGCCCTTTGAAGCAAGAGAGTAAAAGTTACAAGTATGATAAGAAGAAATTCAAAGCTGATCTCTCTTTAATCTGGGGTGACAGTGATGAGGAGTCCACAGAAGAAGAAGAAGCAAACTTGTGTCTAATAGCCAAAAGCCATTCTAATTAGGTAAATAATTCAAACTCTGACTCTGAATTTGATTTCACATTTAAAGAGCTAAAAATTGCTTTTGAAGAAGTGCACAATGAGTCTTTTCTTCTTATGAAAAATCTTTCACAAGTTAAAAAGAAACGTGCTATTTTTGGAAGATATAACTTGTTTCTCAAAACTAAAAATGATGCTTTAAAAAAGAATATTATTGTTTTGGAAAAGGAAACTTCATGCACTGATTGTTCTCTTCATATTTTTGAAAAAGAAGGTCTGAAAAACACTCTTGCAAAATTTATTAAGGGTAGAGATAACTTAAATAAAATTTTAAGTCAACAAAGAAGTGTTTTTGATAGAGCTGGCATAGGCTATAAACTAAATAAGAAGCAAAAATATTACAAGAACTTCTTTGTTCCTGCCACTATGACTAACTCACCTAAATTCAGTTGTTCCTACTGTAATTAGAAAGGGCAGATGATTAAGTCATGTATCCATAGGAAGCAAAGGTTGAGTAAAAATATGAAACATATTCTAAAGGAGTCTACTAACCCACCAAGACCCAAACAGATTTGGGTACCTAAGAAAACATGATATTTGTGCAAGTATCAAGGAGAGCCACAAATGAAAAGTGGTATCTAGATAATGTTGCTCTAAATGCATGACTAGTGATAGCTCCATGTTTTTATATATGGTAAACACAAAGATAGTAAACTGTCACCTTTGGAAACAATGAAAAGGGAAAAAATTCTTGGGATAGGTAAAGTTAGTAAGAATGCATCTAACTCTCCTTGTATTGATAATGTTTATTTGGTTAATGGTTTAGGACATAACCTTTTAAGCATAAGTCGATTATATGAGAAAAGTTATGAGGTTATTTTTAATGGTATACATTGCATTATGAGAGATGAACAATTAGGAAAAACCATCCTAAAAGAAAAGAGAGTTCAGAATGTATATTCAATAAATTCAATAAATCTCTATGATGATAACTCACTGAACACAAAATGTGTCACCTTTGTTAATGATAAGAGTTAGTTATGGCACAAAAGAATAGCCCATGTCAACATGAACTAATTGGACAAGATTGTAAAGAAGAAACTTGTCATTAGACTGCCAAAGATAAAATTCAAAGCTCACAAGCTATGTGATGCTTGTATGGAAGGTAAAAAAACCAAGACTACATTTCAAAGTAAAAATGTAGTATCCACATTAAGGCCTCTTGAATTGCTTCACATAAATCTAATCAGTCCTTTAAGGATAAAAGTCAAGGGGTAATCCCTACACTTTGTTATAGTTGATGATTATTCTAGGTTCACATGAACTATCTTCATGTCTCATAAGGATCAACCTTTGAATGTTTTGTGGCATTTGTAGCCCAAGTATAGAATGGAACAAGTTTAAAAATTGTAAAGATAAGAAGTGACCATGGTGGAGAATTTGACAATTTTAACTTTATTGAGTTTTGTGAAGAACAGGGAATTAGTCATGAATTCTCAGCTCCTAGAACACCTCAATAAAATAGAGTTATGGAGAGAAAGAACAGTGCCCTAAAAGAAATGGCAAAGACCATGCTGAATGAGAAGAAACTTCCTAAATATTTCTAAGCTGATGCCATGAGTACAGCATGCTACATAACTAATAAAGCACATATCCAACCCATTCTGAACAAAACTCCTTATGAGCTCTACAAAATAAGAAAGACTAACATCTCTCATCTGCATATATTTAGTCATAAGTGTTTTGTACTCAATAATAGTAAGGATAATCTAGATAAATTTGATTTTAAAAGTAATGAAGCTATATTTCTTAGTTATTCCAATAGAAGTAAAGCTTTTAGAGTCTTTAACAAAAGAACCTTATTTGTTGAAGAGTCAATTCATGTTATATTTGATGAATCCTTATCAGATGAGAACAAAGAAGAAGAAACTATGAATCTTCCTCTTAATGATTTGTCACTAAAAGAAAAGGAGGAAAATCAAACCAATAATAATACTATGACTAATGACCAAAGTGGAGAGACAAATAATCTTCTAAAAGGATGAAGATATAGTAAGTCACATCCCATTGATTAAGTTATTGGAGAAGTTGGTGATAGGGTTAAAACAAGAGGTTCGCTTAAAGAAGTATGCCATTTTATTGAACCTTCTAATATTAAAGAAGCCTTAACTAATGAAAATTGGCTCATAGCAATACAAGAAGAGTTAAACCAGTTTGAGAGAAGTCAAGTTTTGGATTTGGTACTAAGACTAAGTGATCATCCTGTTATTAGGACAAAATGGGTCTTTAGAAATAAACTTGATGAAACTGGCATTGTGGTAAGGAAAAAGGCCAAGTGATACAGTTGTGTCGATCAATCCTCAAAATTAACTAAAGCTAACCTAAATGTAGTACTTAGGTCAACCCTAGGTGTTCTCTCTAGGAAAAGGTTCTAACTCTAAATCAAGTAAACTAGGTGAACAGATTAACCATTGATTGAAATTTTTTAACTAATTACCTAAAGAAATTAAGTGCAAACTAAACCTAAGAATGTGGTGGTTGGCTTTCCTATTAAGGTAGGAACCTTAAGGTGTTGTAAAGAAAAGAATCCTAGTCTCTAATTGATTATAGCAGCTTACTCAACCTTTCTTCCTTGGCTGGAAAAAATGTTTACTTAAGACAACTATCTCAAGCAACTTAGCTTCACTAATTCAATTCCCTAAGTGCTCATAACAAGCCCTTAAGTTATCTCACTCATTTAGCTTTAAAATTAACCAAGAATCTAATTCAATTTCACTCCCTAATAGCCATGGTTCATTGGTAACTCAAGTATAAAACTATACAACTCAAGCATTTAATCAAACATTCACCAAACATAACATATTTAAGGTTAATGCAAGACTAGAAATCATTTGAAAAATCACATTGACCAAAGTGGCTAAAATTCCAGCAGCTAAAGGGAATGAAAATTAATTCAACAATCATGCTCTAAAACAACCAATTATAACAAACTATGAAACTAATTTAAATTGAATTACAATCAAACATAAGCATAGTATTCTAATGAAATTGAAATGACATGAAGAAATAATTGGGCTTAGCCAAGTGAAGACTTCAAAACTCCTCTTATATCAACTCTGCCCTAGGATTCTATGGAGAATCTAGCTAGAAAACATCAAGGATACTTTGCTTCCTCCAAGAACAGATGCTGGCTGTAGCTTCAACTCTATGCTTCTTAATGATTTAAGCTTCAAATCTCCTTCCAATGGATTAAGATAGGTTCGGCCATGGTAGGAGAAGAGAATAGTGGAAGATTTGAGTAGATTTAATGGTGAAATGGGGGAGATATGGGTGCAAGATGAAAATTCTGTGTAGAGAGAAGGAAGAAAAAATGAAGAACAAGATGAACAAGAGAGAGAAAATGTAAGAGATAAAATAGATGGGTTATGAATCTGAAAATAAGGCTGAATGAGAGATGTAATTTAGTTTCCCTTAGCTAAAGCATCAATTAAAAAATAGGAAAAGAAATTAAAATGAAAATGGGATCCTTGTCACACTTACAAAGTGGCACCCTCCTATTAGCTTGTAGATGATTTCAATATGTGTATAATTAATTCCATGCATCATCCACATTATGAGATGATCTAATCCCTTAAATGCAACCCATGCACACCTCTTGCTTCAACTTTTGACCTCTAGGAGTGTTGAATTCAATTGCCCAATTGATGTATAGATACCTTAATTGTGTTTCTTTTTTTGCCAACAGCATAGAGGTTTTAATTGATCATTTATGTATTGGAATTTATTTTATTTCACATAATAATATTATATAATGGTGATATATCTCTACCTTTTTTTTGCTGGTTCAAGGAACTGAGATGATTAATTTTTTTCATCGTGATGAAAAGCAAAAACTTATCTTGACTAGTGTTTACTTAGACATATTGCTTATATTTTACTTTCTTGTAACACCAAACCCTAACTGTTCAATGATTTTTATAGTGCAAAGTGATGGAAGCATTGAAATTGAAAAGTTGAAAAGTGAAAATTCACACCTTTATATCAGTAATTCTTGTTACATGTTCTTCTTTGGTTGATGCATGCGAGGCTTTATTTTGATTACCAATAACATGTGCGATTTACATCCAAAAGTACTCTGGTTACCATTATTGTAGTTGATAGTTGTGTTTAAAGTTATAGGTTTTAAAACATATAGGGGAAATTTTAAAGTCTAGGGGAGCCAACTTATAACACTTACCCCGAGTGTTAAAAAAAACACACCACCACCAAATAATCTAAATGTGGTTAAGAAGTTAATCCTAAAATCAACTTAGAAAACAAACCATTTAAACTGTTAAACAATCTATACAATAACAAAACAAACATATAAAACATCTTAGAAAAGTTTAAAGGATTACTATATAGCACACGGAAGCAAATAGGGCAAATAGGGGAAATTAGTTGTTGTCATGGCGGCATTAATTTTGCTATCATGATAGCCTTCTTAGGAAAACTTCCGGGAGGTGTTGATTCACCATTTGGCCTTCGAATGCATCACTTATAATGCATATTAATAATGTTCTAAATTTTAAAAAGATCTAACGGTCAGATTGAAATTTGGACATGTTACAAGTTTAGACATTTTTTTTGTCATGACAGATTTATTGCTATCATGACAACACCTCCAGATCAATTTTCAAAGTGCACCATTTCATCATCTGACCTCCAATTAGAGTGATTCTAGAGCCTAATTGTCAATTTCAAAGAGCACTACTAGTGTACCAAATTTTAAAAAGATCTAACGAACGGATTAAAATTTGTGTGTGTCCCAACATGAATACTGCTACTGTCATGACAGCAATTTAATGCTATCATGACAGCATCTTCAAATGAAATTCCAAAGTGCACTATTTCTCCATCTGGTGCCTGATCGATGTAATTTCAAAGCCCATATGAAGCTTATGAAACTTTTTACTTGTGACCCAAATTTTAGAGAAATTCAATGGTCAGATTAAGATTTGGACACGTGAATGTAAAAGTATAGTCTTTTGGTAAAATCCATTTTCAAAATTGTCTAAATCTCATCCTAAGGGTTGTAAACTTATGGGAATGCTTTAGACACATCAAATAGGACTAAGAGTACCTAATAGAACATTCAAATGATGGCAAACTCGCATACATTAAAATTTAATCATCTGGATGCCATTTCCCAAAATAGACCCTAAACCCCCAAAATGTATAAATCATACAAAAGTGGTCAAAAATCAATCCAAACACCATGTATTTATATAAGTGCACATGCTAAACATTTTCATTTAGCTCAGAGATCCCCATGGGGCCCACACACCTACTCTCTCTATTCAAGGTGTATGTTTTCCCTTAGCATACAATTTACAACGCAACCACTTTGCAATTGCATGTAGAATCTCACATATTCATGTGTGTGTGTGTGTGTGTACACCAAAATAAACATTTTCTTGTAGTGAAAACTTGGTCTATCAAATGAATCTACTAAAACTACATCCTATAAACAAGTTTCCTAAACACAAGTCTTCAAGCTATAAAAATTCATACACAAGTACACAATCTACACATATTCACATATATGTATAGTCACATCTTATTGGCACCCTAATCTTAAATATATTACAATGTACTTGCTCAAAAGAAAGGGGTTACAATTCTTTACAAATCACAAGCAAACCCCTAACTTAACTCTTTTCCCCGTCCACCACTGGATCCTTTGCTTAAACCTGTAAATATTGTAAAGAAAGGGTAAGACAACCATAATCTCAATAACAAAGAAATCAATATTCCTTATTATAAGAAAAGCCATAGTCAGTAAATAATAATAAATTTAAAATAACATATAATTAACTAATTAAAATGCTTGAATGTATGAGATACGCCGATATGGCCTTTCCTGACCAACAAAATGCCTCCTGGCACTCTTTAGCTTATAAGTAAATCTTATACCCACTATACCTCTATAGGCACAAAATATAAAATAAGGCATGATCTGATCCACCGAACCACCTATGCCCCTTTGATATGAATCCTGAGTAGTCAAAGTTAACTCCCTCCTAGAGCTAGCCTAACATACTCTCCATATGAAAGCTATGTTAGCTTAAGCACTCAACCTCATACTTCATATGCTAGATTCCCTCCCCCATTAAGAGCTGTTAAACACTCAATCCACTAACCATTTTAGTGTATTGAGCCCACAATATGAAAGGCAACACTAAGTACTGATGATAATCCATAGAATATCACAAGACCACATCTCCCCATTGATGAAATCCCACTGAGATCATGCCTCCTACCCTTTTCTACCTTTCCCAAGTATTGACCACTTTAACACTCAAGGTAATATAACACTCATAATTCATCCTTTAAGCGGTTCCTTAGCCTATCTAAGGTACCAAATCTAGTTGCATTTCCCTAAGTGCAACTCTTCATTTTTCATGATCACAATGCATGCTAATAATCTTATTTCCATAAATAATATCATTATTAAATAAATAGTAAGCATAGATGCATTATTATTAAAGCAACATCCCATAAACCTTTCTAAAACACATTTTATTTGCATTCAATTATTTAAAACATGTAATGTGCTTGATAATATTATTTACTCAAAAATAGCTAAACAAAGTAATAATAAATATAAATTCTCTTATTACCTCAACCCTTTGGTACCAAAAGTGTTCCCCTTGTATAAAATAAGACTTGGCTTGTTCCTTAGCTTCTCAATAAGTTCCACCAACAATTTCCTATAATACATAAATGATCCACATCACTTTTCACAAAAAATAGCATAAAAAAAGATTATAACTCATACCATACAACTTGGATCAATGAGCCATAATTCATCCTAATGATCCATGCATTAAACTAACTATTCTCATATTACCACTTAACCACCAAAATCATTTATTAGCCACCATTAGGCCAATTTTCAGACTATATAATTTTTAATCAACTAAAAACCTTCACTCAGCATTACCAACTTTCACTATTAGCTCTTATAATAAAAATCAAAGCTTAATTTAAATTTTATTAGATTCAAATAGCACAATCACAACTAAATAAATAGGCTCAAACCATCAAGGAGAAAAACCTAATCTATTGGGGTTTAATTTGTGCTCAAAATTCCTTTCTTCATCCAACTGCCTACTCAAAATATTAGAGCACTATATAAAAACTCAAAATAATCTCCCAAGGACCCAAAGAACCTAAAGCTTACATGAATAAAACCTTTGAGATCAAAATCTAAAAATTCTCTCTCCCAAAAACTCAAGGAAACCAAGAGGGAAGGAAGAAGATTGAAGTAGAGAGTTTACCTATCGTGTAGCTGAGCTCGTAACGGCTACAAAACCTCCCAGATCCGAGCTTTAGCTTCCTTCTCTTTCCCCTCTCTCCACCATCTCCTCTTCTCTTCATTTCTTGTTCATTTCTTTCTTTGTTCTTTGTTCTATTTTCATTTCTACGTGCTTCTTATAAAGATAATTGAACTTAAAATAATTTAGAGAAAATTACAAGGAAGGCCCCAAATCTTTTTGATATAACACAAAACCCCAGGTCAACTGTGGTAATTTTTTCATAGTTAAAAATAAAGTAAAACCAAACTTTTTCTTAGTAAAATTCAAACTCTCAACCTTTATCAAATTGTTCTTAATTTTAAATTAATTATAGATATTTTATTTTAAATTAAATTCGGGTCTTAAAAATTTTGGGATGTTACATTCTCCCCTCCTTTAAAAAAGGATTTTGTCCCCAAAATCTAAATTAAATCATGAATCAAAGGGAAAAATATACCTAAGGAAACAACTTTGGATACTCCTTTCTCATTTGATTCTCAGTCTCTTAGGTTGCATCTTCTGGAGCCATCCCTATCAGATCACTTTTACCAACCAGATTGTCTTGTTACCAAGATGCTTATCCTAAGCATCCATAATATGATTTGGTTCAATTCAATAGGTTAAATTCTTCTAAATTTCAACATTCTTAGGTTCTATCATATGCGACAGGTCTAACTAATACTTATTCAGCAGTGACATACATGAAACATATTGTGTAAACCTGTTAACTGGGGCAGCAACACCAACTAATAAGCCACTAGCCTAACCTTTTTCAAAACCTCAAAAGGACCCATATATTGAGGAGACAACTTCTTAGCCCGAATTTAGCCTCTAATGCCTGTCAATAGAGAAACCTTGAGAAACACATGATCCCTAACCTTAAAAGACAAGTCCTTATGATGATTATCTACATAACTTTTCTATCTATTCTATGCGGTAAGAAGTTTTTATTAGATCAATTTGATTTCCTCTGTGGTTTCATCTACCACATCTGGTGACATCAGTGTCCTCTCACTTAACTCATACGAATAGAGAAGTGATTTGTACCATCTACCATACAATGCTTCATAAAGAGCCATTTGAATGTCGGCATGATAACTTTTGTTATAAGCAAACTCTGACAGTGGCAAATGCTTAACCTAGCTTCCCTGAAGCTCTAGGGCACATAATCTCAACATATCCTCTAAACGTAGTCAAATGATCTACAATCTGTTTATGAATGATAGGACGTACTAAACTTCAAATCCGTGCCAATAGCCCTTTGCATAACCTACCACAAATTCAATGTAAATTGAGGATCATAGTCTAAAATAATATTTCTCGGTACCTCATGTAGTCGCACAATCTTCTTGATGTAGATCTCAACATACTTATCAACCGTATAGGTGGTCTTGACTAGTAAAAAGTATGTTGACTTGGTCAAATGATCTACAATCACCCAAATGGAGTCAAAACTAGCTTGGGTTCTTAGTAGACCAGATACAAAATCTATTGAAATACTATCCCATTTTTATTTAGGAATCTCCAGAGGCTGTAACAACCCCAATGGCTTTTGGTGCTCTCTCTTAACCTTCTGACAGGTCAAACACTTATTCACATACTCTGTGACATCCTTTTTCATGCCTAGCCACCACTATTGATGCTACATGTCATGATACATCTTAGTAGCACCAGGATAAAGGGTGTAGCTACTATGATGTGCCTCATCCAACACTCGCTTTCAAATAGATTCATTGTTGGGAACACACACCTTATCCTTTAAAATCACATACCTATCATCACTAAACTAATAGTCCATTGTCTCACCATTCTAATGTCTTGACTTATTTTTAATAAAATTGAATCTTAAAGCTGAGCATCCTATATCTCTTTCTAAACTTCATTAGAAATAACTATAGTCTTAAGACCATTCAAGGAGAACTCAGTCATACCTAGAGAAGTCTCAACCAAAGACTCCATCAATATATGCTCCTGAACTATTAAGCCACATTAAGGTCTTGTAACTAAGAGCATCTACTACCACATTCACTTTCCTCACATGATACTTAAATTCAAAATTATAATCTTTAAAAAACTCCATCCAATGTCTCTATCTCATGTTTAGCTCTTTTTGATCCACCAGATACTTGAGATTTTTATGGTCGCTCAAGACCCTGAACTCTATTCCACAAAGCTAATGACACCAAATCTTCAATGCAGAGACCACCGCAACCAACCTAAGATCATGCAGCCTAAGTTGTCGAGATGCATATGCCACTGCCCTCTCATCTTGCATTAGAACACAACCAAAACCTTATGAGAGGCATCAGTATACACATCACAAGGCTTTTGAGGATCTAGAAACACCAACACTGGAGTTGTCGTTAACCTTTCGTTCAAATCAAGAAAAGCTATCTTACACCTATCATCCCAAATAAATGGCCTATCCTTCCTTGTGAGCCTAATCAAAGGCATCAAAATTTGAGAGAAACCTTTAATAAAATCTCGATAGTAACCTACTAACCCTAAGAAACTGTGGATCTTTGTAATCAATTTTGGTCTCTCTTATTGCAAGACTGCTTTAACCTTATGCAGATCAACCGTAATACCATTTACTAACACAATATGTCCTAAGAATCTAACCTCTCTCATCCAAAACTCACACTTATTAACCTTAGCATATAGCTTATGACCTCACAGAAACCTTAGGACAATCCTCAAGTATCTGGTATGCTGCTCATCATCTTTAGAGTAGATTAGTATATCATTAATAAAAATCACCACAAACTGATCTAAGAAAGGCTAAAAGATGTGGTTCATATAGTCCATGAAAATCACAAGCGTATTAGTCAACCCGAATGGCATAACCAAGAACTCATAATGGCCATGTTGAGTCTTGAAAGCTATCTTTGCCACATCCTTCTCACTAATCCTCAGCTAGTAGTACCTTAAACATAAATCAATTTTAGAGAAAACTGTGGCACCAACCAACTAATCTAAGAGATTATCAACATGAGGTAGTGGGTACTTGTTCTTCACAATCTCAAACTTGTTCTTCACCATAACCTTATTCAATTGCCTGTAATTGATACACAATCTCAAACTACCATCCTACTTCTTTACAAATAAGACAGGGGTTCCTCAAGGAGAAACATTGGGTCTAATAAATCCCTTATCTAAAAGCTTCTCAAGCTACTTCTTCAACTTAACTAACTTTAAAGGAGCCATTTTGTAGGGAGCCTTTAAAATTGGCTGTGTCCTTGGTACCAGGTTAATCAAGAATTCAACCTCATGTTTTAGAGGTAATACTAACACATCCTCTGAAAACACCTTTGAGAACTCCTAACAACCTCAATTTCATCTACTTTACCTACCTCAGACCCTTAGGTAGCAAGCACTACCATATAAGCCTCACAACCCTGCTCAATTAACTTTTCAACTTGTAAAGAAGAAAGAAAACAAGAATGACTAAGGTATTCCTCAATTATCTCTGGCACCTCGTCTAAAGTTACGGTCTTAGCCATACAATTCAAGATAGCACCATAAGCTATCAGTTAGTCCATATTGATGACTAAATCAATCCCTTGCATAAGCAATTTGATCATATTCGCCCAAGTCAACTGCCCATTAAAAGTTATCTTATCCTACATAACACACTAGATTGATCGACTAAATAAGAAGTATAGGAAACTTCTATATCATAGGGTAATTGCTTAATAGGCATACCCATTCTATCTAAGTGCTTAGCTTCAGCGAGCAACAACCATTAGATGATTGCACATCTCATCAGATATCATCTCACCCAATAAAGACAGTTACTGGCAGTTCTTTGGTCTTGTTTTCTCTAATAACCTCCTCACTTTTCACTTGCTATCATTATAAGCATTTAGATAAGTTAAGAACTTAGACAGATGATTGAATTTTCTTATAAAGGTCTCCTCATCTAAGTCTTCTTGCTGAAAGGCATGAAATTCTACCTCTTTCTAATCTCTGAAAGCTGGTGGAAAGTGAAAATCATAAAACCTTTTCTTGAATTCAACCTAAGCCATAGATCTACCATTCCTGGGCTTAACAAAATCCTACCAATGCTTGGCTTCACTAACAAGCTGCATTATAGCCAAGATAAGCCTCTGCTCATATGTACATCCTACCACAGTAAATAGTTACTCCATCTGATCTAACCACTTCTCAGCTTTCCCATCAAACATACTACCATCATATGTGATTAGATTGGAGCAAGAGAATTCCTTTTAAGGTTTGACTATGTCATCCTCTCAGTTATTAACAACTAGTCTATGAGCTCCCATAATACTAGAAGCTCCCTACCCAGCACCTGGGTCAAGATATTGATTTGGAACAACATAACCTCTAAGATTTATTGTATATCCACCATCACTTAAAGCAACCTAGCCATGACTACATCTGTTCCCTGTAGTGGTGGCAGCAGAGGTAGAGGTGGTAGTCGTTTCTCATTCCTCGATCAAGCTATGTTATAATTGTAAAGTATACGGCCACACTTGTACAGACCTTTCTCCCATCTTAAAGGAACAAGCCAGAGAAAGAAAAATAATATCAGTCCAGGTTAGTAGCATAAAGGAAAGAGAATAAGAGTAATGTATTTAGGGTGCCAATTAGAAAGAGGAATCATAAACCTAAAATTGATACCAAATGTAACACTTGCCCTGAGTGTTAACAAAAACACACCACTACTAAATAATCTAAGTGTGGTTAAGGAGTTGATCCTAAAACCAACTTAGAAAACAAATCATTTAAATTTCCAAACAATCTATACAATAGCAAAACATACATTTAAAACATCTTAGAAAAGTATGAAGGATTACTATATAGCACACAGAAGTAAATAAGGTAAATAGGGGCAATTAGTTACTATCATGACAACATTAATTTTGCTGTCATGATAGCCCTCGTGGAAAAACTTTCGAGAGGTGCTAATTCACTATTTGGCCTCTAATTAAAGTGATTTCAAAGCTCATATGTAACTTTTAATGCATATTAATAGTGTTCCAAATTTTAAAAAGATCCAATGGTCGGATTGAAATTTTTGCATGTCCCAATATCAATACTATTACTCTCATGACAGTAATTTAATGCTATCATGATAGCACCTTTAGATCAACTTTTAAAGTATACCATTTCATCATCCGACCTCTAATTAGAATGATTCTAGAGCCCAATTGTCAATTTCAAAGAGTACTATTAGTGTATCAAATTTTAAAAACATTTAACAGACAGATTAAAATTTTGTGTATCCCAATATCAACACTGTTATTGTCATGATAGCAATTTAATACTGTCATGACAGCACCTTCAGACCAAATTCTGGAATGCTTCATTTATTTGTCTGGTATCTGATCGACGTGATTCCAAAACCCACATGAAGCTTATAAAATGTTTTACTTGTGACCTAAATTTTAGTGAAATTCAATAGTCAGATTAAGATTTAAACACCTAGATGTAAAACTGCAATCTTTTAGTAGAAACCATTTTCAAAATTGTCCAAATCTCATCTTAAAGGTCACAAACTTGTGGAAACACTTTGGACATGTCAAATAGGACTAAGAGTATCTAATAGAAGACTCAAATGATGGAAAACCCCCATACATCAAAATTTGACCATCCGGGTGCCATTTTCAAAAATAGACCCTAAAACCCCAAAATACACAAATCATACAAAAGTGATCAAAAATCAATCTAAATACCATGTATTTATATAAGTGCACATGGTAAACATTTTCACTAGGTTCAGAGATCCCCGTGGAGCCCACACACCCACTCTCTCTATCAAAGGTGTATGTTTTCCCTTAGCATACAATTCACAATGCAACAACTTTGCAATTGCATGTAGAATCACACATATTCATATATATACACTAAAATAAATATTTTCTTGTAGTGAAAACTTAGTATACCAAAATAAACATGTCTTTTTGACTACATATTTTTTTTTTCAAATCTTTCTTTGCTTTTTCTTTTTCTTTTAGTTGCCCCTAACTCTATGAAAACAATAAAAAAAGAATGGATATAATGGTATTAAAAAGATAGAGAGTAATGGATAGAAAAATGACAATAGGCATCTACTCACTTGATCTAGGACATGCAATGAATATTAAAAAGACACACAAAAGTGTAATATGTATTCCTTGGGAAAAATAGGGTGAATATTTATTTTTAAAAATCAAACCAAAAGCTCAAAGTGGCTAACAAATGATAATCAATAATAACGGGTTGGCTATTTGGCTTTTGTTCATTTTTTATGAATGACATCTTTCATCTCCTATCAGACAAGTGCAAGACATGTGTCTCAATTAAGAAGTAAAACAAATTTTAAAGGGTAACAACACTAAAGAATTAATCACACATGAGTGTTTAGCCTCTTCCATGAAAGGGTAATGTGCCACCCTAATTCATTAATTTAAGGTAAAAGAATGTTCACTTCACATCTATTCAGTCCTAAAAATTATCACATCTCAAGCATCAAAAATATCCATTTAAAGAGCTAGGTAATTAAGTAACCTCAAACAAAACAAAACAAAGCATAATTTTTTTATTTTTTAAAAATTTTTTAAAGCAAAAACAAAAAAAACAAAATATTTATTTCTCTCCCCCATACTTAAATCATGCATTGTCCTCAATGTATGTATAGACTAGTGATAAAACAAGGTGATATCAATAATGAATGCATAACAAAAGTGTGGTGCAGATTTTTTTTTTCAAATACAAACAAACCAAAAAGAATGAAATTCTACCTTTTCCTACTAGATTCATCTTCCCCACACTTGCAATTTACTCAATCAACAAATCAAAGCATAAAGAAAAGTAAAGTAAAAGAAGGGTGAAGAAGATACAATTTAGTTTAAATCTCTATAAGCTCTTAAAGTTGAAATTTTCATCTTTGAGGAGTAGCATGAAATTACTCATTGTGGTATCCTTTCCAAGCATCTTGAGTAGAGGTTTGGGATCAATTGGTAATGACTTCAAGATGTATGGTGTGGATTGTTCTCTTTCCTTATCCAGTAAGATCACAATCTCTTCCATTATCTCGATGGTCAAAGGTATTACAAGTGTAGAATTTTCCTCTAATAGCTTGGGAACCTTATGGACATCAAGCTCGAGTGGAGAAAATTCTTTAAAATTGGCTCCTTTGGTGTTTGTACCTATATCACAAGACTCATACCCATAAAGCTCAAGTATAGTAGACATTTTATTATCATCAAGTAATTCATGAGAAGATGTATCACCATCATGCAAATACTCATCAATTTCTAAACAATTTTGGCATATAGAATCATTCAAACAAGTACGAGGAGATATGGAAGTATGAGAGTATGAATCAATATTAGATGATAAGGCTGGATGATCACTAAATTCTTCAACTATAAGATCAACATCGCTCAATTTTCCTTTAGGCTTTATAAAGTTATTTCCTTAAACTTCAATTTCCTCATGCTTTAAGTCCTCCAAACTCTCTCTTTCTTATGACTTGTCCTCAATTCCATGTAAGCCTTGCAAATTATCCTCTTTTAGTTCAGGATTTGCTTTAGATTCCTCATGCTCTTCTCCCACAATTGGCATGGTTTTAAGAGGAATAGGTGCAGAATTTTGATTTAAGTCCATCGCAAGTTGAGCAAGTTCCTCCTTGAAATCAAGAGATAGGTTGGCCAAATTATCTTGTTTACCTATAAAAGAAGGTAAACAATCTTTCTCAAGCACATCATAGTTAGAATAAACAAGTGCATGTATACTATAAATAACATTACAAGAAGGAATTGGAATTTCAAGCACACAAGAGGCATCATCGCCACTATCAACATCCTTTTCATTTTCTTTATTCAAGTTAAGTGAAGAGTCAACATTTTCAATGATATTTGAATTTATATCAAGAGAATTATCATGTGAACTAAAAGTTTTTTTCTCCCAAGGATATACTTTTTTGTAATATGGATCATGCTCAAACATCCAAGGTGATTTAACTATAATTTCTCCATCTATGTTATCATCATTCAAATCATTATGCTCATCATTAGATAAAGTCAAATGTGAAGAAGAATTAACCTCAATAAAATTAGGAGAATTTTTACCTAAACAAGATGACTCTTGAGTTTGTGAAGCTTGAAATGAATTGTTTATTTGAGTAAATCTCTCCATCGTATCATCCAAGGCTTTCAAAGTTTCACGAGATTTTTCCATTTCTTGAAACATTTGATCTTTTCTTTGGCAATATTCCATGGATTGCTTCGTGAAATCAATATCATCTTGAAGTTTTCTCATTAATTCTTTAGTCATTGAAACTTGATCTTGACTTGAATCCTCTTGATGGAATGAAGTTCCTTGTGGTTCTTGCATAAGACACATGTAATTGTCTTGAAAATCATATAGATGTCTTTCACTTTGGTTTTGAGCAAATGTAAGTTCTTCAATTGTTTGGTAGTAATTTCTCACTTGGTATTCATGATGTAGTGATGAATATCCTATAAGAGAAGGACACTCAAAATAAAAATGGTAAGGAGACTCACAATGCATGCAATATTTATTTCTTTGTTGGTGAGGTGGGTTAAAATTGCATTGTGCTTGAAATTGGTTATGATAAGGAGGTGTAAAATTATAGCTATAAGGGAACATGATTAATCAAGGTTCACAAGCAAGCTCTAGAATGTAAAAAAAAAAAAAACAAGTGAAAATTTTTTTCTTTGATTTTTTTTCAACTCAACAAACAAACAAATAATCACACAAACAAAAGTCACTGAAAAGAAAGAGAGTTAAAAATGCTCAATCAAGAAGCTTTGGCAATTTTAAAATTCGCATAATAGGCTCTCTAGGGATAGTGAATTGGTGGATTCTCTAGTAACAAATCCATATGAGAAATTCCCCTGAAAATTTTATGACAAAAACAAGAGATATACAAAAAAATTATATAAAATGTTCAGATCAAAAATCCTTCCCAATCATTCCCAAAATTTTTCACAAGTTAGTTTACAGTTATGGAGAAATAGGATTTCATTTAGAAGATCTTCAGAGCTTCTGACGAACTTTCAAACACGAAAATAGCAAACTTGAAGACAATGCTAAACACAAGGAAAAAAAATTAAGATAATAAAAAGAAAAATGAGACTATAATCAATCAATTTGGATACACAAAAAGAGAGATATGCCAACTCAAAGTTGTAACAGGGTTTTAGGAATCCTCTGTAAAGGCTCCCTGGACCTTGTTAGCATATAAAATTTTCACAGGACACTTCCTATGTCTAAATTTGACCAAACAAATTTTAAAATGAAGCTAAGATATAGAGCTTTCAAATGAAACAAATTTCAAGTTCAAATTCCCTCTCACTCATTTCCAGTTGATTTTTCAATTTTAGAAAAAGACACTAAAAACAAAGTATTTTCAGCTCTGCACCAAACAAACAAAAATTGTACTAATTTTTTTTTCTTTTTTCCAAAATAGAACAAAAAACACAAAAAACTCACAAAAACACTAAACAAACACAAAACACAAATTTTATGATTTATCACAAAATTTTCTAGAGAAGACAAAAAATGCAAATTAAGCACTAGACAACCCTATATCAAACCTAAACACATTCCTGACAATGGTGCCAAAATTTTGACAGGGATTAGTCGCTTTCCTTCAAAATTAAACTAAAGCTAACCTTAATGTAATATAGGGCCAACCCTAAAGTTTAAAGTTGATTAACTAATTGCTAACCTAATTATCTAGTGAATTAAACTAAAAAAAAGTAATCCTAATTGTGAATAAAGTGGCTCCCTATTCAAGTAGGAACCTTAGAGTGTTTTTAATGGAAGATTCCTAGCCTCTAATTAATTATGGCAGCTCACTCAACTCTTCTTCCTTGGCTGAAAAATGTGTTTACTTAAGACAACTATCTCAAGTATCCTAGCTTTACTAATTCAATTCCCCATATGCTATTACAAGCCCCTTAGGTAACCTCATTAACTTAGCTCTAGAATTAAACAAGTATTTAGTTAAAATTCATTCCTAAATACCACTACTCAAAGCTATACCTAAGTTTAAAACTATAAAAACTCAAGCAACTCATCAAGTATTTACCACACAATTACATGCTAGGCTAATACAAGACATTCACCAATTGAAATCACATATTACCATGCAAATTCATAAAGTAGACAAAATTAAAGCAGCACATAGGTCATGAAATTCAATTCAACAATCTTGTTTCAATATTACAAATTAAAACATTACAAATTATAAACAACCATGTAACTAAAGTTAAATTGAACCACAATCAATAATAGTCATAGTATTCTAATGGAATTGAAACAAGATGAAGAAATACTTGAGCTTAGCTAAGTGAAGACTTCAAAACTCCTCTTCCATCAACTCTCCCCTAGAATTCCATGGAGAATCTTACTAGAAAACATCAAGAACTCCTTGGTCCTCTAAGAATACAAAGAGATCGAGACATGCTCTATGAATCTTGATGAGTTGATCTTCAAATCTCCTTCTAATTGCAAGGGGTAGGGCTGGCCATAAGAGGGGAAGAGAATGGTAGAAGAATTGAGTAGATTTGATGGTGAAAAGTGAAAAAAAAAGGTGGCTGGACGTGGCTGTATGTGTAGAGAGAAGGAAGAGAAAAATGAAGAACAAGATGAACAAGAGAGAGAAAATGTGGAAAATGAGTGAATGGATGAATGAATCTGATTTCAAGGGATGTGGGAAGTGCATTTAGTGTTTCTCTTCAGTTGAATGCTCATTTAAAAAATGGGAAAAGAAATAAAAAGAAAATGAGAGCCTTGTCACACTTGCAAGGTGGCACCCTCTTATTGATTTGTAGATGATTCCAATGTGTGCCTACTTTTTCACGTGTCATCCACATTTCAAGCTGATTTAATCTCCTAAAAATATTATAAATCATGTTCAAATGCTTAGCTATTGACCTCAAGAAGTATTGACCTCAATTTCCTAATTGATACACAAGTCACATGCCACCTATGTCATATAAATCATATAATTCCATTAAATAGCATGTGAAAAATAAAATCCAATTAATATCCAGAATTAAATTCATAATCAGAAGGGAGAATTTATTAAAATAACAAAGTTCTAAGCTGCATAAAATTATATAAAAATTTCCACACAAAGACAACCCAAAAACTAGGTCAAACTAAGACACTTAAGAAAGCATTAACTTTTTTATTTAATTACTCCCAAATTAAAATGAATTTTAAAAATATAATTTCACCACTCATTAACTGGACATAAAATGTACTTTGTCAATTTTTCTTATACATTTTCTCTAAAGTTCATTTTTTGGAGGCCTTAATGCACAAAAGCTAGAAACTTAGGCAAAATTCCAAATCTAATGCAATGTGTGCACTTAAAGGTGATAAATCATTAATAAAAGGGTCCTAATTGACAAATAAAAGTGAATAACAAATGAGTTCTATCACCATGGCTTGAAATATGTGCACCCCAACATGTGGCATAGAGCTACAAGCCTAACTTTTTATGCCATGTGGCATGGCATGCGACACCATGTGCCACGGCACGTCAGTCCAAAATTTTTGCTGCTTTGTTGACAGCAAAATGACAAACTTCTGGCATGCACCATTTTCACATGCGACGTCTGATTAAAGTAATTCAAGTACTTACATGAAACTTATCTTATAAGCTAGTTAATAAGATAGTTTGGACATAATCTAATGATCTAATTAAAATTTGAACACCGAGTGCAAAAAGTTACTTTTTCATAAAATTTTGCACAGCAAATCGCTCAAATCAATCATTTTCTCTCATTAGACCACATAAGGCCTTGAACTAAGTCAAAAAGGACCTAATACACCTTATTAACCACAATATAATACAAATGTACATGTATATTGAAATTTGACCCCTCAACGGACAATTTTCACACTTAATAATAAATTTTCACAAATTGCCCTCACCTGGCACAACATAGCCCACTTGGCCTTTTCTCAACACATATTCACATAAAATCACATTTATTACTCAATCTTAGCCCTAAATTACTCATTTCATCATAATTTCACACATGAGCTTAAGATTCACTGACATTTACAACATTTCACACATACGCATTTAAATCTTAGTCCTTGATTCAATTTACCATATATATACACAATTAGGCTAAGATTCCACAAAATAACTTCATGCAATCTTATGGCAACTCATATACATATATATACATAATTTCTCAGTTCATTACACAAACTCTAAAGAGTCTCACAACCATAGCACCACTATGCCAGTCCTGACTCTTTTCTCGTGCCCTAATCACTGCTCTATCCTACAAAAATGTAACCATGAGGAGAAGATAAAAATCTCAGTAACAAAATAACTCACTCCTATTGACTATCACATGCAACTATAAAAAAGTAAAGTATAATATACCATTTAATATAACATATCACATATTTCATTTCAAATATCACTTATATCAATCATTTCATCTCTTTTACACTTGTTTCACCACTTTTCTCTACTTTTACAGCATATAACAACATATAGCATCACATAACATGATCATTACCAATCGAACCTCCAAATCACCCCAACATAAAGCCGTAGGCTCACCTTAGACTAACGTATACTCTCATTAGCCCTAAGCTTACCTTTAGTGGTAAATCACCTAACTAAAGATGTTCTATCTCACTTCCAAATAATGATTTCCCCTAATACACACAACAAGGTGTCATTGACTCCAACACTGTATCACAGAAATACTAAGGAGTCCCATATCTCCAACACTACACCTCAATAGGCATTAAGGAGATCTTCTCTAATACCGTACCTTGAAAGGCATTAAGGAGGTATAATTCTTCAACATCACACCCCATCAAGTATTAAGGAGAATATGTCATATGGTCTTATCACTACCTCTCCACCTGTGTGAACTCCCACCCCTCTGATCATGGTTTTCAAACCATATAGGTTCCAAATTACTACTATATATACTTTCTCACACATAATATATATATACATACCGTATCAAAAGCCATTTTCATGTAACATTCACACAATGCTATAAAACATGCTTAGTTCAAAAAACTTTTATGCACTACATAGCATACTCACATATAGGTATAATAAATAGTCAAACAAAGAAAATTATTCAATTACCTCAATCCTTCTATCACTAGAAAGGTTACGTGGATTGCAACCACCACTATAGCTTATCACAAGCTTCCTTTCTAAACTCACACACTCAATATGCCAATCTGAACACAATTGGCACAATTTAGTCATTTAGTCCAATTTGACTAAAAACGCATATTTACTACTTATGGCTATATTTAGTCATGCATTCTTTTTCATTTATCTATCTTATATCTACTACTATTCGATTACTACTTTACATCACCTCAACTAGTCTCATTTCAATTAAATTAGATTTTCACCCTAAAACCTCTTAATTTAGGGCTAAATCGAGCCTACGGATTCAAAACTCTATTGTTCAACTTTAAACCAGTCGCAAAGCTCTAATTTAACTTTCAAGAAACTTTTTATTACTATTGGACAAGAATCAAACCCCTCAAACTTCATCGATTCAATTTTTTTATAACTCATATTCAGAGAAATTTGGGTAGAATGGAAGATAAGGGTTATATATAGTTTACTCGCTAAGTTATCGATTAGAAGCACCTTCTAATGACCAGAAATGGCTTGCCCTAGCACTTCAGCCCTTCTTTTCTTCTCCCTTTTATGTGTTTTCAATTTTTCCTTCTAAATTTTCTAAAATTTCATGACTTAAGAAGTCATTTTCTGGTCCATATGCCACAGCTATGTAGCACGAGTCGCAACGTATGGCACGGTAAGAATAATTCCCACTATGTGTACTTACTTCGACTTGAAATGCAACCCTCTCACATGTAACTATTTATACAACATCCTAACAAGTCAAGAATGACATCATAATTGTCCGATATAAAGTAAAGAAAGACATCAGTGGTGATGACAATGAGATTATTAAAGGCTCACCTTCACCTATTGTATCTTCTAATAATACCATGGTTTAAGCGTTTTCTTCTTAATGCCATAGAAGCAAAGCATTTGAGATTGTATTTTGATGATAAAATATTTGATGGTAAACTTTGACACCCGGCCTGTAACTTCGTCTCATATATCCATACAATATAAGAGAAGATTACAGTGTTACCACTACCTCTTATCATTTATCATAATAAATTTCATTTCAAAAGCTTCGATCGAAGACTTATTTTACAAAATTGATTAGTTCACAACACAATCAGAGAATAACACAACAAAAGTAAATCAAAACAGACGTCAATCACATAGTTGACATAATCCACCAGCATTCCTATCTCAATTGCATGCAATTCAACACACAAATAAAACTGAATTTTGGTCCATACGCCGTGGTAGATGGTCAGAGCACCGCGGCATGTAGCATAGAGCCACACGGTTGCCTTATCTGTGTCATGCATTGTGGCATGTGCCTCCATGCACCGTGGCACACTTGTCTGGATTTCTGCTATTATTTTGATAGCAAAAATGATGAACTTTCGATGTGCCCCAATTTCTCGTACAACATCTGATCAGAGTGATTCAAGAGCCCATACAAAACTTAGCTCATATACTAACTAATGAGATAGGTTTAGGCACAATCTAACAGTCTGATCAAAATTTGGACACCCGAGTGCAAAAAGTCACTTTTTTGAAAATCTTGCACACCCAAGCACTCAAATCGATCCCTTTCTATCATTAGACCACACTAGGCCTTGAACTAAATCCAAAATGATCTAATACACCTGATTGACCATAATTTATCACAATCATATTCATATATCAAAATTTGACCTCCTACAGCCAATTTCTGCAATTCACTAACTTAACATACTATGCCATTTCTTGGCATAACTTAGCCTACTTGGTTATTTCTCAACTCATACATATGCAATCATATTCATAATACAATCTTAGCCCCCAAATTACTCATTTCATCATAATTTATCCCTTAGCTTAAGATTCACCAATACAAACAACCATTACACACATATACTTCAAGTCATAGCCCCTCTTTTTGTTTCAAACAATATATATATATATATACAATCAATCAGGCTAGACTTCACAAAAGCTCAATTTAATACATGCATGCAACCCTATGGCAACTCATAGACATTTATATATACGATCTTTCAGCTTAGTTCATTACACAATCTCAAAGTACATGGCTTCATAACTCAAGCTAGTCCAGACTCTCTTCCCTTGGCTTTTTCACTTCCCGGTCCTGTAAACATGTAACCACGAGGGTGAGATAAAAATCTAAGTAATAGAATAACTCAATCCTATTGACTATCACATACAACAATATGAAAGTAAACATCGTATATAATTAAAACCTCGTGAAGTAGTATTTAATTTACATATCACATCTCATTTTTCATCTTTTCATCAATCCTAAAGGATTTTGTGTTATCTCAAGATATTTCATCATATTACATAAAATATTAGCATAATCTCTACTAACCAAACCTCTAAATTACCCTGACATGAAGCCATAGGCTCATCTCAGACCAATTTATACTCTCATTAGTCTTGAGCTCACCTACAGTAGTAAAATCACCTAGCTAAAGATGTTCTAACATACAATACAGACTATAGTTTTTCCCAATACATATAATGGGGCATCGTTGACTCTAACCCATATCACAAAGATACTAAGGAGTCTCTCATCTCCAACACAGTACCTTAATAGGAACTCAGGAGATCTTCTCTAACACTGCACCTTTTAAGGCACTAAGGAGAAGTGTTTCCAACACCACACCCTAACAGCATACTAAGAAAACCTTGCCATTTAGTTTTTATCATATCTTATACTCTCAGGTGAACTCCTACCACTCAAATCATGCTTTCTCAAACCATTTAAGTTTCCCTTTTCACAATTTAACACTTTCTTATACTTACTATATGATATTTTTCATTACAAAACACATTTTCAGGCTTATTTCAATCAAAAACTATTTTACACACAACAATCACTCAATGCTATAAATAATGCTCCATTTGAAACCATTTCATGCATTACATAGCATACCAACATATAGTTTTAATAAACACTCAAATAAAGAAAGTTATTCGGTTACCTTAACCCTTCTATCACTAGAAAGGTTACCCGTGAATTTCCATTATCGCACAACCTTATCTTAAGCTTCCTTTCTCTACTCATACGTCTAATATGTCAATCTGAATATAATTAGCACATTTTAGTCATTTAGTCCATTTTGACCAAAAACTCTTTTTTTTCTATTTAGGGCTATGTTCATCTATAAACTCCTTTTCATTTGTCCATTATAAGTCCATAACTACCCAATTACTACTTTACATCACCTTGATTGGTCTTATTTCACTCAAGATAAATTTTTACCCTAACTTTCTCTCTCTAAAGGCCAAAATTGAGCCTCCGGGTTTAAAGCTCTACCGTTTAGCTCTAAACCAATCATAAAGCTCTAATTTAACTTTCGAGAACCTTTTATTACTATTGGGCAAGAATTAAACCCCTCAAATTCCATTGATTCAATTCCGTATAATTCATTTTTTAGAGAAATTTGTGTAAAATAGAAGGTAAGAGTTATATGTAGCTTACTTGGCAAGTTACAGATCCGAATCACCTTCCACTGCTCCAAAATGACTTAACCTAGCTCCTAAGCCCTTCTCCCCTCTCTATTTCATGCATTTTTCAAATTCTCTCCTCTGAAATTTCTAAAAATTCACAACTTATGAAGGTAGATTCTGGTCCATGTACCGCGGCGCACACAACACAAGCCATGACATGTGGCACAGTGAGATTCATTCTCACTATGTACACTTGCTTCAACCCAAAATGTACTCCTATCACCCATATCTATCTATAAAACACACAAACAAGTCAAAATACTAATTAATCATCTGAATCTCTAATCTTACTTTAATTTCCTCTTCACCTTTGATTAACTTCTAAACCTAGGATTAAGAAATTCAGGATGTTACACGACTAATTTTCCTCAATAGAAGATGATCAATAAAAATTTTCTTGATTTTGGTAGTAAGCTAAGGAACCTTCAACTTGGACTCTGTACGGATGGAATAAACCCTTTCGATAATCTTAGCAGTACAAGTACTGCGTAGCCAATTCTCTTAGAAATTTACAATCTACCTCCTTGGTTGTGTATGAAATGTAAATACATGATGTTGACTATGATGATCTCTAGACCAAAACAACCTGGAAACAATATTGATATCTACTTGACACCTTTGATTAAAGATTTGAAGATGATGTAAGAGGAGGGCATCGATGTATCTGATGCTTACCAATAATAGTCCTTTAGACTATGTGCCATGATTTTTTACATGATAAATGACTTTCATGCATATGGAAACTTGTTTAGGTATAGTGTAAATGGGCATAAAGTATGTCCTATTTGTGAAGAAGGCACACACTCTTAACATCTGAAACATGAAAAGAAGATAGTCTACCTTAGTTATAGGAGATTTCTTAGCTGGTACCACCCTTCTTGTAGATTAAAAAAGGCTTTTAATGGCCCACAAGAGTATGACTTTGTTCCAAAAGCATTAGTTGGGGAGCAAGTTCACCAACGGGTGGAAAGGATTAATGTAATCTTTGGTAAGAATTGAAAGATTGCAAGTAAGAAGAGTTGATGGAAAAAGAGGTCTATCTTCTTTAATTTACCATATTAGCAATGTCTTGATGTAAGGCATTGTCTTGATGTGATGCATGTGGAGAAAAATATTTGTGATAGTCTTGTGGGCACACTCCTATATATTAATGGAAAGACTAAGGATGGGATAAATGCTAGACTGGACTTGGCTAAGATGGGAAAAATAGAATGATTATTTGCAAAACGGGAAGAGGGAAAGAGGACTTATCTACCTCCTGCGGCCTATATACTTTTGAAAAAGGAGAAAGCAAGCTTTTGTGATTGTTTACATGGTATTAAAGTTCCAAAAGGATATTCTTCTAATGTGAAAAATCTTGTGTCAATGAAAGATTTAAAGTTAATAGGCTTGAAGTCTCATGATTATCATGTATTGATGCAACAACTGTTATCGGTGGCTAGTTGAGGCATATTGAAAGATGATGTGAGGCATATAATTACAAGGTTATGTAGTTTCTTCAATTCTATTTGCAGCAAAGTCATTAACCTTGATAAGTTAGATGAATTAGAAAATAAAGGTTATATCATTTTTTTCCCAACTAGAAATGTACTTTCCTCTAGCTTTTTTTTATATTATAATGCATTTAATTATTCACTTAGTGAGGAAAATAAGGCTCTGTGGTCCTGCCTATCTTAGGTGGATGTATCTATTTAAACTTTGCATGAAAATATAAAAGGGATATTCAAAGAATTTATATCATCCTGAAGCCTTTATTGTTAAAAGATCTATTGCAAAAGAGGCCGTAAAGTTTTGTACTGAATACCTAATCGAGGTAAAGGCTATTGGAGTTTCAAAATCTTGCCATGAGGAGAGTAGTCTTACAGGTAAAGGAACATGAGGGGTCAAAGTAAAGAGTATGTATTGTGAAGAGGTGTTGCAAGCTTATCTTTACATCTTGAATAACATGGAAAAAGTCCAATGTTACTTAGATACTCACAAAAAAATGTTAAAGGACAACAATCCAAAAAAGAATGATATGCAGCTAGCTAATAAGCATAACAAGACATTTTATACATGGTTTAAGGAAATGGTTTGCAATAAGGCAAATGTGTCTGATATGATAAAATAGTTAGCTAAAGGGCCTTGTTTTGAGGTTGTATGTTAGGACAGGTTTAACATAAATGGGTATTCATTTTATATAAAAGCCCAACATGAAAAAAGTACTGTACAAAATAGTAGAGTGATGGTGGTGGCTAAAGCTCAACATTTTTCAAGTTCAAAAAATAAAAACCCAAAATGGGCACCCATGCCTTATTATAGAATTATTGAAGATATTTGGGAGATTAATTACACCAAATTCAAAATTACAGTATCCAAATGTAATGGGGCTCATTGGAGTGGCAGCCAAATAGACAAGATTGATGGGTTTACTTTAATAGATCTCAATAAGTTGGGTCATATTGATAAGCCCTTCATTTTAGCAATTCAAGTAAAACAAGTGTTTTATGTGACTGATCTAGCAAATAAGCAATTGTCTATTATTTTTCAAGGCAAAGGACAAGCTGTTAAAGCAGATGGTGAGGATGACTCTAGTTTTGATGTTAAAAAGACTCCACCTTTCACAATAAATCCACTTCAATCTAATAGAGTGGATGAGATAGACAATGAATATGCTTTTAGAGATAATCATTGTGAAAGAATTTGGGAGAATGAATAAAGTAATAGTTTTTATTTTGTTTATTATTTTAATTCATGTTCTTTTTTATTATTTAATCTTTTTTTACTTATATTTTTATATTTATGATTTATCTATCTTATCTAATTTGCAATAGGCATATGGAGGGTTATAGAGGAGGTGATAATCCCACTAATTAACCTAGTAAGAAAAAAGGTAGAGGCCCAACAAAATTAAGAGAGTTAGCCATACGTCATGGGACTATAGAGAGGTTACATGTTGAACTTAGCCTTGATTTTATTCTACTTGGCGTTAAGTGAGATCAATTTATTAGCTTCATTAGCCTTCAAGCTCACAGTAAAATTACTATCCTGTACAAGGATTAGAGACAAGTGCCATAAGCTATTAAAGATCAAGTTTGGGAAGAAATTCTAGTTAGTACCACAAATATTTGTAGCTGTTATTTTTTTATATTTTTTAAAATTTTTAACTTATTTTAATGCTTAATTACTATGCAGCTAACATATAATATTCCTACAACCACTGAAATGAAGAAACATTGGTTAAAGAATGTTGTTGAGCGATGGAAGGATTTTAAGTCAGCATTAACCAGAAGGTACATCCGTGCAAATGCGAAGAAGGCAGGTTGGGATCCATGTCAAGAGTATAATTTTCTCGATCAAGAAACTTGGAGACAATTTGTAGCATCTCAAGATGACCCTGAATTCCAGGTGATAAGCTGTCACTTAATTTCTATCTAATATTGTTTTATATGATTCACTAATTTAATTTGCTTTCATTTGCACAAAAAATAAGCACTGTAAATAAAGCAATACAATTAGAAAATCTATATCCTCATTACATGTCTCGTAGGGGATGTAGAAAAGTTGAGCAAAAGTTGATTGAGGAAGATCAAAAAAACTAGAGGAAGCAGCAAAATCAAACCCCCAATGTTGTCATTTAGTCCCCTCTATGGCCAACTCATCAAAGAAAATGGAAGGCTGGGAGGATCAAGAAAGGTGAGTATATCACTCCAAAGGCTGCTGCAGTTGCCAAAAAGATTGTAAGTAGTTAAATAAATTTAAATTTATGACTAATTATTTTTTAGGATTAAGTAATAATTTAGCTCAAATATTATAGGATTCACTCGAGGAGCAAGTTTCTCAAGGCTCCTTCACTCCAAGTAGAAAGATGGATATTCTATCAACTGTAATTGGAAAGCCAGAACATTCTAGTCAAGTTAGAGGCATCAGTAGAGGAGTTTGTCTCAGGCAGTACTTTGGACCAACTCCATGAAACTCTCATAAAGGTAAGTCTAGAGATGAGATCCATCATTTGGTGGCCAAGGTTAGGGATAATACTCGAGCTGAGGTTTCAGAAAAGGTTAGACAAGAGATTTGAGTTGAGCTTGACAAGAGCTTGAGCGGGAGTTTTGTGAATCATTTCAAGAAGACATGATGGCCTAACTTCATGAAGAGATGAAATCTATGGTTATTGGCATGACAGTTCTAGGAGTTGATCATACAACTCTGGTTTGTATTTAATTTAATGGTTATATAAATTTATGTTTAATTTAATTTAACATAGATTTGCATTTCATCCAGATGTCCCCTATTATACCAAGCACGAAAGGTAGCAACAATCTACAGGGGACAATGGCACTGGCACTAGTTAATCATGATCCTCTTATATCAGATGATAATGAAGGAATTTCTTATTATCTTTATCTAAAGATTCTAAAAAAAAACTTGTTGCCAAAAGTCAAGTATACAAGTTTGGGCCCACAATTCATCATCAGAAGATTAAAGCAGACCAAGTTAGGGTGACAATTACATGTGTTTAAAAGGGTGAGAATAATGTACACATGCCATTTCCTACTTTTGAGATTACAATAATAGGCCAAGCAAAAGGTTCTTTCATTCTATAGCCTAAACATCTTGTGTCAAAAATTGATACAACATCGCCAAAGGTAAATAGCAAGTTAATATTATCTTATTTTCTTTCAGTTAATTAATTATCTATATAATTCTTTCATTTTATGTTTTAATAGGAACCTAAAAAAGCTATTAAATTTCCTTGCCTGGCACAACTGTATCAAATTTACAAAGATATGATGGAAAGCATTATTGTTAAAATGCTATTAGGGGTTATAGCCATGGAAAATGGATATGATTTTGGATTTGACAAGAGAGATCTCAAGGAGTTCCTATATTTAAAGGAGTTGGACATATCATGGGCTAAATTAGGAATCTTGTGAATTTTCTATATACTTTCTTTATTTTTTTCCATTTCATTTACGTACTACTAACATTTTCATATCATTTTAATGATAGGTACCTCTACAATATTTTTTATGCAATGGGAAAAAAAAAACATTTGGATTTTATGCCCAAAAGCTATGCTGAAAAATCATAATGCAGTACATAGAAGGATAACATATGTGATAAATCATATGTCAGATATGAAACTGCGATGTTATCTAGCACCAATTATTGATGAGCAAATATTTTTTATTCATGCATTTGTGTGTGTATTCACGTTATTTAATACCTTTTCAAATTTTTATATGATGTAGTTATCATTGGTCACTTGTGTTCTTTGCCCAAATCAAAATGAAGTATATTGGTTTTATTCCTTGAGGAAAAAACCAAGTGAAGAGCTCATATAGATTTTCAACAAATAAGTTTTAGTTTATGTAAAACTTTAATTCATAAGATATTTATGGTTTTGTAATGTGTTTTTATTTACAAATGATTATAGTGCACTTAAGACATATTATATGCTTACTCTTGGGGAATGCAAGCCAAAATCATCGATAGAATGGATTTACCTAAATGTAAGTATATATAAACTTTTAAATTTCATATTTAATTTTTAAATCTTCATTTATTTCAGTGCCATAGGCAGCCAAGAAGCACAAAATGCGAATATTATATTATCTGTTACATATATGAGATATTTCAAGTTGGGACTACAGAAAGATTGCAAGAGGTTTTTTATTTTATTTTTTATTTTAGTTTAAATTCTTGTATTTAATTCCATAAAGTATATTATTCTAATAAATTTTATTATTTAAATTTTTGAAAATATGGAGCCCTATAATGGAGAAGAGATTCACAGCATTCGAGATGTATTGGCTCAACAACTCTAAAATTACTTTTTGAAGTGAAGAGAGGTTGAAAAAAATTGTATAGTATTTCAGTAGCTCAACAATTATCTATATAGATTAACATATTAGTTTTATGGAGAACATATGAGTTTAATTCATTTTATAAATATATAGTAATTCATTGTGAAAGTGCTAGCTGGCTGTTTGTATTACTGTATAAACTATAAAATTTGTAGGTTTAAAATTTGGATGTCAAGAAAAATGAAATAAATTTAAAAAAAAGACTTTTAACAACGATTGTATAAAAAATCAATATTAAAAAAATTTTAACATCGGTTTTCACTAATTAATCAATATGGAAACTAGACTTTCCACATCAATTTTTAGTAACAATCGATGTGGAAAGAAGACTTTCCATGTCAGTTAATATAAATAACCAACGTGGAAAGTAAAACTTTCCATGTCTCTCTTTTTAACTACCCTTTCATAACCGACATAAAAAGTTCAAAATAACCATTGTAAAATGTAACATCCTAAGTTTCTCTATTAGCTCGAGCTCCTTAGCATCAATGATGCAGTGTTGGAGTAATAACACCTCAATTCATGTGCGATAGGGGGAAACTGTAGTTCGAAAGTAAGATAGGACACCTTTAGCTGGGTGATTCTACCACTAAAGGTGAGCTCGGATCATTGTGAATGTGCACTTGGTCTAAGAGTTTATGGTTTTAGTCAGGGTGATATGGAGGCTCGGATGGTAGAATGATCATGCTAGAGGTAAAGGATTTGTATTGTTGAAAAGAGTATGTGGTGATATGCTAAATGTATATTTTGGAAGTTGCATAGTTTTACTCTCTTATAGTTGTGCATATTAATTATTAGTAGTGAATTATATTGTTACTGAGATATTTATCTCACCCCGTAGTTATATTTTTCAAGTAAGGGCTCCTGTAGGGGCAAGGAGAAGGACAGGGCAATTGAAGAGTAAAGAGTGTTGTAGTATAGCTCTTCCCTTTCACTTTTTGGTTTTGTAATAAATATTGCCACTATATATTGCCAACTTAGGAACATGATATTATTTTGGATATCACTTGTATGGAATTATGATAAGTGTGTGTATCTTAGTCTAAGATTGATGTTACAGATTAAGTGTGTGCTTGGCCAAGTTATACTTACATGTGATATATATTTCAAGTATTTTGAGTGCTAAAATGACCAATTAATTTGTATGTTTAATTTTATCCACCCCGTTGTGTTATCGTCAAATGGGAGTTTGGTGGTCATTTTGAGCATGATTGCTTAATTCTGTGACATGAATGAATTGTTATGTTGCATGTGGTCCATTTGAGGTGGTCAAAGTATCTCTAGGGCTAATGGCATTTAGTATTATGAGTTTGACACCTTTGAGGTGTGTTTTGAAGTAAAAACCAACCATTTTGGGTTCAGGTGTCCATCTTATAAACGGATGTTTATCTGAGTATAAAACTAGTGCCATTAGCCAAACGGCTCAAAGAGCTTCATGTGGACACTTGAATTGCCTAAATCGAACATCGAATGGTGAAACAGCACGCTCTGAAAGTTCTAAGGGATGTCATAACATCAACTTGCTATCATGATAGTGGGTGCACGCTGCGACGCAAGAGGCTTTCGAGGGACTTGTCCCTCTATGCCATCTATCGTGATGGACAAAGTAGAATTTACAAAAGAATGGCATTTTTAGCCTAACTTTGACATGATTTATTGCCCAAGCTTCCGTATTTGCTCTTAATTAATTTTTAACCATGGTTTAAGCTCAAATAATATTTTAAAAAGGGTTTTCTTAGGATCTCAATGATTTAAATTAATTATCTTTAAACCCTTAAGTTGTGGTAACTTTTTCAAGGGATTTTATTTAATCCTAGCTATCACAATGATGTGTGAGTGTTGTCCTAGTAATGTCAAGGCAGACATTACAATTTGGTATCAGTTTTAAGTGTTCCAAGACTAGCATGTATGGTTGTTGTGTTGGTTGGTTTTGCTTATTGCATTCATGTATAGAAGTTGGCATATATATTCGTTACACTTACCTTTCCTTTGCATAGTTATTTCATTTAACGCTTATTCTTGGTGTGGTTACTTCTATCCTTAGGAGGGGAGAGAGGATGGCAAGAAGAAGAACTGCCAGATGGCTATAGGTGTTAACCCATCTAATACAGATGTGGTACTAGAGACCAATGAGCTACCACTAGAGAACCAGATTCTGGTTGGTTAGAACTTGGTTGGAACAACTAAGGAATGAGCCACAAGGTAACGAGGCCTTACTATTAAAAAGGAGGAATTTGATGTAAGAAATACATAATTCAGTGCGGGGACAAGCTGCACTGAGGAATGATAGGGCAAGAGGAGACAGTAGAACAATTAAGAATGAAAAAGAAATGTATGAGCAAGAAAGTGAAGTTTATGAGGAGAGCACACCCAAGTAATCTAGAGCTGTGGGTGGCAGTGGTTCACAGAATTCTATGAATCGAGCATGAAATAATTTCTCACGACTTCATCTGCCTACCTTTGATGGAACAATGAAGGAGGGCAAAGCTAAAGAGTGGATTGAGAGAATTAAGATAATATTTACAATGGTGCCATGCTCAGAGGAGCAGAAGGTGACTTTAGCCTCAATGTTGCTTGTAAAAGAGTCTAAACATTAGTGGAAGTTGGTAAGACCAACGGGTGGAGTCAAGTGGACATAGGATGAGTTTAAAGTGAGGTTTTTTAACTTTTACTTCCCAGTGGCCTTTAGAGCAGAAAAAGAGCTGAGTTCCATGAATTTAAGCAAGGAAATCTTGATGAAGAAGCTTTTATTGCCAAGTTCAATCAATTGTCAAAGTACTTTACCTATCTCATAAGGAATGATGACTCAAAATAGAAAGCTTAGAGGCTACTTGAGAAGATAAGGCCTGAGTACCGACAACAATTGGTTTTGTTTGAGATCACATCTTATGATGAGATGTATAATAAGCTAAGAATAGCTATGAGAAGGGGCAGAGAGGCAGAGATTGAGAAGAGAAGGGATAGTTAGGGTAAATTCACACAATCGCTTAGCCCTACCAGTGGAGTTAGCGAGAGATCTAGTTTTAGCTCCGGTAGTTCTGGGAGCTTTAAGAAAAAGAAGACATTTCAAAGGGGATCATAGTTCCGAGGTTCCTTCCAAAGGAGCAGTGGACCAAAGAATAATGCCAGTAGTATACAGTCATCTCAACAGGCTTTCACAATGCCTGTGCCTACTCTTAGTACAACTAGGCTTGAAATGTAGGATATATCATGCAGGAAAGTGTTAGGTTTGCTTTAAGTGTGGCAAGATAGGGCACATAGCCAAATATTGTGAAGAGCACAGAGTGAGTACTACCGAGCAGAGATCGACAATTCCTGGGAGAGTATTTGCATTATCCCATGAGGTAACAAGTGCATCTCCAAATTTAATTAGAGGTAAAATCTCTCT
This sequence comes from Prosopis cineraria, assembly GCF_029017545.1. Taxonomy (NCBI): domain Eukaryota; kingdom Viridiplantae; phylum Streptophyta; class Magnoliopsida; order Fabales; family Fabaceae; genus Prosopis; species Prosopis cineraria. Next base: position 27,476,634 of record NW_026555333.1, on the reverse strand, counting down.
GCTCAACTATGATATAGATGCTTTATCTAATTCGGGTGCTACCAATTCTTGCAATTCTGATGACTGTGTGTTGAGGTTGAGATTGTTTGTACATACCTTACTGTATGTGATTAATGTGTCTACGTCGACGGGAATTTTTGTAAGAACCAACTGTTCATGTCTAGTTGTTGATTTAAGATTTGAGAATAGATCAACTACTATCAATTTGATATGCCTGCCCATGATTGGGATTCATGTCATAGTGGGTATGGACTGGTTGTTAGCAAAGAATGCGATATTGGATTATACAAGAAAGATAATATCCTTGCCAATATACACTGCACCTACAGTGAAACCTAGTCAGTCAAGATTCTTGTCTGTAATGCAAGCAGAAAAGTACATTCAGTAGGGCTGTTAGGCATATATGGTGTTCTTTTCCGTTCATGCTGCTTATGACGGAGGAATTGAGGGAATTGGAGTAGTAAATGAATTTCTTAAAGTATTCTCAGAAGAAATGTCTGGATTACAACCTAAGCGAGAGGTGGAATTTTCTATTGACCTTGTACCTGGAACAGAACCCCTATCAAAAGGTCCGTATTGGATATCTGCATCAGAGTTGGCAAAGCTAAAGAAACAACTGGAGGAATTACTAGGAAAATGGTTCATAAGACCGAGTGTATCTCTGTGAGGATCACCAGTATTATTTGTGAAAAAAAAGGATGGTAGTATGAGACTTTGCATTAACTACAAATAGTTGAACAAAGTGATAGTTAAGAACAAGTATCCTTTGCCCAGGATCGATGATTTGCTAGCTCAGTTGGTTGGAGCTGCGGTGTTCTTAAAGATTGACTTGTGATTAGGTTATCATCAATTGCGAGTCAGGGTTAAGGATGTCCTAAAGACTGCCTTTCACACTAAATATGGTCACTATGAGTTTCTAGTGATGCCATTTAGATTGACGAATGCTCTAGCAGTGTTTATGGACTACATGACTAGAATCTTCCATCCTTATCTAGATAAGTTCGTAGTGGTATTCATTGATGATATTCTAATTTACTCAAGAGATGAGGAAGAACATGCAAAGCATCTTCGTATTGTCCTATAACTTTTAAAGGACAATAAGTTATACGCTAAACTCAGCAAATGGGAGTTTTAGCTAAGGGAAGTGAGATTCCTTGGTCATGTGATGTCAGCAAAAGGAATTGTCGTGGATCCACACAAGGTAGATGCTATGTTGAAATGGGAACCGCCTACCTTAGTAACAGAGATTAGAAGTTTCTTGGGATTGGCAAGCTACTATCAGCAATTCATATAGGAATTTTCACAAATTGCATCTCCTTTAACTAAATTGACCCAAAAAGATCAATCGTATGTGTGGACCAATAAATATGAGTCAACATTTCAAGAGTTGAAGAAGAAACTAATGTCTACTCCAGTACTAGTTATTCCTAATCCTTGATTACCATATGTGATTTATACAGATGCATCATTGAAAGGTTTATGGTGCGTTTTAATGCAAGATGATTGAGTGATTGCTTATGCCTCAAGACAATTGAGAACGCATGAGGAGAATTACCCAACCCATGACCTAGAGTTAGCAGTAGTGGTTTTTGCCTTGAAAATTTAGCGACACTATCTCTATAGGTCTATGTTTGAAGTATTTAGTGATCACAAGAGTCTATAGTACTTAGTGGATCAAAAGGAACTGAACATAAGGCAATATAGATAGATGGAATTTCTCAAGGACTACAACTTAGGGATCAAGTACCATTTGGGTAAAACCAATGTAGTGGCAGACGTACTAAGTAGGAAAATGATGCATGTTGCTCATATGATGGCTCTAGAGCATAGATTACTTGAGACTTTCTTAGATACTTAAAACAAAGCACCTCAAATGATGTTATACAACATGTATTCTATAGTCTTAACCAATGAATTCTGGAAAGAGTTGCGAACTGCTCAGTTTGAGGACGAGTATCTACTCAGGATCTATGAGGATATTAAAGAGAGGAGACCCATAGAATTTGGATTTAATGATGATGGATATGTGACTTATCAAGATTGAATTTGCATACTAAGTGATGAGGAGATAAGGAAGATGATTCTAAAGGAAGCATACCGTAGTGAGATGTGACAGAGTTTATGACTAGGTGTCTGACGTGTTAAAAGGTTAAGATTAAGCACCAAAGACTTAGTGGTGTATTGCAACTACTAGAGATCCCAAAGTAGAAGTGGGATAGCATATCAATGGATTTCATCACTAGATTGCCTACAACTCAAGCAAGCTATGATGCAATATGGGTGATTGTGGATCAGTTAATGAAGTCAGCGCATTTCTTGGTAGTGAAGACTACTCATTAACTTGAGAAGTACACTGAGGTCTATGTTAATGAGATAGTGAGATTTCATGGGGTGCTAAAAGATATTGTCTTTGACTGTGATTCAAGGTTTACATTGAATTTTTGGAGAGCATTGCAAAGAGCAATGGGCACTAAGTTGAGATTTAGCACAGCCTATCATCCACAGACGAACGACCAAACTGAGAGGACTATCAAAGCGCTCGAGGATATATTGTAAGCTTATGCCTTAGAGATGAGAGGCAATTGGGATACACATCTACCATCAGCAAAATTTGCTTACAATAACAGTTTTCATTCTAGTATTGGAATGGCACCGTAAGAGGCATTATATGGAAGAAGATATCAATTGCCTCTGTGTTGAATAGAATTGAGTGAGAGAAGTTTGTTGGGTTCGAATTTGGTAGACCAAACTACCTAGAAGATTCAATTGATTAAGCAAAAGTTGTTGACAGTCTAGAGTTGGCAAAAGAACTACGTAGATCGGCATAGAAGACCGTTGGCATTTTTAGTTAGTGATCATATGTTTTTGAGGGTCGCACCAATGATTGGCATTAGGAGATCGATAAAGGCTAAGAAATTGACTCCCAAGTTTATTCGTCCTTCTAAGATTTTAGAGAAGTTGGGACCTGTTGCCTATGGATGGCCTTACCATTGAGTTTGTTGGGTATACATGACGTGTTCCATGTGAGTTAGCTTAAGAAATATCAACCTAATCCTTCTTATGTTATTGAGTTAGAAGAGGTGGAACTCCAGGAAAACTTGACCTATCAAGCTGAACCAGAGTGAATTGTAGATGTGAAAGATTGAAAATTGAGAAACAAGACCATCTGATTGGTTAAGTACTTTTAGAAGGGTATGATTCTCGGTGATATGACCTGAGAGACTGAGGACAAAATGACGCAACTATATCCCCAATTATTTACACAAGTATGTGTTTGAGCAAGATTCTCAATTTTAAGGGCAAAATTCCTAAAAGGAGGGAAGAATTGTAACATCCTAAATTTCTCCATTAGCAATTATCAGTATTTTCAATGGTAATTTAGTCAATTTAAATAAATTGTTGATTTAGTGAGGGTTACAAGAGACTAATATGGTTTTTTGAATTCTTAAACAGCCTTAAAAGAGGGCTAGGTTGATGTTCAAGCAGGCCATGGAATGGAAGGGAGTTTAAAATTTTGTGGGATGTTCTGTGCCATGTACCGCGACAAGCGTGTTGACGTGCTGCGGCACATATACAAAATCTATACTTATCAGATCATGAATCAGACTCAAAAAATAAAAGAGAGAAAGAAGGAACTCAAGAACAACGATGAAGAGAGACTTGGGGCTACTAGGGCTTGCTTCTAACATGATTTTGGAGGCCTTTCAAGCTTCATATACAATGGGTAAGCCTTCTTTTCTTTTCCTTCTCCCTCATTGTACGAAAATCTAGATTGGTAGGGTAATAGGGGCTTTGATTTCGATTCCCTTATGTCTAAACTGAATGCATTAGTTTATTCAAGGTCTTAGAGAGTTAAATCAAGCATATAACCCTAAGTTTATGAGTTTTATGGTGATTAAGAATTTTTAGTAAGGGTTTAGAAAAACCCTAAGCATAATTTGAGGATTTTAAGATAATGTGGGACATTAAATAGTGAATTTAGTGTGTTGGGATGTTTAATAGGATGGTTAGAGTATTTAGGAATGGTTGATGTTGTTAGAAAAAGAATTTAGGTATTTTAGACATTTAGAACCAAGAGAATTTAGAGTTATCCGGAGTGATAATTGATGATTGTCACTTGATTGTGTTGATTGAGCGTTGCTCGAGCTATATTGTGCATATAGAACATATAGAGCTTACGTTGAACCACGGTAACCCTTTTGTGTGTGATAAAGGGTTAAGGTAATAGAATAATTTATAATAATTGATTATATTGCTTTTGTGAGTAGATATGTGGATTTAAACTTGAGATTTGATAACCATATATATTGCAAAATGTGGTTTTGTACATAAAAACCTATTTTTTGTAAATGATGTGTATGATAGAAGTTATATATAAATGAGTTTAGAAAATTAGAAATATTTATGTGATATATATATATATGTTGAGTGTAGGCATGATCATGTTAAGGGCCGGGAGTTCACCCGTAGGAAGGAATAGTGGAAGTTCATATGGAATGTATCTCCTTAGTGTCTAGGGAGGCATGCTGTTGGAGATTTTCTCCTTAGTATCCATGCGAGATAAAGCGTTAGAGAGTAACGCTCCTTAGCATCAATAATGCGATATTGGAGTAATGACACCCCAATTCGTGTGCAATAGGGGGAAACTGTAGTTCGAAAGTAGGATAGGACACCTTTGGCTGAGTGATCCTACCACTGAAGGTGAGCTCGGATCATTGTGAATGTGTACTTGGTCTAAGAGTCTATGGTTTCAGGCAGGGCAATATGGAGGCTCGAATGGTAGATGATCATGTTAGTAGTAAAAGATTTGTATTATGAAAAGAGTGTGTGATGATATGCTAAATGTATATTTTAGAAGTTGCATAGTTTTACTCTCTTATAATTATGCATGTTAATTATCAATAGTGAATTATTCTATTATTGAGATGTTTTTCTCACCCCGTGGTTATATTTTTTAGGTGAAGGCTCCGGTAAGGGTAAAGGGAAAGAAGGGGCAATTGAAAGTAAAGAGCATTGTAGTATAGCTCTTTCTTTTTTCTTTTTAGTTTTTTTAACAAATATTGCCACTATATATTGCCAACTTAGGAACATGACATTATTTTGGATATCACTTAAATGAAATTGTGATAAGTGTGTATCTTGGTCTAAGGTTGATGTTGTGGATTAAGTGCGTGCTTGGCCAAGTTACACTTACATGTGATATATATTTCAAGTGTTTTAGGTGCTAAAATGACCAATTGATTTGTACGTTGAATTTTATCCACCCCGCTGTGTTATTATCAAATAGGGGTCTGGTGGTCATTTTGAGCATGATTGTTTAATTGTGTGATATGAATAAATTTTTATGTTACGTGTAGTCTATTTGAGGGGGTCAAAGTGTGTCTAGGGCTAATGGCATTTGGTATTGTGAGTTTGACACCCTTGAGGTATGTTTTGAAGTGAAAACAAACCATTTTGGGTTCAGGTGTCCATCTTTTCAAGAGATGTTTATCTGAGTGTAAAACTAGTATTATTAGCTAGAGGGCTCAAAGAACTTTGTGTAGACACTTGAATTGTCCAAAGCAGACGTCGGATGGCGAAATGTCGTGCTCTAAAATTTTGAAGGGATGTCATGGCAGCAATCTGCTATCATGATAGTGGGTGCGTGTCACGGCACAAGAGGCCTAATAAGGATTGTCGTTTGCCTTCAAAATTAAATTAAAACTAACCTTATTGCAATATAGGGCTAACCCTAGGTCATCTCCCAAGAAATAATTTTAAATCTAATTTAAAAGTTATCTAGTAAAATAAATCACCTAAAGTTTGAAGTTGATTAACTAATTGCTAACCTAATTATCTAGTGAATTAAGCTAAAAAACTAATCCTAATTTTGAAAGAAGTGGCTTCTCAATTTAAGTAGGAACCCTAGGGTGTTGTTAATGGAAGATTTCTAGCCTTTAATTAATTATGGCAGCTCACTCAACTCCTCTTCCTTAGCTGAAAAGTGCATTTACTTAAGACAACTATCTCAAGTATCTTAGCTTTACTAATTCAATTTACAAGCCCCATAGGCAACCTTACTAGCTTAGCTTTAAAATTAACCAAGTATTTGGCTAAGATTCATTCCCAAATGCCACTGCCCAAAGCTATACCTAAGTTTAAAACTATAAAAACTCAATCAACTCATCAAGTATTCACCACACAATTACATGCTAGGCTAATACAAGACACTCACCCATTCAAATCACATATTATCATGCAAATTCATAGAGTAGATGAACTTTCAGCAGCACATAGGTCATGAAATTCAACTTAACAATCTTATTTCAACATTACAAATTACAAACAACCATGTAACTAAAGTCAAATTGAACTACAATCAACAATAGTCATAGTATTCTAATGGAATTGAAATAAGATGAAGAAATAGTTGAGCTTAGCCAAGTGAAGACTTCGAAACTCCTCTTCCATCAACTCTCCCCTAGGATTCTATGGAGACTCTAGCTAGAAAACATCAAGAGCACTTTACTTCCTCCATGAACACAACTAGGCTGTGGCACATGCTTTATGCTTCTTGATGGATTGAGCTTCAAATCTCCTTCTAGTTGCTTGGGGTTGGTTTAGCCTTGAGAGAGGAGAAGAATGGTGGAATAATTGAGTGGATTTGATGGTGAAAAGAGGGAGAAATGGTGGCTGGACGTGCTGTATTGTAGAGAGAAGGAGGAGAAAGTGAAGAATACTAAGGACAAGAGAGAGAAAATGTAGTAGATGAATGAGATAATGGATCTAATTTGAGGAGGTAAATGGTATGCTCCCCCTTATTTCCCATCAGCTGAAGGCTTAATTAAAAAATAAAAAAAGAAATTAAAATGGAAATAGGAGCTTTGTCACACTTGCAAGGTGGCAACCTCCTAATGGTTTGTAGATGATGCCAATATATGTTTAATTTCTCATGTGTCATCCACATCATTTAAACTAATTTAATATCCTAAAAATAGCATAAATCACATGCAAATGCTAAGCCATTGACGTCAAGGAGTGTTGGCTTCAATTGCCCAATTGATGCATAAGTCACATGCCACCTATGTCACATAAATCACATAAATCATATAATTCAATTAAATGGCATGTGATATAATAAAATTTAATTAATATCTAGAATTAAATTCATAATTAGAAGGGAGAATTTATTAAATTAACCAAGTTTTAGGCTGCACAAAATTATATAAAAATTTTCACACAAAGGCAAACCAAAAACTTAGTCAAACTAAGACACTTAAGAAAGTGTTGACTTTTTTATTTAATTACTCCCAAACTAAAATAAATTTTAAAAATATAATTTCACCACTCATAAACTGAGCATGAAATGAACTTTGTCCATTTTTCTTGTACATTTTCTTAAAATTTTAATTTTTGAACCAAAATACCCCTAATGTTCTGAACCTAGAAACTTAGGCAAAATTCCAAATCTAATGTTATTTGTACACTTAAAAGTAATAAATCATTAATAAAAGGGTCTTAATTGACAAATAAAAGTGGATAACAAATGTGTTCTATCAATTCCCCCACACTTATCTTTTGCACTCCAGCAAAATCAAGTGAAAAGGGTTCTAAAAGCAACTATAAGACAAAGAAATAAGAGAAAAACAACGTTCATAGTCACTAAAATGCTAGCGCATGAAATTCTACAAATTATCAATCAATGTGGTAATAATTAAGAAAGAATTATGCATGTCACAAACAAACCCTTACTAAGAATCAATGTCAAAGAGTAAGCCTCTCTAGATTAAGTGTTTGCTCTCATCATTCAAAGTGTATAAGGTATTAAATTTTATTCAAAATTTCTTAAGATAAACTTGCCATAAATTTGTAACCCCTCTACATCTCTATCACTAAATAACACTTGCAATCAAGAATTAAGTGGACTTTATTAGGTTATAATATAGGTAATAAAATGACATCTAAGAAATGCATGTATGAAAAAAAATAGGGTTAGCATCAAAATAATGCTAAAGTCAAGATATATCCCCTTAATATGCAAAGCATAGCCTAATTCAATTGAGTGGCCACCTGAACATAATGAGAATGGAAAGCAATGACAAGAATTAATAAAACAAATGGAATGAATGAGCTAGGCAACTTTTTATTCTTTTCTTTCTTTTCTTTTTCTCCTTCTTTTCTTCTTCTTTTTGTTTCTTTTTCTAGCAACTTTATTTCTTTTCTTTTTGACTATATATTTTTTTTCAAATCTATTTTTATTTTTTTTCTTTTGGTTGCCCTTAACTCTTTGAAAACAATAAAAAAGAATGGATATAATGGTGTAACAATAAAGGATAAAGAGTAATGAATAGAAAAATGATAATAGGCACCCACTCACTTGATCTAGGACATGCAATAAATATTAAAAAAGTATATAAAAGTGTAACATGCATTCCTTGGGAAAAATAGGGTGAATATTTATTTTTAAAAATCAAACCAAAAGCTCAAAGTGGCTAATAAAGGATAATCAATAATAATGGGTTGGCTATTTAGCTCTTGGCTATTTTTTATAAATGCCATCTTTCATCTCTTATCAAATAAGTGCAAGACATGTGATCTTGAATAAGAAGTTAAACAAATTCTAGAGGATAATATTACTAAAGAATTAATCACATATGAGTGTTTAGTCTCTTTCATAAAAGGGTAATGTTCCACTCTAATTTATTAAATCAAGGTAAAAGAATGTTCACTTAACACCTATTCAATCCTAAAAATTATCACATCTCAAGCATAAAAAAAATATCCATTCAAGAGCTAGGTAATTAAGTAATCTCAAACAAAATAAAACAAGGCAATTTTTTGAAAATTTTTTGAAAATTTTTGCAAAATCAAACAAACAAAACAAAATATTTATTTCTCTCCCCCACACTTAAATCATGCATTGCCCTCAATGATAGATTAGTGATAAAATAAAGTGAGATCAATAATGAATGCATAACAAAAGTGTGGTGTAGAATTTTTTTTTTCAACATACAAACAAATAAAAAGAAACAAACAAACCAAAAATAATGAAATTCTACATTTTCCTACTAGATTCATCTTCCCTACACTTACAATTTACTTAATCAACAAATCAAAGTATAAAGAAAAGTAAAGTAAAGAGTAAGGGTGAAGAAAATACAACCTAGTTTGAATCTCCATAAACTCTTGAAGTTGAAATTTTCATCTTTGAGGAGTAGCATGAAGCTACTCATTGTAATCTTCTTTTCAAGCATCTTAGGTGGAGGTTCAGGATCAATTGGTAATGACTCCAAGATGTATGGTGTAGAATCTTCCATAACTTCATGTGGTTGATCATCTTCATCATTAGCCAGGTTCTCTTTCATTGCAATGATAAATCCTTTAAGTACATGTGGGTTCTTGGCCATATCATCATTTAGACCTATAAAATCAACAAAGAACCCTTCCTCAAGCATATTAGGTTCCAAAGAAATGAACCCATGATTAATTTCACTTAAACATGCATCATCAATTATTTCATCAAGTAAATGAATGCTACTCTTTTTAAAAACAAATGAATTAATTTCTAAGCAAATAGGGCATGGAGAATTATGTGAACAATCATAAGTGAATAGGGAATTAAAACAAGTACTATGAAACAAAGCCAACTCATCATCATAATCATCAAGCATTAAATCAATATTATTCTCATTACCATTTGGCTTTGTAAAATCAATTCCTTGAATTCCAACTTCCTTATCATTTTGAGTTATTTTCAATTCCTTCTTTGAATCCTCAGTAAGAGCCATGGCTTCTTTAAGCATTTCAATAAGTTGCTCGGCCAAGGGTACTAAAAGTGTAGAACTTTCCTCCAATAGCTCGAAAACCTCTTAGACATCAAGCTCGAGTGAAGAAAATTCCTCAACATTAGCTCCTTTAATGCTTTCACCATTAAGATTTTTAAGAGCATTTACTTTGACTTCAATTTCCTCATACTTTAAATCCTCCAAATTCTCTCCTTCTTGAGACTTGTCCTCAATTTCTTGTAAGCCTTGCACTTTAGCCTCTTTAAGTTAAGCAAGTTCCTCCTTGAAATCAAGGGATGGTTTGGCCACATTGCCTTATTCACTTATAAAAGAAGGTAAACAACCTTTCTCAAGCACATCTTGGTTAGAAGAAGCAAGTGCATGTGTACTATTAAAAATATCACAAGAAGGAATTGAAATTTCAAGCACATAAGATACATCATCACCACCATTAACATCCATTTCATTTTCTTTATTCAAGCTAAGTGAAGAGTCAATACTTTCAATAATATTTGAATTTAAATTAAGAGAATTATCATGTAAACTCAAAGTATTTTTCTCCCAAGGATATACTTTTTCACGATATGATTCATGCCCAAACATCCAAGGTGATTGAACTATAATTTCTTCATCTATGTCATCATCATTAAATTATTATGCTCATCATTAAATAAAGTCAAATGTGAAGAAGAATCAACCTCAATAGGAATAGGAGAAATTACCTCTTGAAGTAAGGGTTGGATTGACTCCTTCTCTTTTAGAGATTGAGTGGCTTAAGGTGTATTTATATTCTCAATAGTTTCATGAGCAACTTTTTGTGTATCTTCAACTTGAAACATCTAATTGTTCTCTTGTGGGGCTTGGGCTACTCCATGTAGTTCACAATATCCTTTTAAAATAGGACAATCATAACAGAAGTGGGAGGTAGTCTCACAATGCACACAATAAATTTACCCCTTTATACATATAATTTTTCTAGATGCTCAATGTTAATAGGTGGTGTATGCTTAACAGGAGTGCTTAGATTGGATTTAAAACTCACGAGATTGAAAAATTCATAATTGTGACTTGAATGGAAATGATCATAATATGGAGGTGGATAATCAAAATTATATTGTTAAAATTGATTATGTAAATGGGATGTATGATCAATGTTAAGAATTGGAATTGGATAGGAATGCATGTCAAATGAATGATGGAATGAATCATGATCATGAAACCAATCCATAAAATGCAATGAAACTTTTATCCACAAGTAATGATGCAAATTCAAGCTCAAAATGATGGAATGACTAAGGAAGCTCAAATGATATGTCCTATATAAGTGTATGAGTATAAATACAAGCAAACAAAAATTAAGAGAATTTTTTTTTCTTTTTCCATTAAACTCAACAACAATGAAGTAATCAAACACAAACAAAAAAAACACCAAACAAGTAGAAAGAGAGTTAGAAATGCTCAATCAACAAGCTTTGACAATTCTGGAATTCGCACAGCAAGCTCTCTAAAGACAATAAATTTGTGAATTTTCTAGCAGCCAATCCACATAAATAAATTCCCCTAAAAATTTTATGAGACATAAGAGATATATAGGAAAATTATATAAAAACTTTAGATCAAAAAACCTTCCCGATCGTTCCCAGAATTTTTCACAAGTTAGTCCACAGTTCTGGAGAAATAGGATTTCATCCAGAAGACATTTAGAGATTCCAACAAACTTTCAAATAGGAAAATAAAAAAATGAAAAAAAAATCCTAAACACAAGAAACAAATATAATATAATAATAAGAAAAATGAGACTAGAATCAATCAATTTGGACACATGAAGAGGGAGATATGCCAAATTAAAATTGCAATAGGGTTTTGGGAATCCACTATAAAGACTCCCTGGACCTTGTTAGCTTGTAAAATTTTCTCAGGACACTTCCCACATCCAAAATTGACCAAACCAATTTTAAAATGAATTTAAGATATATAGAATTCAATAAAATAAATTTCAAGCTCAAATTCCCTCAAACCCGTTCCCTTTCAATTTTTCAATTTCAGACAAAAGACACTAGAAATAGAGTATTTTCAACTCTACACCAAACCAACAAAAATTGCACTAATTTTTTTTCTTCTTTCCACAATAGATCAAAAAGACTTAAAAAACACAAAAACACTAAACATCAAACACAAATTTTATGATTTTCTTAAAAAAATTAGAAACAAAAAATAATCAAATTAAGAACTAAACAACCTTAAATCAAACCTAAACACATCCCTGGCAACGACGTGAAAATTTTGATACGGATTGTCATTTGCTTCAAAATTAAACTAAAGCTAACCTAATGCAATATAAGGCCAACCCTAGGTCATCTCCCAAGGAATGATTTTAAGTCTAATTTAAAAGTTATCTAATAAAATAAATCACCTAAAGTTTGAAGTTAATTAACTAATTGCTAACTTAATTATCTAATAAACTAAGCTAGAAAACTAATCCTAATTTTGAAAGAAGTGGCTTCTCAATTTAAGTAGAAACCCTACGGTGTTGTTAATGGAAGATTTCTAGCCCTTAATTAATTATGATAGCTCACTCAACTTCTCTTCCTTGGCTAAAAAATGCATTTACTTAAGACAACTATCTCAAGTATCTTAGCTTTACTAATTCAATTTCCTAAGTGCTATTACAAGCCCTATAGGTAACCTTACTAGCTTAGCTATAAAATTAACTAAATGTTTAGCTAAAATTCATTCCCAAATGCCACTGCCCAAAGCTTTACCTAAGTTCAAAACTATAAAAACTCAAGCAACTCATCAAGTATTCACCACACAATTACATGCTAGGCTAATATAAGGCATTCACCCATTGTAATCACATATTATCATGCAAATTCATAGAGTGGACAAAATTTTAGTAGAACATAGGTCATGAAATTCAAATCAACAATCTTGTTTCAAAATTACAAATTACAAACAACCATGTAACTAAAGTCAAATTAAACCACAATCAACAATAGTTATAATATTCTAATGGAATTGAAATAAGATGAAGAAATAGTTGAGCTTAGCAGTGAATACTTCAAAACTCCTCTTCCATCAATGCTCCCCTAGGATTCTATGGAGACTCTAGCTAGAAAACATCAAGAGCACTTTACTTCGTCCATGAACTCAACTAAGTCGTGGCACATGCTTCATGCTTCTTAATGGATTGAGCTTCAAATCTCCTTCTAGTTACTTGGGATTGTTTTGGCCTTGAGAGAGGAGAAGAATGATGGAAGAATTGAGTGAATTTGATAGCAAAAAGAGGGAGAAATGGTTGCTGGATGTACATTGTAGAGAGAAGGAGGAGAAAATGAAGAACACCAAGAACAAGAGAGAGAAAATGTAGAAGATGAATGAGATGATGATTGATCTAATTTGAGGGGGTAAATGGCGTGCTCCCCCTTGTTTCCCATCAGCTGAAGGCTTAATTAAAAAATAAGAAAAAAATTTAAAATGAAAATGGGAGCCTTGTCACACTTGCAAGGTGGCAACCTCTTATTGGTTTGTATATGAAGCCAATGTGTGTGTAATTTCTCATGTGTCATCCATCATTTAAGATGATTTAATATTCCAAAAATAGCATAAGTCACGTGCAAATGCTCAGCCATTGACCTTAAGGAGTGTTGGCTTTAATTGCCCAATTGATGCACAAGTCACATGCCACCTATGTCACATAAATCACATTATTCAATTAAATGGCATGTGATATAATAAAATATAATTAATGTCCAGAATTAAATTCATAATTAGAAGGAAGAATTTATTCAATTAACTAAGTTTCAGACTGCACAAAATTATATAAAAATTTTCACACAAAGGCAACCCAAAAACTAGGTCAAACTAAGACACTTAAAAAAGTGTTAACTTTTTTATTTAATTACTCCCAAACTAAAATGAATTTTAAAAATTTAATTTTACTACTCATCAACTGGATATGAAATGAACTTATTCAATTTTTCTTGTACATTTTCTCAAAATTTTAATTTTTGGATCAAAATACCCCTAATGCACTAAACCTAGAAACTTAGGCAAAATTCTAAATCTAATGCAATTTGTGCACTGAAAGGTAATAAATCATTAATAAAAGGGTTCTAATTGAAAAATAAAAGTGAGTAACAAATGTTTTCTATTAAGGCCTTCGAGGGACTTGTCCCTTTGTGCCATCCGCCGCGACAGACGGAGCAGAATTTACAGAAGAATAGCATTCTTAGCCTAATTTTGATGTAGTTTGTTGCCCAGACTTTCTTATTTGCTCTTAATTAATTTTTAACCATGGTTTAAGGTCAAACAATATTTTAAAAAGGGTTTTCTTGGGATCTCAATGATTTAAACTAATTATCTTTAAACCCTTAAGTTGTGGTAACTTCTTCAAGGGATTTTATTTAATCCTAGTTATCACAATGATATGTGAGTGTTGTCCTGATAATGTCAAGACGGACATTACATAAAAAGTCCATCCTACAACAATGTGTATCTTGCTCCAACCCATCTTAGAATGGTAATAATGCAAAGCGGGACATATCCAAGAATTGTAGTTTGGGAGAATTTCAATAATGGATCATTGACGAGACTTATCTTCAAATAAGACCCAATAGATTCTAAAGTTTCATTATGGGACCAAGGGACTAAATGGAAATTATGTTTTGATAGTAAATTACTAAAATATCCTTTATTTTTTTATAAATATTCTAGTCATCATCACCAAAGGCTTAGTGGTGATGGCCGGACCACCACCGCGGCTGGTAGGGCTTTGGTCATTAGAGGTTGATCATTGAACAATTAATTCTTCAAGTTATCCTAGGGTGTTTGAACCCATGATCTCTTCTCATGGCAAAATATCATTGACCACGAAGCCATCAAAGCCTTTTAATTATATAATGCAAAAATAACAAACTAAGCTGCTCAAACTACTCCCTTCTTATAATATAAGCATAACTTGTTAAATTCTTAATTTCACTTGTTATATCACTAACTTGTTATTTTAAAGTAAACCATGTTTTTAAATAGAAGTCCAAGTGGATGCATTATTTTAGTGTTGTTACTTGTTAATTCATTCACCAAAAAGATGTTACTTGTCATGTCAATAAAAGAATTTGTTAACAGTATATTTTACGTATTTATTATTATTTTGTAACATGATGCAAACTTGTTAAAATTATAATTGAACTTGCTATTTAGGTAATGTTACTTGTTATTCAATAAAAGAATTTATTAACAAAACATGTGTATTCAATTTTATTGGCTTGTTACAACATGAAGTGTACTTGTTAAAAGAATAATTTAACATATCATAATAGTCATGTTACTTGTTAAAAACTTGTTAACAGTATATTTTGCATAGTCAATATTGTTTTGTAATGTGATTTAGACTTGTTAAAATCATAACTTAATTTGTTATGTTAATAAAACTAATTGTGTTTTAACAAGTTCCTTTATTGAAATAATATGTTAAGTTACTAATATCACTTCTATTGTTAACAAGTTTCTTTATTGAAATAATAAATTAAGTTAAGATTTTAATAGGTTTGCTTCATATTATTGCAAAATAATATTGAATATACAAAATATATAGTTTAACAAGTTCCTTTACAGAACGTTTGTAAAATGTCAAGTTCAATTATTGTTTTAACAAGTGCAATTGATGTTGTAACAAGTCAATAAGATTGAATATGGACATGTGTTATTAATAAATTCCTTTATTAAATTAATAATTAACATTACTAAATTAAAAATTCTTAGACATTTTTGCCATTTAATCCTAATATTTTTAGGACTTTTCCTTTTTTTCGATTATTTTTCTCCCTATAAAAATGAAGGGTAAATGTAATCCAAAAAGCCAAAATCCCATTCATGGTTAAATGAAATTAAAGGTGTTAAGTGTGTACCAAAAAAAAAAATGAAAGGTGTTAAGTAGCGTGAAAACAAAAATGGGAGTAGGGGAGCACGGCACATTTGAATAGTGAATGATAAAGTATATGGTTAAAAGGATAATTAAATTGTTAAGATATTTAATTGGAAATGGATAAAGCTTAATGGATAAGGGCAATATGATTTTGAGGGGCAATATGATTTTACGGAGGTTAGATTGTAAATGAGTCCAGGAAGGGGATTGGAGTGGGCTATAAAAATTTTAGCAAAATTTGAATACAGAAAGGAATAATATCACTGGAATGTGTCTGAAGTAGCATCCTAGTTTGGCTAAGCACTTGCTCATATCCAATCCCCAAGTCTAATCACTTGAGATTTTCCATTATATCATCCAAGATTGATCCAGACTTTTGAAAACCTCAATACAAGCTAAACTCTTCAAGCCTGAAACGCTCTCTCTTACAGAGCTAATCAAACAATACAACCCACTTAAATTACTTGAATTTAAATCTCTATTTTCAAGTATGTAAAACAAGATATAACAGGGTATGATCATCCAAATGATCAACTACAATAAATCTCTCTCAAAAGAGAGGATATATATGAGATGAGATTCACAATAAATGAATGCATGGAGAGCGGTTGAAGTATTGAAAATTTAAGTTTGTAATCTTTAATTAGTCTCTATATTCATCTTTATAAATGAGTCATTGTCAAATGTAAAGTGTCCTTTTGATTCATTAATCTTTCTGTTCTAACTTGTGTTGCTTTATCCGATGTTGATCAATGTCCAACGGTTTTGAGTTACTTAGAAAAGATGGATGAAGGAATTTTTTTCCAATTGGGTAACGTGTTTTAGACCAAAATGGTTAAAAAGCAAAGTACGCATTTAATGTTCTTACATCATTACCGCCGAGACAATTTCAAAAATAATTAAGAGTTTTGAAATTCGTAAATAGAAAAAGTGGATAACTTTCGAAACAAAAAAGAACACTTTCGAAATGTATAAACTAACGTGATTTTGGAATAACTAGATTAAATAAATAAGACCAAGGAAATCACGAGTTTAAAGGGCAAAGAATAGAATCCTGAATTAATGAGAAAAAGAACAGAGAACATATAAGCAATGGGTTTAGGTACTTTCAAAATTCGTAGGTACTTTCGAAATTCACATAATTTGGAAAATGAAAGGCTGAGAGAAATTTCGAAGTTTAGATCAGCTTTGAAATATTTCCAGAATATATGGAGGAATTTTGAAATTTGTGAACAGAAGCTGATGGAAAATGCATCCCAGAAAGAAAATCAAAATATAAGGTTACTTTCAAAGTTTGGAAAAGTCAAAGCTCAAACCAAGAAAAACTTTTAAAACTGAGGATCATTTTAGAAATTCAGGACACACTTTCAAAATTTAGGGACAATTTCGAAATTCTTGGGCACTTTCAAAATTTGGGGAACTTTGGAAATTCTATATCAGTAGTATCTATCAGCGTACGATTTCGAAAGTCTTGAGATTGATTCTAAACACATTAGAATGAACAAATTAAGTTCAAGTTTTGGAATCATAAGCTTAAATTCGAAAGAGTGAAAGAATTAAGACCAAGATTGGAAACGTTTTTGAAGGATAGTGAAAAGATTGAATAAGAATGTTGAAACAAGTAGGAATTTTGAAATTTACACAAACTTTCAAAATGCTTAAAGGCAGCTTGAAAAACGAGAAATTGATTAAGTTCTGGCCTGGAGAAATTGATTAAGTTAAGCCATCAAACTTTATACATCCACTCTCTTAGGATAACCTACACTTATTAAACCAAAACCTTCTATAATTTTGTCATAATCAAAACCATGAATCCTATTTCTACATAAATAATATTTTTGGGCTCTTAACCTAAAGGATAATCTTAAGAGATAAATAAAGCAAATATAATATGAAAATAAACCAAAATCCTGAACATGCTGCTTGTGTAAACTAATTTGGGCTCAAATAATTATTCAAGTGTCTAACGAAAAGAAATACATCCAAATAATATGAATTAAAGTTAAAGACTCACGAAACAGAGCATTTGGTGCCATTTGAGCTCAACCTTGCATCGTTGACTGTGCCATTTTTGAGCTCTCCACGCAACGTAATCATTAATTTGGAAGCTCTTGTACCGCTAGATTGCTTCCTTTTGATTGTCATGTTAAAAGTTAAAATATAATTTTAATCCCCTAATTTTATATAAAATTTTAATTTAATTTCATAATTTTATAAAATATATTTTTAATCATTTAAATTTAATTTTATTAGTTTTAAATAATTATTTTTTATCAATCATTGTTATTATAAAAAAAATTAAACTTAATAAATCAACATTTGATATTATTTTGTTAATGTTTGAAAATTTAATATAAATTTTTTTGTGAAAAAAAACTAACAATGTTAAGGTAAAAAGATTAAAAATATGTTTATAAAAGTAAGAGACTAAAATAAAATTTAGTATAAAATTAAAATATTAGAAGTATATTTTAACCTCATGTTAAATGTCTTCATCTTTATTTTTTAAATTAGGTAACACAGAGAGACAAGCTTCCAATGTAGTTGGGCTTATTTTTATAAATTTGGGCTGGGCCTTCCTCTCAAACACTTTCCTTGTCATTGCTTGCAAAGTCAACTTTATTCTTTTAACCCTTAAACATATCAATGGGCCTCCTATGCATAGTAATGTTGAATTAGGAGTAGAATCTTGAAGCCATTGCAAGCATCGCCTAACAATAAGAATTGGGTCTAATAAAATAAACTATTTCCTCCTAATATAAAAAATTGATATTCAAATCCTTACTAGATGAAGTGCTCATATTTAATAATAAATAATGCCTTCAAAAAGATTACCTTTAATAAAATGACAGCTATAGAAGGCCAAAAGAAAACGTTGACCACTCATCTAGTTATCTTAGACATGCTTTTATATCACTTTTTGCTTTTAGCACACTAGTTCATCAATTTATTGATCCAACCGTTCGATTCAATTCAATTTTTAATTCTGTGATGTTGAAGAAAATTAAAGAGACTTATTTAAAATTAATTCTCTTGTAAGGGACTTATTTATCATTTTTTGCCTAATTCAATTTAGCTCCATTGTTTTTAGTTAAATTTCATAGGAAAAATATTTAATGTCCATTTTAAGATATCACATGGCATCATATCATCATTTGCTCCAAACTTTCCGAATGCGCGTTTTAACCAATGCAATAGACATTAGATAATTCCGCCGACGAGTCAATAAGGGGCCTCCTTGCATTGCTATTGGGGAACTTGCTTTGCTCCCAGCCTCCCATTAAAAAAAGGGTTAATGTTATCCATAGATCTTATATATGAGAAGAAAATCACATCCATTCCCTCATTAAATAATTACTAATATAGGATATTAGTAATTATTTCATGATTATAAAAAAAATTAGTTAAAATTTTAATCTAAAAAAAATCACGTATCTTTTTAAAAATACCCTCATTAAATTCCTATAAAAGTTCCTTATAATGATAATTAAAATATCAATATATCATTTTTTAAAAGAATAATGAATGAAGTATAGGTATAATTGAAAAATTATATGAAAACTTTTTTTTTGGTGTTCAAAACAGTTATAGAAAAACAGTTATAAGAAGTAAGCAATATCTTATATTTTTTGCCTTGATCACTGGGAGTATCTTCTTATGAAAAATTCACATGCTCCTAGATTTATGTTTAACCCTTTTTATTTTTAAAAATTATCAAACATGGCAAAAAATTATATAATTTTCAATTATATTGTTTCTAAAATATTTCAACTGAGAACAACTCAGTTTTTATAAATTTTTAACTCAAAATAACTTTGTCATTATAGTTTCTTTGTAAAACCCAGTTTTTATGATTCATTAACCTAATAAACTACAAGGACCGAGTTACTAAATCCAAAATTGAAAGAATGTTTAAGGATGAAAAATCATATTATCTCAAAAAATTTTAATGTTTATATATTTGGCAAAATTTTCTCCTATAAATTAGTTTTTCTGGTCGTCACTTGAGGCAGTTCAACTTGATTGATCAAATCATATATACTCTCTAAACTATTAATTCTCTATAATACTAATTAGAATAAAATATTACTTGATGAACATAGTATATTTATCTAAATATTGGGTGAACTTCAATGACAATGAGGGAGAAAATCCCCAAAATGTCCAACACCATGGAGATTGTGGCTGCATGCATGAGATTGGCTGATTGGGAACTACCTGGTGGGGATCCATCTTCCCCTCCACATATCAGTACAATAAATAAGGAGAAAAGCCAAAATGAAGAAATTAACCTCAAAATTGCAACTTAATCCTTTTTCAATTTTGAGTGTTTCAAGCTATTTCCCCCAAAAATTAACTTCATTACATCAACCCAATCCAATATATACATAACCTCACGGAACAAGAAAGAGAGGGAGGGAGAGAGATGAAAAAAACCATAAAAGCGGAATAATCATAGAAGAAAATTAAACTCTATCACCTCCGTATGTACAAACAGCAAAACTAACAAAAGTTCATCCAGTTACAAGACCTATAATTAATAAGTATGACATCAAACTCTGCTAAAGATCTTATTAGTGGATGATCTGTAAATATTTTTATAAGTGCTCTTTGAGTTTGGAGGCATGCTCATATCTTCATCTGTCACCCAAAGCACAACTGATCTAAAACTTTTTTTTTTTTTTAGAATAAGAAAAACAACCTATAATAACCACCCTACAAGCCACCAAACAGCTTCTAATCGACCAGTTCAAAATTGACAAAACAATGAAGTTGGAGCTTTTGAATCAAAATTGATGATTAGAGCTCGGGGATGCTTTGAAGGGCAGGTTTCCATGGCCGTTGATGTGTCTGAGAGCGATGACTGTGACTGATCAATTGGACCATAAATTCATCCGCCCTCAGATCTTTCACGTCTAATTTCCCTAGCAATGCCTCCAGTTGCTTCTTCGTTATCTTTATCTTCACCTCCGTTGTTTTACCGGCGCCGCCACCGACGTCCTTCGCCTGAAAGTAATCGATCTCCTTCTCCGGCGTGTAATCCCAGAATTCGTCGTCATCGGTATATTCCACCGTTGATGGATGCTTCAAGCAATTACCCATTTGTGAATGAATTGCTTTGAAATGCTAGAGAAGGAGCGCCTTGAAGAAGTATTATAATTTTCTGGAGATGGGGAACGAGTTGGGTTTTATATAAAGGAAGATTCGGGGAAGAAAGAGTCACAACGCATCAAGTAGGTGAAATGACAGCTTTGCACTTAATGTTTTTTAATTTAAATTACACTAATTATATGATCAATTCTTCATCTGTGCGCAATCCAATTAGAGAGAGAGAGAGAGAGAGAGAGAGAGAGAGTAATAAATCTATCTTTCTAATTATTATATGCTCTCTTATTCTATTGGATTACAGTCAGTGATCCAAATTCTGCTACAAATTAATGCCAAAAAAGTATATAATCGCAGAGGATTTAGTTTGCATGATAAAAATTTGATTATTGAGAATATAAAAATTATTAAAATTTGGGGTTAAATGATAAACTAGTATCTAAATTATAAGTTCAAAAATGTTTGTGATACTAAACTCGTTTTTAATGTAATGAATCTCTTCAACTTTTAAAAATGATTCAATATTATCTCTACTGTTAATAAATATTAATTTTAACTATTAGTTAATAAAAAAATTATAGAAAATGAAATATAAAATTATAGAATAAAGATGAAGAAATTTTGTTAGTCTTTCACTTTAATTTTTTTATTCTTATTTGTAATTTTGGGTCATTATATGTAATTTTTTAGTCATTTTATATCATTTTAAAGGTTTTTTTTAATTTTCAGGTCAATTAACTATTAAAGTTAATTTTTATTAATAATATAAGTGATATTATATTATTTTTAAAAAATTAAAGAGAAATATTATATCAAAAATAAATTTAAAATCTTAAACATTCCTGAACTTGAAATTTAGGAATCAATTTACCATTTAACCCTATCATTTATCTCTTTATTTTATTTTTTAATTTAAAATTTATTTTTAATAAAAATAGTGAAAATAACTATATGTTAATTATATTTATCAATCAAGTGAGAATAATTAATGCCAGGTAGGATGAGATGCCGTTGGTGGGGATAAATAATTAAAAGACGAGGGGTTTGACCTAATCAAGGTAGGATCTGCATGTGCATGTGAGCTCATTAATTTGGACTCGCTTGCACTTCTTTCATTTTGGTGGCCCACCGGGATTCAGTGGCATGTGCGTTCTTTGTTGGCGTGAAAGGAAATTGGATTGGAATCCATTACCATCATTACTGTCTATTAAAACTGAAAAGGCAACAGAGCAATTAAGGATCATAAGAAGAAATATATATGACTTGGAATCAGTTATTATCAAAACATGACTAAAAAAATAAACTCAAATAAATTATTATTAATTTAAAATAAATTTTTATTAAAATTTAAATGGATATCTATTAATAAAAAAATTAATCTAAATTAATAAAAATTTATGTGGATTTTAATAACAATTAATTTTAATTGATATAAATTTCCTCCCATCCTTGATTGATATTTTTTCATCTACAAACTATGGGTGTGTATAAATAACAATATTATAACTAAAGGTGTACCATTTCACAAATGTTATGTAGTATAATTTGTTTTTAGTTTTACCAGTTTTTTTTTCAATGTTTTTAATATCAATAGTTCCAGTAAGATTGGGTGAAATTTATTTTTTATGTCCCTAACAATGTTAAATTGTAGGGACTATAAAGACTGAAAGCACTGAAAATAAATTAGAGACAAGCAATGACCAGCCACATGTATTCGAGGGGGGTGTATTAAAAAAATTACATCTATGAGGTATATGTTTTTTGATATTTTGCACCCCTTCTTTTTTGTATTTTGTACCCTTTGTTTTAACATTTTGAAATTTAAACCCATTCTAGGTTAGTTTTTTTAACCAAATCCAAAATTAAAAATTTTTTAATCGAAAACCCACTAAATTTTAGCTCACAATTTCACCATATCGAAATAATAATAGTAATTATTTTATAAAAAAATATTATTTATTAAACCTTTAAAAAAAATTTAGTCTTGGTGAAAAATTAGTTAGAATTGGAAAATATTATTATTTATCTATTATTTTATCTTCTCCAGAAATCAACAATTATATTGCCCATCATCACAACAATGTTAGAAAGAGCTTTTTCTACTATAAAGTTTGTAAAGAAATTGGTTGTGTAATCAAATGAAAAACCTAAGGCTAAATGATTGTCTGGTGGCTTATACTGAAAAATGTATATTCGAAAGCATTGACAATAAACTAATTATTTAACGATTTCAAAACATAAAACCATATAAAGAAAACTTATAAGGTATATGTAGCTATTAAATAATTATTTTTTAATTATTTTTTTCAATTATAAATATGTAATGAATTTGCCCCCAACCCAAGATCCAGCTTCACCATTAATTAAATGAAAAACCTAATAAAACCTAATACATTTTGAATTGTTTATATTATATGTATTTTGATATGATAGGTTGACGACAAGAATTGCTTAAGGAAGAATCATATCAAAGCCTCCTAGAATGAAAAAAATCACACTAAAACCCAATGCATTTTAAATTATTTTTATAGACGCAAAGGCCCCTAAATACAAATATGTTTGCATTTGTGATAAGGTGTAAAGACCGAAGTCATTTGTGAAAAGAAGCATTTGCCTTTAATCACACTAACTATGTAAAAAAAAATGAACACTATGTTATTCACATTTAGATTTTGTCATGTTCTCTACAAACATTGTGTTTTACATTTATCTGAAAAATTTATACATTGTTGTTTAACGTATCCATACGAACTATGCATAATGAATAGATATTATAATGTTCATATATAGACGTTGTGTTCATTAGATAAGGGCATTGTATTGTATATACACATGAGAAACTTATACATTTGGGGCAAGTGCATTTTTTACAAAGAAACATATTTGCATACACCACCTTTGAGCTTGCAGATACAATTTAGATTGTATTAGGCCTTAGATGCAATTGTTTCAATTTTAAGGACCTTAGGTGCGAATCTCTCATTACTTGATATGTGTAATTCTTTTTTATATCTTTCTTAGAAAATGTTGAAACTTTTGCAAACAAAGCTCGAGTGTCACAAATAATGTTTTTGTGTCATTTGAATCATAGGTTATTTGGTAATTTTATTCATGTCTGTATATATACTCAAGCATAATAAAAATCCATAATAATTAAATAAATATTAATATAATAATTAAATAATAATGACATTTTAGATGTTAGTGCTAATTTTACAAAACTTGGAGTTGGAGGCGGTGATGAGGGAAGTAGGTGGGAAGGTGGGCTGGCACCAATACTGTTATTGAGTGGCCTCACGAGAACATTAGGTGTGAATGCGAACGAAGCAAGGGAATCTGTCATCCAAATGAGCTCAAAGGTACGGCTTGTGGGTCCCACCAGCCACCATCCCATCATACAGGGGTCTCTCCCTTTTTTTTTTTCATCCCTTTCCCTCCACTTCTCCCATCATCACCATTTAAATTTTTTTATTAAACAATTTTTTTAAATAAAAAAATTAATGAATGGTGGAGATAGGGGAAGTGGAGGGAAATGGAGGAAAAGAAAGTGGAGAGACCCCACTTCCCCATTTTGCCTCTAACTCAAAAGCACGTATCGTAGGCACCACAGCGGCATGACCCTCGATTTTCTTTAATATTATCCACTGCGATGACAACTTCTTTCCAATTTTTTTTTTATATTGTATTAAAATCTTACATAAAAAAATTGATTATTATAAAATTTATTAATAATTTAATTAAATTATATTAAAAATATAATTAATTATTAATATAATTTAATTTAGTTATCAATAGACTTTATAATAATTAAATTTTTTATATAAAACTTAGTTGTGATTCTCTCTTTTTTTACATTAAGGTACATTTTTATTTTTAAATTTTTTAGGAGTAATTTTATTTCCATACTTATAAGTAGATCAATTTTATTTTTGAACTATCTTTTCTTTTCAAAGAGTATTAGGTACTTTATAAAAGGTTTTTTTTAAATTTGTTTTTCAAAAAAATAATTTATAAGTTAAATTGTTCTACTTTTAAGTACATGAATAAAATTATTCTTCAAAAAAAGTTCAGAAAAAAAAATGTGTCTTAACTTTTTCTTTTCTTTTTTTTTTTTAAGATGGGTATAGCAATTTAGTGAATAGAGAAAAGTTGCAAAGTCAAATTAAACCTGATGAGAGGATTCCACTTCACTTGATGATCCCTGTCGCTTACTTTATAACTCGTTCTCTACAAGACATACACTTACCGGAATCATTCTATCACCATTGCAAATTTTGGCTTTCAATTCGATAGGTTTATCTATATTAACTTCAAAGTCTTTTCAAAACGTGCATGGTTAACACTTGGCATTTTGTCAAGTGTTTCTTGTTAATTTACTTTTTTCTTTGTAGTTTACTTTTTTCAAACATTTTAATATAGCTAAGATAGTGTATGGACTTTAACTTGATCCTTTAATAATTTTTTTAAATTATTATCCAATTATAATTAGCAATTATTTCTTGATGTGATCCATTTCAATTCAAAATTTAGTCCATTCATATCTTGTTTATTTCCCTAGCAAACTGTGACAAACGCAGGACCTTGAATCGATGAAAACATAAACTATATAAAATAAAGAAATAATAAAAATAATTTAATATATATAAAATAAATATTTAGTTTTATAAAAAAATATTACAAAATTAAAATTAAAATGATATTCTTATAAAAATAATCTAAATTTAAATATAATGGTTACAAAATTTAAAATTTATTCGGATTGAGTGAAATATAAAAAGACTCAACTTTTTCCTACACTCAAATATATTTTAATTTGAGTCTAACGACTCAAATTATTGGAACAATAGGGGCAAATTTTTAGAAGTTCTACCTACTTGTGAATTCTTCCAGCTGCAAGTACGTCCGCCCGCCCGCCATTACTAGCAAATAAGATGGAGCAAAGCCAAGATTTAACTATCAAGATATCAAAATTTTTTTTTAAAAATATCTATTACGAATTTTTTTATAAGTTTTGAATAAAAAATACTCCCTCCATTTAAAAATATAAGAAATTTTTTAAAAAGTTAGATATTAAAAAATATAAAGCATTTTTAATTTTTTGAGGTGTAATCATTATCTTGTTTTAAGTACCTCTATTGGTAATAATTTTATATTTGTTGTTGGGTGTTTAATAGGAGTAAATATAAAAAGATAGGGTTAGTTTAAAAATATGTAATTACTTTATTGAGGGGTGAGATTTAATTAAAAATATTTTATATTTTTAAATAAAGGGAGTATATAATATTTATAAAATACTAGAAAAATTTAAAATTTTAAAGTCATGGTCCTTGCCGCCAAGAAACCGTATAATTTAATTAGAAATTCTATATCAAAATCAATAAAAACGCTAATTCAATGCTTATGTTAGAATTTACATGATTGAATTCAGTATATTTATATATATATATATATATATATACACACTCCTTTTGTTTTAAAATGTAAGAAATTTTTAATTAAATCTCATTTTTTAATAAAGTAGTTATCTTCTTTCAAATTAATTTTATTTTTTTATATTTATTCCTATTAAACACTTTATAATAAATATAAAATCATTATTAATAGGAGTGTTTTTAAAAAAAAGTAATATTACACCTTAAAAAATTAAAAATATCTTATATTTTTAAACGTTTAACTTTTTAAAAAATATTTTATATTTTTAAATAAATGAAGTATATATAAAGAATTTGGGCGATTGGAAAAGTTGATACTAAATATATATATATATTTTTTTCTCTCATCATTTCCCCCGTAATTGCAGGCTCCGGAGAGAGAGAAATATTTTGTATATCTTGACTAACATACACATATGATCGGGGAGGCTGTGGTCTATTATTGCCATCTTGACTAATATGCCCATAACTATGTATAATATTTCAAATTTGCCCATAATATTGTGTCCTGCTTTATGCTTGTCAAGAATTCCTAAGCAACATATTTGAGACAGCAAGAGTGGAAAAAGAATAAAGGGAGAATGACAATTAAGGACCTATTAAGAACATTAATCTTAATTACAAATCGTGAAATTTTGAAATCAGAGTTAAGAACCATGATCCTTAATTGTGATAAAAAAATATAATTTGTAAGGTGGGATTCACTAATGCGACTTGAAAATTCACTAACCCAACTTGAGAAAATTACTAACATATATTGTGAAAACATGAAACCCCACTTGGAAATGAAATGTTTAACAAAAAGCACCAATTGAGAATTCACTAACTAGACTTGAAAAAAATTTCTAACGTATATTATAAAAAAATGAAACCCCACTTGAGAATCATTAATAAAAAGTGACTTATCCAAATTGGTGTTTTTTATTAAACGATCGATTTCCAAGTGAAGTTTCATGTTTTCACAATATATGTTAAAAATTTTTCCAAGTCAAGTTAGTGAATTCTCAAGTGGCGCTTTTTGTTAAACATTCAATTTTCAAGTGGGGTTTTATGTTTTCACAATATACGTTACAAATTTTCTCAAGTTGGGTTAGTGAATTCTCAAGTGTCAATAATGAATCCCACCTCACAAATTACATTTTTTAATCACAATTAAGGACCACGATCCTTAACTGGGATTTTAAAATTTCACGGTCCGTAATTGAGATTAATGTTCTTAACATGTCCTTAATTGTCATTCTCCCAAGAATAAACCCGAGGCTGCCTTTTTTTTTTTGGGCCCCTGGTAAAACTCAACATACATCACCTGGCCGTAGACTTTACAGATAAAAAATCAAGTCATTTTCAAAGCTTAAACTAAAATCAAGTGAAGTTTTATGTTTTCACAATATATGTTAGAAATTTTTTCAAGTCAAGTTAGTGAATTCTCAAGTGGCACTTTTTGTTAAACATTCAATTTCCAAGTGGGGTTTTATATTTTCACAATATACGTTACAAATTTTCTCAAGTTGGGTTAGTGAATTCTCAAATGTCAATAATGAATCCCACCTCACAAATTACATTTTTTAATCACAATTAAGGACCATGATCCTTAACTGGGATTTTAAAATTTCATGGTCCGTAATTAAGATTAATGTTCTTAACATGTCCTTAATTGTCATTCTCTCAAGAATAATGTAACACCCTCAAATTTACAAACCGATTTTTCGCAAATTATTAATTCAACAAATTATTTTTTTTTTCATTGAACCCTTATCATACCCTTATCATGGTAGAAAAATTTCTACCATGATACATCCAAGACAATATATCACATGTCTTAAAATATCTCAAAAAGCAATTAGAACCATGAGGGACAGACAGGATCCTCATGTCATGATATTCAAATCAGATTATAAATCAAGAGGGACAGACATAATCCTCTTGGTCATATAAATACTTTTAATAAAAAGGATTAGAGTTTACATGCTTCACAAAAAAGATATGTCCTAAGTTGGCACAAGATATATTGTATAATCTAAAATAAGAGGCAACGTAAAAGATGGTGTCTCATACACCATAGTTACACCTCTGGTGCTTTCTCGGGCGGACTCGCTCCTGTAAAAATATTAACCACGGGGAATGAGACTTAAAAGTCCCAGTAACCAGAAATTAATATGTAATGATGCATGCGGATGTAACTAATCATGCGATTGATAAGTGGGCACACAAAACATTTAATCGAACAATACTTTCAAACAAACCGAACAAGTATTTAATTGCATGACTGCACCTTATATCCTCCTTTCGCCATGCTCGGACGCCAAATCACTTGGCCAAAGGTGAGTTGGACCAAGCGACACGCCACTCATTGGGTCCAATGAGGGCTTACCACATGGTAATAATTAACCGAACAGAAATTCCCATTAACACAATATATTAAAATAACCTGACAAGTCATGCATCATTCAAATATCCAAACAGAAATATATTCGAACAATAATAGCTCATCATGATAAACAAAAATAAATTTTTAACCCACTTGACAATAATTTCAAACAAGTATATATAGTATTTATTTTTAATAATTCATAATTTTTTCAAACAATAAAACAACACATAACCATTCACAAACACACCCATCACAACACATTAATAATGGTTACCTTGTGTCTTGAATAATAAGTTCCCCTTCACAACTCCTTTTTCACCACTATCTTTGTCAATATAATCTACATAATTATTTCACAATACTATATATTAATTTTATATTAAAATAAATAACTCTAATTTAAATAGTTAGAAAGTCTTAGATCTATAATCCATATTAACACTAATTTAAGATTTACGCCTCATTTAACTTCCCAAATTCTTTTTTAAAATTCTCATACCCTAATAAACTAATTTTTTTATCCTCAAATCACTTCTAGTATCACAATTTCATCCTTCTATATTCTAAAAATTCGTCCAAAAATAAATTAAAAATTTTAAAATTATCCTGAAGCCTCAAATCACCTTTCTATAACCTCAAAAATACCTATTCATACTTAAATAAATATTTAATAATCATAGGTTTATCCCTACATCTCAGATTGCACATAAATTCAACCATATAGATCTAGATTTTAACTCAAAAATTCTTAAACATGAGTTTCAACCTCAAGAAAATATTCTATAATATTTATTATATCCCTAAGAGTTTTAACCTATATTTTTAATCCATCATATCATCAGATTAACTATCCTATAGAAAAATTCTAATCAAAATATTTACTCTATCCTACAAAATAATCATATCACTAGAAAGCTAATATTATTTAGAAAATAAATATAAAATTAATTTTGTAATTAAATAAATTTTTAAATGCTAATCTAAACAGGAAAGCTAGAACATACCTAAAGAAAAAGAAAATAATCCCCCCTTGCCAGAAAAATGCTAAGCAACGTGAGAGGAAGAGAGAAAAATAATATAAAAATAGGATTGTGGTCCCAAAATTATATTAAAAAAAACTATAGGTTTGAATTTAATTATTCAAACCTTTGGGCTAAAAGTTGCAATTTCCTCTAAATTGCATCTTAGCCTTTCATGCTTCCTAATGCACACACCCTCTCCTTTTTATACATGAAGGCACCTTTTCTCTTCCCTTATCTAACCAATGTGGGACTTAGAAACAACAACCTTCCACCTCCCCTTTTTTTTGTTCCTTCTACCTTCTCTTTTTTTTTAACACACAATAAAAAATTATTTATGTATTATATCTTAACTAAATATTGCTTATGTGATTTTAAATTTAAATTTTTAAATTTATAATTAAATACCTAACCATAATATCATTTCTAAATAACCTCAAATAATATAAATTCCTATTATTATCATTTTTTTCCTCAAAAACTAAATTCCACAATTTCTTTATTACATAAAAATTAGGATGTTACAAATAAACCTGAGGCTGCCTTTTTTTTTTTGGGCCCCCGGTAAAACTCAACATATATCACCTGGCCGTAGACTTTACAGATAAAAAATCAAGTCATTTTCAAAGCTTAAACTAATATTGTTTAATATAATTTTTAACACCTAGCTAACATAATAGTGCACTACTGTTTTTGAAAATTGGAATTTTACTTGCACAGTTATATTTATATTTATTGATTATTGATAGAATTTCCTGGGAGCTTACATATGCTGTTTGGATTCATATTTGTTAATGGATTTAACCACGTTTAATATTTAATGTCTTTTTCGTAGCAGATTTAATGTATTTATTTTTTTAAAAAATAACAAATATGTTAAAATTAACAAGATAATATGTTAAAATTAAATCATTTTAAAAAAGGAAATTAAAAAAATTATCAATATACAAATCAGATAAAATATTTTTGGGGATAAAAAATTTAAAAAATAATAAATTATGATATAAATGTAAACATATCTTATAAAATAAAACATATATAAATAGATAAGTAAGAGTATATTTGTCAATTGATAATTGACTTCCCTCTTTTTTTAGCTTAAACCAAACAAGAATAATCAAAATAGCTCCTCTCCCCTTTCCTCTCCCTTTTCCCCGACCAAATAAGAAGTTATTAAAAACTTAAAACATATTCCCTTCCCTCCTATTTCCTTCCTTCCGTTAAACTAAACACTTGATACATTCATATTTTATTTTTATTTTTTATATTGATGTGATAAAATAACGTAATTATGGGGATAACAATATTTTTTTATATTTTGATGTTAAATAACATTATAATAATCAATATAAACCGTAATACATAGATGCCATAGTTAAATTTAATACAAAAATATTAAAAACATAAAACATAAAAGCAGATTGTTTAATATTCACTAAACATGCTGATGTTGAGAGCTCAAAAGGAAAACTGAAAATCTTGGGGTTAAGTTACTTAGGGCCTATCTAGTTGTTGGAGTGAAATGAAATGAAATGTATTAATAAAGAATAAAATAGATTAAAATAAAGTTGTGAATTGATAGAAATATGTGACTTATAGAAAGGTGAAAGTATGGGGATTGATGATTTTGTATATTCATGTCAATCCCCATTTTCATGTCTCTAACATCTCATCATAATCTTCATCACTTTATTATCACCAAGTTACTTATGGAATTCAAATTTTATTAATTAATTTTTTTTGTTCTCTATCAAGTCATTTCATTTTATCTTATTTCTTTCCAACCAAATGAGCTCTTAGGATTATACAAAGACCTCCTATTAATTTAACAGGTTAAATGAGTTGACTTGATATAATTGTATTCAAAATTTTTAAAGTAGATGAGATCAATTCCACACGAATATGGTGGATCTATCCTATTCAATTTAGGATATTACACAAAAGCAACCAACATCTAATTAATAACTTTTTCCTCAAAAGAAATTTTTAAAAGTTAGAACGCATTTTCAACACTCAATGGGTTAATTTACTCAAATTTCTTCGTAGCAAAAGCTTCTTCAAATTATATCTTTCCCTTGTTTATATTTGTATTATTCTTTCCATAAGATATACCATATTAATCAAAGCTTCAATGACACTTACACCAATATATTGATAGTATCTATATATCTTAAATTCGTGGTACAATTCGACAGAAAAATCGATATAAAAGATAAGACTTATGAGAAAGTAAGTAGAGTAGATTAACTCCATTTTAAATGATTGGAAAATCAATTCACAGTTTGTGGCCCACCACCTCATGTTCACCACTAAGCCTTATAACTTAGGCTTCGTTTGGTTCGCAGGAATTTGGGACAGGATAAAGGAAAATGAAAAGGAAATATTTTTTTTATTTGATTAGTAAGCCTTTTGACTTTTGGAAAAATATTTTTCAAGTATAAAGCTGAAATTGAATTCCAAAACTGACCTAATGGGAAATTATGTTTTCCTTTTGGGGATGAAGAAATCAAAATCGTGCTCTATTTTGTTGTTTGAAGATGGCTTGTGAAATCTACAACCCGATCCCAACCCTGCTCCATTTTTTTCTTTTCACATTTTTGGCTTCCTTTTCCGTTCATTTGTACCAAACAAAAATATATTAAGATTCCATTCATTTTTTTTATCATACCAAATATTTTTTTTAACATTTTCCAATTCCAATTCTATTTACTTTTCTATCAAAATACTTCCAGTAAACCAAATAAGACTTTATTTATTTTGGCAATGACAAATTTTGCAAACAACGTTTCCTTATTCAATTTATTTTTGTAAAGATTCACATTGTTAAATAAAAATAATAGTTTTACATAAAGTTATGTTTGGAAAAAAAAAAAAAACTGTATTCAAATATTGGGTGTGCGCGTGCGAGTACTACTTTTCTCAAATAATAGACCACAAAATCCATGCAGCATGCTGACTTTGAAGCATGTTTGGATATTGATGCAAATTCCCAAAAGGCTTACAGGTGGTAGGTGAGTCCATCTTGGGCACTAATACCTCACCAAACTTTCACTTTAGGTCTCAATTTATCATTTAAAAGTAATTTAGTCTAAAATAATTCAAATTAATTGGGCCCATCAAGTCCACGTGGCGCCAACCCATTGGCTGTCTAAGTGTGAATGAGAGTCACGTGCTGGGCTATGACATCATCATATCGACGTGCAGCCATTTATTCATGTTGAGCGCACGTTAGTGATCGAGCCATTTACTTTCTACGACTGGTTCTCGTGGGGCCCTCATGCTGTGTGTGTTTGTGTTTTGTTGAATATCGACTCCTCTACTCTCTCGGCCGCCGTTGATCACTCGAAATGTTTTTTTATATATCCTCCAAGTTTTACTTCAACTAGCAAGACAAAAAAGAAATAAAGTTACGTTCAAAGAGCCTAAAAAAAAGTAATAAATAAAGAAATTTTTTTTATTCATTTTTTTATATATACCAGAGTTAATTATAAAGTGCATTCATTGATATGCTTATACAGTACACCAAAGAAGAAAAGGCTTGATTGCTGAAATTTAATTACTTAAAAAAATAAAGATAAAAATAAAATGATGAAGATGCAAAGGAAAGACAAGTTACACATACATGTTCACGAGAAGAAAAATGTAATTTCGTTCATGAAATTGAAAATTATAATTATATTCATGATAATTGTAGTAAGTGTAGTGATCTTCGCATTTGTTATATGTGTTATTAATTAGTTTTATTATATTTATTATGAATGATTGGGTAATTAATTTATTTTATTTTTTGTATCTATTATTTTAATCCATTACATTCCTAATATTTTGGGCAATCAAATGGCTCCTAAGTCCTCCTATCAGCTGAGACACGCCCATGTGGAATATTAGTCAAATTCTTATAAAAAATAAAAACCTTCAAATTTGTATTACACACACACACACTAAGAATTTCAAAAGTTTATGTCTCACGGAGGCCCCATGCTGTGTTTGTTTGTGTGTATGTTGAATATTGACTCCTCTACTCTTTCGCCCGTTATTGATCACCGGAAATGTTATCCTCCAAGTTTTACTTCAACTAGTAGGACAAAAACTAAGGTTTTTTTTTTAATTAAAAATATTAGGTTCTGAAAGGTCAAAAAAAGAAAGATTTTTTCATTCATTTCCTTTTTTTTTTGTATAACAAATGTAATTACAAAATGCATTCATTGATATGCTTATAAAGTACACCCACCAAAGAAGCAAGGGCTTGATATTGTCTCGGTTGGAAAAGAATATAATGGAATAAAGAAATAAAGTTTAAAAATATAATGATAAAAAATGTGGAGGGGGGGAACAAATCAACCATGTTCATAAAGAGAAAATGATAATTTAATTCACACTACTAAAAAAATGGCAATATTTAACGGTTATTTTAGATAATGTTGAACAGTTATGAACTATTGAGTAATTAGGCGTTGAATATTTTTTGAACCTTTATTCAATGGCTTTTAACTGTTGAATATTTAATCTTTATTCTATGGTTATTTTCAAAAAAAAAAACCAATGAATATATGTCTATGGAATTTTTTTTAAAATAACTGCAAGAGAACATGTAACAGTTTTTAATATAAACCGTTGCATGTTCTTAGTATATTCAATAGTTATACCTTTAAACTATTGAATATATAATGCATGATATTCAATAGTTTTATACTATAATCATTGAATATTTTTTAGATTACTTTTTTACAATACATGTTTTACATTTCTGACAACCCCCTACATTGAACATTTACAGATACAGTATTCAGCACACCCATAACAGAATTTCAATAGCTGATAATATTATCCTATACATGAAATGATAAAATTTACATTGTGTATTACTATATAAGCTATGTACAATTTGAACTAGCTTGAATTAAACCTATAAGTGGCCAAAATAAAGCTTCAAATATCAAAAAATTGTCCAAGTAGATATAACTATATGTATGTTAGCTTTAAATATATACCAATATCATTTATTCCTTCACTGTTGTTGGTTATAGCTAAACCATGCTTGGAAAATGCTACATGCTAGCTCTTGAAGGACTTCTTCCATTTGAGCCTCAGTAAATATGTCATAGTATGTGTCCTCATACTACTGATTCCAAAAACAACAAACTAAAATCATGTTAATTACTAAAAATATTAAATAATGAAGGAAAGGTTGACAACATATATTAGGTATAACTATATGTATGTCAACTTTAAATATATACCAACATCATCTATTCCTTCACTACTACTGGTTATAGCTAAACCACGCTTGGAAAATGCCACATGCTAGCTTTACAAGGACTTCTTCCATTTGAGCCTCAGTAAATATGTCACAGTATGCATCCTCATAGTACTGATTATAAAAACAACAAACCAAAGTCATGTTAATTACTAAAAATATTAAATAATGAAGAGATGCTTGACAACATATATACATTGTCTAGAAGAGTTCTGACAGGAGAGTGTTGAATTATGTCTTTCATATATCTCATAATAGCATACCCACAATCTTTAGCTTTGCCCTGTTGTTTCGAGCACTATGATCACACATTGGATAAAAAATCTAATCAGTTAATGACATGACAGGGCTTATATTTATGTTGTAAACACACAATTAATGATAAATACATTTACCTTGATAATTATCCATAATGTTGCTTTATCAAGGAGCTCGCTACCCATTATTAGTTGTTGGATTGCTGATTAACCTTAGTGTGGTATATGACAATGGCTCTAATATGCAACAGAAAAGTTGATGTGAGAAATATGCATATAAGAAAAATGAATTACACACACAGAGAGAGAGAGAGATATGTATATATATATATGCACAAAACTTAGTGACCTTATTGATTAATCATTTCTACTATATGCAATCTGTTGGTAGGATTGGTCGAGATACCATACTCTCCCTATAGTTAGATTGATCATGAGTGTCATCCAATGTCCCTTATGATAATGATTACAATTAGGAAGTGTTATAATTTAATTTTAAAGAAAGTAAAGTATTGTAAAATGATTTACCCTTCATAATAAGGTGCTATGAATATTTTTTTTATTAGTGCCACATTGCTCAAAGTATTTAGAAAGCTTCTGAGCTATTTCTAGTCTAGGACTCATTGTCTCATGGCCATGAGGAGAGACCAAGTGGGGACTGACAAGTATAACCCTCTTTGCTACATCTCTCCTGGCAAGGTATAGGTTTCTTAAATAATGTTAACATAAGTTGATCAATAAATGATTAAAATATAGATATTGGTAAATATCTAATATAAGGTTCTTGAAACATACATCATATATAAGTTACACAAAATAGTGGGAGCCTATGTATAGCTGAATAAGTCACTTAAAACCTCATTATTAACTTAATCAATAAACTCTGGATCTCCATATGTTGCTGTAGGGAAAGGGAGCATTACTCCTTCTTGTATCTATGCATAAGTGTTAAGCAATGTTCGATGTCTGTTGGGTGTGACTAGTTGATGCTGAGGTGTTGATTGAGAGGCTTTAAGCATATGGGTTTGAGGGAGAACTTTGGTGCTTTCTTAGGAAATGTGATGGACTCCTTGGATTTGTCAATGGAATTCTTATCATTTTCCCTCTTCTTCTTATTATTCACCAATGCCTTTATATCCTCCGGTGCTTTCTTGGCCACAGGTTTATCAATAGGCTAATTTTTCACATCCTCCGGTGCTTTCTTGGCCACAGGTTTATCAATAGGCTAATTTTTCACATATATGTAGTTAGAAATCAACTACAAATAAATCTTAGTTATGAATTTAGATGTTATACCTTTGGGACAATGCTGAAATATGTATAAGATGAACCGACCATGCTACAAAGCTTCCAATTGCATCTATCACTGTCCTTGCATCTTTAGTGGGGTGAGGTAGTTCATAATTAGGCTTCTTAGCTATCTCCAAAGAAACCTTAACTGTCCCTTCAGGGAGAATCTCATTATGGAGCATGATTTTCCCAATAATATTGTACATTCATCCCAATGCAACCAGATTGCCATCTTCTCCTAAACAATCAACATCGGCCTCACCATAAAAAGAAAAATCATTATATAATATGAATAATGTTAACATGAATAAGGCTAGGAAAATTAATAATATTACCTCAGGTAGGAGCTTAGATAGGACTATACAACTATCATTCACACTAGGGCTATCATTACTCAGTAGAAGCCCTAACTTATGTCAATTCAGTAGCATGTCAATGAGTCTAGATTGCTCTTTATCTGCTGTGATTGTGCTTATATCTGTTGCTTTTGTTTTACTAGCTCTGGCCTTAGTTCTTAAACCTCAGCAAAAGAAGCAGTCTTTTTACAATGCTTGTGCTTCGATCATCGTGCTCCTTTATGTAGAACTTGTATCCATTGATGATATAGCTCATGTAAGAGAGGACATGTTTGTTCAGTCCTAGTGATAACCATCTCAATCTATCAGGAACTAAATTAAGATCGGCATTATACTTCCCTTCTATATGCTTTTTCAACCAGTGTATAAACTGTTTATTATGTAGTTTGGTGATCTAACTATATAATCGATAAGGGTTCTGCCTCTTAAGCTTTGCTTAATGAATCTTAGTATAATCATTAACCTTTGGAGAGTTGTGTAGCACAAAAAGGTTTATTTTTTCCCACTGATCACTTGAGATAGTAATAACTTTTCTTCCTGATGTCCTTTCTACCTTCTTTAACCATTGCATGTATATTAAAAAAACAAAACCCTTGTTCAAATGATTAATACATTAAATGGTTAATTTTAAAAAAATGTTGAGTATTTAGATAAAATACTACATGATTTTTATACACTAACCGTTGAGTAATTTTTTAAAAATATAAAAAAATAAATTATTAAAAGAATTTATATATTCAATGGTTTTTCTTATTTAACCATTGAGTATTTAAATTAAATACTCAACAGTTTAGTATTTTAATTGTTGAGTAAGTTTTTAGAAGGGAAAAAAATTTCATTTTTGCATATACTCTATAGTTGTATTTAAACACTGTTGAGTATTGGTCTACACTATTCTACAGTTTATTTAATAACCATTTAATATAAATTTTTTGATTTTTCGCTTATACATATTAAACATTTTTAATTTTAACCATTGAATAAATGCTATTATATATAGCCATTTTTGTAGCATGATCATAAAGTTAGGAGTTATGATTCATGATATTTCTATGCTAGTAGAGGTAGAGTCACATTATGGCGAGAGTGAGCAAATGATGTTGAATCATGTGTTTTGAGGATTACAAAACTAAGAGAAGGGAGTTTGTTACTTGTGTAGATCAAGTTAATATCATCTCAAGTGATAAAACCTCAAAAGCATGAAAAATAAGAGAAGATTTAACTCTTTTATTTGTTTTATCTTCTCTTAGAATTCAATGTGAAAAATATTTTAGAGCAAAACTCACTTTCCCTGGTTAGAATAATTATCATATTAGAACTTGTTATATGTTCACATGACCTAGAACTTCATTTTCAAAATTTAGAATGCACTTAGTGTTCAAAGTGTGATTCATGCTTGTCTTGGTATAGACATATGTATAAGCATTTATAATGCATTATATGACTTAGTAGATCTAATTATGTCTAGAGGCCTTGTTGGACACTGACCTTTGATTAACGCTTGTCCTAGATTGGCCACATATGTGTTTGAGTCTCTAGTGAAAGCAAGATTTTGAGTCTCCTACTTTTATAATTCTGCTACTCTATTAGTTTATAAATCATAATGCACATAGTTATATAACATACTTGTAAATAGTTTCACAAATGAACAGGTAAAAGGGTTACTCCAGTTACCTTTGACCCTTACTACTAAGGGCTACTAATCATATAGAATTCTCGAGAGTATAGACTCCCATGACAAACATCACAGGTACTTAATCTACACAATGCAATGTCCCTCAGTCAATTTTCAATATTTAACATAGGTATTAATTTGGCTAAACTGAGTCCCTTAACATATAAAATTGTTCAATTAATGCCTTTTGAATCCTTAAGTCTATTAGTTATAGTCATTGGCCCTATAGGCTATTTAAATGATTATAACAATCTCCTAACTCATTTATTTGCCAAACTTCACCACTTTAACCTAACTTTCTAGGTTAAATGAGCCTAAATCCATAAAGCTTAACCATTTAACTCTAAACTAGTCACAAAATCTTAGTTCTGTATTTGATAGCCCTTTTCAAACATTTCTTTTAGATTCTAACACTTTAAAATTTCCTGATTTAATTTCTCAACTGATGAAATTCAATGAAAATAAATAGGATAGAAATGAAACTTAAGGTTGTATAATACTTACCCGACAAGTCACTAGTTGAAGCAGACTTCCAATCATTAAATAATGCTTTCCCTAGCAGATTAGAAGTCTTCTCACCTCTCATGCACGTTTTTCCCTCCTTCTCTTTTGTTTTCACGATCTAACTTAGCCTTTAAGTAAAAA
The DNA here is from genome assembly GCF_029017545.1 of Prosopis cineraria. NCBI lineage: Eukaryota > Viridiplantae > Streptophyta > Magnoliopsida > Fabales > Fabaceae > Prosopis > Prosopis cineraria. The sequence continues at coordinate 27,437,536 of NW_026555333.1, read as the reverse complement.
TTCTGTACGATACACCGCTGTGTGTGCACAGTGAGTTTGATTTCACTTGTGCTCACGCATTTCACCTCAAGTTTCTACTTTATCCTTCAATCCTATTAATACAACAGCTAACTAACATAAAATATCAACTCAACATCCTAACCATGATGAATTCACTAATTACTAATTTACCACTAATTAGAAACTAGCTACTTGGATTAACATTCTGGATGTTACACTTGTTATATTCTTTCTTTCTTGATATTTGGAAACCTTATTCTTTTTCTAAACTCTTACAACTGAAATATTTGGAATTTACTTAATGTTATTTTGGTAAACTTCTAATTGCATCTTTTTTTAACAAAGTTTTGAAAAAGATTTTGTTTCAATGAAAAAAATTAGCTAAACAATAATTCAAACCCCCTCTTAGGTATAGTTGTTTGATCTAACTTCTGGTCATTAGAGTAGGTCACTTATTGGAAGGACTTAATAGTCTCAAGTGAATGTAGCAACTTTGGGTTATGTTCATTTTAAAGGTTTAATATTCTTTCTCTACCTATTTTATAAAATACAATTTTTAACATTTGAAAATTTAGAATGAAGCTGTTTAGAGATTGGATTTATGGGATGTTTTTGAAAATTATCTTTAAATAGAACTAAAAAGGGATTTGATTGAAAAAGAAATGAAATATTCTGCATTGAACACCAAAGCCATCAAGATTCTTTACAATGCATTAACTAAAGCTAGTTTTGAATAAATCAAGAATTGCATTAGTGTAAAGGAAACATGGAATACACTTGAGGTGTTATTTCAATCAAAATGCATTGATAACATCAAGAGAGTTACAAGTATTTTTGATTAGCAAGAACAAGAGCTTGATCTTATCAACTCAACTAATAAATGAGATATTAAAGAAAGATAAGATTCCAAATAGGACATTCCAAATCTCCAAGAGCATGAACAAAGTGGAAATCTTAGCAATGAGCAATTATGCCTCAAAGATATTGAAAAAGAGATTTTTGATGCAAAATCAATCTTCAATAAGCTAGGAAACTTTCAAACAAAGTAATAAGATGATTTTGAGGTAGATAAGCCTATTAATGCTTGCACTCATATGCATGATTATGAGAATTTGCATAAAGTTGTTTTTAGACCCATAATTGATTCTATTCAAAGCAATAAAGTTATTTTTAGACCCATAATTGTTTTTGGACACATAATAGATGAAATTTAACAAAAATGAGGTAGAAATGAAGTGTAGGGTTGCATGATATTTACCTAGTAAGTCACTAATTGAAGCAAACTCCTGAGCTCTGGATATTGCTTTCCCTAACAAAGTTGAGCTTCTCCACCCCCTCAAATGCATTTTTCACACTTTTCCTTCTGATTTCATGAGCTATTCATATTAGCTTTAAATGATTCCTGCACAATGCGCCACAGCGCGTGGCACAATAAGGTCAATCTTACTTATGCTCACACGTTATGTCCCGGATTGCCATTTTACCCTTAAATCTTATCAACATCACATCCAAACAACACAAAATATCAACTTGACATCCAAATCATAATCAATCTACTAATTACTAATTTACCCCTAATTAGTAACTAGCTTTCCTAATTGAAATTCAATATGTTACAAGTTGTTGTTGTGTAAGAGAGAAAGGATATTTTGGCAATTCCTCTCTAAAAATTAGTTACAATAAAAGTCTATGGCACTTTAGAGTGATTTGAACATTTTATCTCTCATTCCCATCAATTGTTGATACAACCATTAAGGTTGATGCTTTATACAAGGTCATTGACATTTGCTGAGTAAATATCAAGAGAAATGTTGACAGAAGAAGTACTAATGATATTGTCCTTATTAATGGGTCTACAATAATTCTTAATGTATAACAATATTTTAGAAGCACTTGAATAGGAAATATAACCTCCTCCCATATCATTTAGATATGGAAGAAGATTAATAGAATTACCACTTTAACATACTAATTATTAATCAAATATTTTGTTTGAAAAACTTTGGCTAAAGACTTGTTTGTAAAATCATTAAAACTACAATGAATCAGAGAAATACGCAGTGAAAATAAATCATATACATTCATCCATCCTTGCATGCATTCAAAACCTCAAGATTAAAAAAATGCTCTATGTGCTGCGGTGTGCAGTACGTGCACCATGACTAGTGGCATAAAGCTACATGCAAAAACTTTTTGTGACATGTGCCACTGCAAGAGACACTATACACCATGGCGTGCTAGTCTAAAATTTCTGCTATTATTTTGACAACAAAATGATGAACTTTTGATATGTGCCGTTTTCACATATGATGTTTGATCGGAGTGATTCAAGCACCCACACAGAGCTTATCTCATAAGTTAGCTAATGAGATATGTTTAGACATGATCTAAAGGTTTGATTAAAATTTAGACGCCCGAGTGCAAAAGTCACTTTTTTTGAAAATTTTATCCACCCTTTCTCTTATTAGACCATACAAGGCCTTTAATCAAGTCCAAAAGGACCTAATACACCTGATTAACTGTAATATATCACAAACATAAATGTATATTGAAATTTGACCCCTCAACAATCAATTTCCACACTTTTAATTTTTAACAATTTCCATAACTTGGCATCATATGGCTCACTTGGCCCTTTTTCTCTACACATTCACATATAACCATACCCATAACACATTTACTATTCAATCTTAACCCCAAATTACTCATTTCATCATAATTTCACATATAGGCTTAAGATTCTAGTTTCACTACATTTTCTACATAAACTCACTTAAATCTTAGCCCCTGATTTATTTCACTACATATATACATAATTGGGCTAGTATTTCATAAAATTACTACTTAAAACATACATGCAACCCTATAGCAACTCATATGCACATATATACACATGTTCTCAGTTTATTACACAATCTCTAAGCTAACATAGCTTTAGTAACTCTAAGCTGGTCTAGACTCTTTTCCTTTATCCTAATTACTACTTTATCCTATAAAAATGTAACCACAAAAGTGAGATAAAAATTTCAATAACAGAATAACTCGCTCCTATTAAATATCTCATGCAACTATATGAACGTAAAGCATAATATATCATTTAACATAAGATATATCACATTTTTCATTTCAAATATCACTTATATCAAATCTTTCATCACTTTTATACTTGATTCACCACTTTTCTCTACTTTTACAGCATATAGCAACATATAGCATCACATAGCATGACCATTACTAACTGAACCTCCAAAACACCCAGCATGAAATCATAGGCTTGCCTTATCCTTAAGCTCACCTTTAGTGGTAGAATCACCTAGCTAGAGGTATTTTATCTAACTTTCAGACTATGGTTTTCCCTAATACACATAATAGGGTGTTGTTGACTCCAACACTGTATCATGCAGAAACTAAGGAATCCCATATTTCCAACACTGTACGTCAATAGGTACTAACGAGATCTTCTCCAACATCATACCTCGAAAGGCACTAAGGAAGAATAATTCTCCAACACCGCACCCCATTAAGCATTAAGGAGAATATGCCATATGGTCTTATTACTACCTCTCCATTCAGGTGAACTCCCACTCTTATGATCAAGCTTACTGAACTATTCATAGGTTCCTCATTCACCACTTTATATAATTCCTCACACATAACATGTATATATATATATTTACATAGCATATGAAGTCTCATTTTCAATACTTTTATTTGATCAAAATTAATTTCATGCAATGTTCACAAGATGCCATAAATCATACTTGGTTGAAAATGATTCCATGCATTACATAACATACTCATACATAGTTATGAAAAATGGTCAAATAAAGGAAGTTATTCAGCTATGTCAATCCTTTTGTCACTCAAAAAGTTACTCGTGGATTTTAATCACCACTATAGTTTATCACAAGCTTCCTTTCCCAACTCACACGCTCAATAAGCCAATCTAAACACATTTGGCACAATTTAGTCATTTAGTCTAATTTGACCAAAAACACATATTTACTACTTATGGCTATATTTAGTCATGTATTCTCTTCCATTTATCCATTCTAAGTCCATTACTACTTGATTACTACTTTACGTCACTTCAACTAGTCTTATTTCAATCAAATTAGATTTTCACCCTAATTTTCTCTTGATTTAGGGCTAAATCGAGCTTATGGGTTCAAAACTTTATTGTTTAGATCTAAACTAGTCACGAAGCTAGAATTTAACTCTCAAGAATCTTTTTATTACTATTGAAAAAGAATCAAACCTTTTAAATTTTACTGATTCAATTTCTCTATAACTTATATTCAGAAAAAATTGGGTAGAATAAAAGGTAAAAGTTATACATAGCTTACCCACTAAGTAACTGATCAGAAGCATCTTTCACGACTCTATAATCTCTTGCCCTAGCACACCCATCACTTTTCTCTTCTCTCTTTTATGTGTTTCAGATTTCTTCCTTCTAAAATTTTTAAAATTTTACAACTTAAGAAGTCACTTTTTAATCCATGCGTTGTGGCGCATGTAGCACAAGCTGTGGCATGTGGCATAGTGAGATTAGTTCTCACCACATATACTTGGTTTGACCTGAAACACACTCCTTCCACCCATTTCTGTTCATATAATATCCCAAAAAATCAAACTATCAAGTAATCATCCAATCCTCTAATTCCATGCTAATTAACACTTTATCCTTGATTAATAGCTAATCATGTGATTAAATAATTTGGGATGTTATCGAAAATATTTATGTAGAAGCTTAAATCCTAAGTTAACTTAAAGACATATCAATAAGTGACTTTTTGTGATGCCATATATTTTCTCTTTGGATATGTCTAGTGAGCCCTATTTGTCATACATGGATGACATCTCTCACCATTGATATCCATAACATTGACTTTGCTAGTCTTGGCCACTTCTTAAGTAGAGCTGATGGCATTGACAATAAGGGACAACCATATCAATAAATAGCTCATTTTCTCATACCTTGTATCAAAAACCTAAACTTTGATTATCTTCCTAAAATCCTCTTCTCTAAAATTGTCATTTCCACAGTCCTTAGGTTAAGGGAAAAGCAAAGAATCTAGTATAAGGATACCATAGAAGACTTAACCAGAAGTTTGGAAGCATTGGGTTTTTGATCCATTCATAGGAAGTATAGTAGGACTGAGGAGGCATATAAGAAGTAAAGAGGGGCAATAAGCTCAAATGAAAATGAAAATGTAATAGAATCGCTTTCATGACAGTTTTTGTAAAGTAGCAATATACGTAAAGGGTTTTTGTGGATATTGGACTTTGGACCCAGGTTTCCAGCATTTTGTGGATAAAAAAATTCTCGTTCAATGATTGGACCATTTAAATTAAGCTTTCAACCTTTTTAAATTAAAATAAAAAATTAGATATGTTCAACTATTTTGTTTTTCCTTCCTAAAACAATTAAAAAAGGAAAATGATGAGAAAAAGGCATTTATTGGTGAGGATCCAAAGAACATACTCTTTAATTATCACAAAAGTAGCTTTAGAGACACATTTTTTTACCCATCTTTGAATTCAAACAGATTTTATGTGTCTATAAATTAAATTTTTTGGGCTCTAATTTCAATTTGCAACTTAGGGAGAACTCTCTTCTCTTTAATTAGGTGAGGTGAAAGGGGATTCTCTCTACAAAAAGAACAATTCAACTTGAAAGTTGGTACAAGTTTCCATGAAATTTTCTCTTTCCAACACGATTACTATTCACTACCCTATTGATGATGCCCATTTTCTCAAACCCTACATCAAAAACTCATAATTTGATCACTTTTCCAAAACCTTCTTCTCTAAAACCACTATTTCCATGTCTCCTAGAAAGTGAAAGGAATGAATGTGAAATATTCCCATCATTAAAGGCATTACCGTAGACAACTTTAAAACATTGCAATAGCTAGTTTTTAGGAGATATTTTCTTTTTTGAGATTTGCATATTGACCATCATATGTTAAGGTAATAATTCAAATACTATTCTCTAGTGATCATCTTTGGCTTCCCAATCTCAAATTAGAATTAAAAAATTCTAAAACTTCATCGAGGACTTTATTGAAAATAATTTTAAATAGAAATGACCAAAGTACTCTTCATTAATTTTTTTATGAAAAATTGTGGTATGATTGTTATTAGTTTTTAAGCCTCAGACAGGGGTTACTTTGATGTCATTGAATTTTATTTCTTTTAAAAGGGGATCTCTGGCTTTATAGTTATAAGGCTCTATTATAAAATTGATGTAGTATTCATTAATAGTTTATCCAATTTGTTGATGCATATAGTTTTGTAGTCATGCATGAAAGATTGTCTATGGTGCATTACTATCCCAATTGATAATATTAGTCATTTTTGGAAAAAAAATTTAAGTGAATATCCACATTAGGAGATTATTTTTTAGATTTCTAGTGATTGTGGCATGTTATGGTAATTCAAGTATTATTCTCTAGTGATAGTCTTTAGGTCTCCTATCTCAAATTGGAATAAAAAAATTTTGAAAATTTACTAGGGAATTAATTGAAAATAAGTTTTGAACAAAAATGACCATAATATCCTTTATTAATTTTTTCCTTTAAAATTGCGGGGTGAGTGTTTTTATTTTTGAAGCCTCAATTAAGGGTTACTTTGATATCGTTGAATTTTTTTCTTCCAGGAGGGGATCGCAACCTTTATGGTCACAAGACTCTATTGTAAAATTGGTGTGAATAGTTAGTGATTAATAGTTTATCAACATCAATCATGCATATAAACTTACTACCCCAGTGATAATGCTTAGTCATTTTTTAACACTTTAAGAAATATCCACATTTGGAAGTTTTTAGGAGATTTTTTTTTTAGATTTTTATAGTGACTATGGTATGTTAAGGTAATTTAAGTACTATTCTCTAGTGATAGTCTTTTGGTCTCTGATATGAAATTGGAATAAAAAGACTAAAAATTCATTTAGGACTTGAAAATAAGTTTTGAATAGAAATAACCAAAATGCCATTTATTAATTTTTGTTCTTTAAAATTGTGGGGCGAGTGTTTTGAATTTTGAAGCCTCAACTACAGGTTACTTTTAAATGTTTGTATTTTACATCTTCCAGGAAGGGATCACCAACTTTATGGTTACAAGGATCTATTGTAAAATTGGTGTAGAAAGTTGTTGATTAACAGTGTAAAAAATTATTAGAATAATAAAAATAATGTTCTTATATGATCTTTTCATGTAGAAGATTATTGGATAGTTTATTGAATTTGATTCGTGCATATAGTTCTGTAAACCCTATTTTCTTGTCATGTATAGATGACATATTTAAAATAAAATTCTATGGTTTTGGTACTGTTGTTTTTAGCCAATTTTTTGCACAATTGGAGGTGATCTACAAAAAGAGATAAACTTTATGACCTTAACCCTTTTAGACAAACTTTATGACCTTAACCCTTTTAGACCCTCTTGTCTTGGTATGGGTTATCAATTGTTGTAGTCCTTTATACCAGTCAATAGAACCAAGGCTACCTTGCCTTTGAGGTTCATTGAACTCTTCAACAGCCAAGCTATTAAACATTTAAAAAATTTCTTAAACCATTTGCATTTCTTCCTACTCTCATGGCTCTTTTTATAGCTATTTGATTCATACTCATCATTCATTAGATCATTAGAATCATTCTCCCTTTCATCATAGACATCAATTTTCTTTTGAGGAAAGCTGATGTGATTTCATTTTCTTCTTGATGTTGGTTTTAGGTTTGTATTGAATTAGCACCAGATTGCCAATTCCAACCATGCTCTAATGGAGGCCGAATCTATAAAATCAGATCTATAATTTTCATGATATTAGTACCTCTTCTACAAAAGGATTAATAGAGAAAATTGTGAGTTTTGAAGAAGGACTGTCTATGATGATATTCTATTGTCAATGTATGAGAGGTTAAACAACTCATATATGCATGGACTACATACAACTAGTGCATGAATCAACTTCTATAGAGGTTATCCTACTTAAATTACTTATTCATGTGTGAACCACTTGCCATTCATGTAGGAATAAATATCTATATAGGCCATTCACATCAAACCAGTTAGTGATAAATGAACTCTACTCAACTCGTGCATGATTAAACTTCTACGTTCTATTTCTATCTTGGAAATTCATGACATTTTTCATGTTGCATTGGGGAGAGGAAAATGTGTGAATTGAAGTTACCACTGTGATTTATTCCACCTCAATTCACACCTTATTTTCAACTTTCTTAGCTAGTAATAGTGATGACTTTTAGTGAAAGGAGTGTCTTGCTTCCACATCAGTCTGGCAAATTCTTTATGTTACTCATGTTGCAAAAGGGAAGAGAAAGTGAGTAAATCAAAGTTACCTCTGTCATTTGCTCCACATTGGTTATGAATGGTTGCAATTCTCTATATTAATGAATCAAATCGAGGCTACCTTGCCTTTTTAGGTTCATTGATCTCTTCAACAGCTACATTATCCAACGTTCAAAAAATTTCTTAAACTATTTACTCTTCTTCCTCATTTCATGGCTCTTTTAATGACTATCTAATTCATACTAATCAATCATTAAATCATCATCAATATCTTTCATAGCATTAGAATCATCCTCCCTTTCATCATCCATGCATGAATAGTATGTAGGATCATTAAGCAAACTTTTCTATTAGGAATTAGAAGTTTTTTAATAGACAAAATATGAGATTCTTCATTATTATCTATTTCAATGTTGTCATTCACATCAACTTCTATTATAGAATGATCATGTCTCTCTCTTTCATCTGCACATATATTTCTAGAAGTCATTGAGCTAAAAGGAATAGACCAACTACTACAAAAAAAAGGCATATTTAGAGATAGCTCAAAATTCATCTCTAAATTTGTTTCTAACTATTTAGAGACGTATTCAAAGATAAAGTCACTAAAGGTAGAACTGTTAAATATTTAGAAATGTATTTTTGTTATCCATCTCTAAATTGAGATGGATTTTATGCATCTTCAAATTAAATTTTCCCATTTTTGATTTCAATTTACAACTTAAGGGAAGAAAGAGAAGAAGCTTGACTATCATATTTGATAGTCAAACAAACCTCAATCTCAATGCATTTTAGAGGAAGGTTAAGATAGTAATAATGATGACTTTTAGGGAAATAAGTATCCTCCTTCCACTTCAGTTTGGCAAATTCATGATGTTACTTATGTTACAAAGTCATGACAGTTCATTATTATAGGTTTACAAAATAACCAAAGACTAATGCTAAAGAAAAAGAAAGCCAAATGTAGAAGCGTGAAGTAGAATCTATGGCTTCTTCTACTATTCTCTACTATTCTCTTTACAAAGAATTATATTTACAAAAAAATAATTGCATTTACAAAACAACTAAAATTTTTTTGCTAAGAAGGAAGTTAGGAAGGGGTAGTATTTATCACTGAGGATAGTATAATGTCACTAGGGACAGTCCTTTTAATTCCATTTGGATTTACTCCCATAAATGTAAATGATGTGAATGGAAATAAAAAGCAGAGCATAAAAACTAAATCATTGATTGCACGAGCTAGCCGTTGGGTGATAGTTCTTTTTCATTTTTTATCTAGGAGATAAAACATAAACAAAATATCCCTAATCCAAAATCCCACTACCTTGAACCTTAATCAATAACGAGGTGATTATTGCGGGATATTGGACTAATATAAGAGTAGTTGAGAAAGAGTTAGAGCAATTTAAGAGCCAGAATAAATATTCTTATATCAAAATAGCGAGTTTCTTATATCAATTTAACATAACTATACCAGAAGTATTCCTATTTATTCAACCTACTAGTATAACCTACTCAAATGCAAATTTCTAAACACTCAATCAAAATAAAATCCCTTGCTCTTCTCAACCTTAAAACTACTCAGACTCCATTTTTGATCTACCCATTGTGTTGGCACTCCTAAAAGTATGGCACGAACCAAAACTACAAAGAAGTCTTTGGTTGGGAGAGGAATTTCTACTCAAGATTTCTTTCAAGCTAGGAATGAGGTTTTGGAGAAGGTAGACCAATTTTCCAATGCTAGAAAGAAGAAAAAAAGGCTCAGGCAAGAAGATGAAAATTCAAGAGAACTTAAAGTTTTTGATGAATCGCTTCCCTTTCACCCTGCCTAGAAGGGTATTTTGAAGGCTGAGAACTCGAAACCCTCACAACCTGAGGGAAAGTATGGTACTTCTAAATCTTGAATCTCTATTTCTAAAGCACATTTCTTGGGTTCATATGAGAGAAAAATGTGAAGCTCTAGTAATCTAAACTTGAGAAAAGCAAGTGTTCAGATTAAGCTAAAGAAGAAAAGGCGAAAAAAGTCATTGAGCCTCAGAATAATTGGGTGGACTACAATTGTAAAAATCTTAATAAAAGAGTTATTTAGGTTCAATATAAGAAGATGAAAAAGAAGAATGTCGGACTGAGTTGGTTAGTGAATTTTAAATATTTAGAAGATAATGGGTACAATGTGAAGAAGGAAATAGATCACTACATGAAGCTACTTGAATTGGACTATCCTATGAGTGAGGAGGTAATAAGAGCCTTCTATAGCTCTATATAAGTATTTGATGGTGGGAAGATACTTAGAGCAAGGATTAGAGGTCAAAAATTTTATATTATTGAGGCTTATTTAATCAAGCTTTTGGAATTGCCTTCGGATGGTTTAATGCTTAAGCTTTTAGATTTTAGCTTCTCTATGCCAATTATGTAGAAGGCACTAGTGCTTACATATGAGCCTTTAGATTTGCTAGGGATAAAGTTGATCTCTTTGCCTCTAACGCATAGAATCATTCACCACATTTTGACCAGAGTGACTTTGGGTAAGCAAATTGGACTCAATACTTTAAGTTAAGAGGAGTTCATCTATATGACTGCTTTACTCAAAGTTTTAAGATAAATGTGGCTGCCATTATTATGGAGGGAATGAAGAACTTGGTGACATTGGGTCATCAATGAGGTGGGAAATTTCTACTTTATGAGTCCCTTATTTCTAAAATCTTAGACAATCAGAAAATCAAGTCCTTGAAAGGGATAGAAGTTATTGAGGTATATGTCATGGGCAACACAACCTTGAAGAAAATGAAGTTACTTACTGATAAAGAAGGGCAAATAAAGGTATCTTCTTTTTAGTTCCCACTTTTTTTGTTCAAACATCAGGAACTAAGAGAAGAAGTGTAGATCTAAGTACCTTTGTGCCTCATCAATAAGAGGTGAAACTACCTAATATAGATGCTTACATTGTAAGATGGCTGGATATGAGATTCAAGATTTTACCTAAAGTCTTTATTTAGTGTTTAGAAAGATAGGCTGATTTATTCAAGTCTAAGGTACAGAATTTGAGCATAAAGGTTGAAGTTCTTAAGGAACAAGTTATTAGTCTAGGAGAATCTTTGGAATTGAAGAACCTAGTTAGAAGCATATCTATACATGAAGAGGGTTATCAAAAGATGCTTGCCAATGAGCATATCCCTATGTATACCACAACGACCTCCTCTCAAGGCTCAAAGAAGAGGAAATTTGATGACCTTAAGGCTTATGGTAAGCATGATATAGAAAAGGATGACGTAATGCAGCATACTAATGGCTAATCTAGACAAGGGCAAGTGCTAGTTAAAGAATGTTAGGCTAAGAAGAGCAATGTGGTAGGGGATGTTGGATTTGATATTTTGACAGCATGGCAGACAGAGGACAAAATGAAGCAACAATATCCCTATCTATTTCCCTAGGTATATGTATGGTTGTTGTTGAATTCTGGGGGAAAAATTCCTTTAAAGGAGGGGAGAACTGTAACATCCTAAAACCTCAAATCTAGAAAAAATTGATTAATTAAGGGATAAATTAGTTAAAAATATGATTAATTTATTTAATTTTATTTTTAGGTTGCTAATTATATTTTTAGGTCATATTTGGCTCTAAATTAAGATAGGATGAAAGTTGGATCAAGTCAGGAGCTATCAGGGGGAGAAAAAACAACTTGTTGCTTGCTGTATCATGAGCCACGGCTTGCGTGGTGTGTGCTATGGTGCACAGCACAGCAGGCAACTTAAAAGTTTGAAAATCATTAGAAATTGACAAATTTTAGGGTAGAAAACCTAGAACACGAAGGGGGAAACTTTGGGCACTACTAGGGCATCAATTTAAGAGGATTTTGAAGACAAATTGAGCCTTCAAACTCTTGAGTAAGTTTCCTACCCTTCTCTTCTACCTTTTCATCTCAATTTTCATGGGATTTGGAAGAGGGAGAATTTGGTCTGATTGGATCAAGCCATGAATCTATGTTTTAAAGGTTTCTAATAACTCTAAAGGTTTAATTTAGGTTTATTGATCTTGGATATGTGGTAATATGAAGCTATTTTGTTGTTTAGTGGAAGTTGGATTAAGCCCTAACTTGATCATGGGATTTTGAAATGTGATAAGTTGAGATATTAAGTTTTATGTTGTGATAGAGTTAGAAGGAGGCTTAAAGGGATTGTGTGAACAAATTCTAATCTTAACAAGCCTATTTATTGAGAATTTGAGTGAGAAGTGGGAGAATTGGGAGGTTATTGGTAGCTAATAGTGCTTGTGTTAATTGAAAATTAACATATAGTACTTGTTGATATAGATTGTAGTATGGGAAGACTTACCTTAACACAAGAAGAAATTTAGTACTATAGGTAACCCTTTTAGTAACAAAAGGATTGAGGTAACTAGATAATTTGCATTATTTATTACTTTGTATAAGTTATTCTCCAGTTGCTTTTCTATGATTTGTTGAGTATATATGTATAAATTCTTTAAAGGTTAACTATTTTAGAAAATGAGTGGAGCATTGGTTTGGAAAATTCTATATTTTTGAAGTAAATGGTAAGATTTATTATATTTATTTGGAAAGTTATTTATGCACGGTCAAGTAGAGATATGTAGTGAAATGTAGCATATTAAATAGTGGGAGGTCACCCTAATGGAAATAGTGAAGATTAAGTCCATATGGCATTGCTAGCACCTCGGGTCACCAGGTGCAGCACTTACTCTCCTTAGTGCCTGAAAATGGGTGCGGTGTTGGAGACTTACTCTCCTTAGTACCTAAAAGGGTGCGGAGTTAGAGACTATGCTCCTTAGCATCCATAGGATGCGATGTTAGAGTAACAACACCCCAATTACTTGTAATAGGGGGAAACAGTAGTCCAAAAGTGGTTTAGGACACCTTGGCCGAGTAGTCCTATCATAGAGAGTAAGCTTGGGGACTATACATGTGGTTTGGTTTTGTAAAATAGCCTACTGGTTCGATCGGGAGTATTGGAGGACTGGATAGTTAGGGATCATGCATGCAATTTGTGGTGATCTTATATGATGTGATTATGTTACTTATTTTAATGCTTGTTTATAACTTGGCTTGTTGATCAATAATGTAGATTATCTTAGTTATTGAGATTTTTTATCTCACCCCGTGGTTATTATTTTACAAGTTCTACAAGTGAGACTGAGCCAGGGAGGGAATCAGGTAGGGGCTAGCATATCTGCTACATTCTTTGTAAAGCTCGATTTCAATTTGAGTGGTGTACATAAACTTGTTATATGATATTATATGTTGCCAACTAAGAATGCATGTCATTTTGATTGGTTGCATTTGTTTCATACTATGTTGTTTTGTATTTTAGCCCAATATTGTATATGATGTGAATATGTGGAAATTTTTGTGGTGATGGGCTAAAATGCTATTAGAAGTGCAAAGAATGTTTTATTTATGTGGTGAGAATGTATTTGTAGTGTATTATGTGGTAATAGAGGCCAAATAGTGTATGTAGTACTAAATGTGTATTTTGGCCATATTGGATGAAAGGGCCATTGAGTGGCCAAATTTTGTGTTTGGTATGTTTTTGTGTGTTTGAATGTTCACTCAAGTATATTTTGGTCTATTGGACTTGGTTCAAGCCTCACAATGGGTTAACGGTATAAGTTATGAGTTTTGGGTACTTGGATGCTTGAAAATCTCTTTAAAAATTGACTTTTACATTCGAGTATTTAAAATTCTCATATAGTGTTGGATCATAACGAAACTTGTACCATTAGTTATCTTATTGAATAAGCTTCATGTGGATGCTTGAATCACTCTAATTGGACATCAGATGTGAAAATGGCGCGTGTTCAAATTCGTCGTGAAAAGCTATCATGACAGCATTGGTGTCATAGACACGTGCACTGCGGCACACGGTATAGTGAGAAAACTTGACTTTCTGTGCCACATGCCACGGTACATGGACCACGAGCCACAGCGCATGGACCAAAACACTCAAAAATGACATTTTTAGCCCTGTTTTAAAGTGTTTTGCTTCCCAAAACTTTTCCATGCTTCCAATACCTTTATAAATTATTAAGTTTGAGATCAAACTATCAATTTAAAGGGTTTTTATAGGATCCCAATTATTCCACAATTATTTTAAAATATTATTAGTTTTAACCTTTATATGGATAATGTAAACTTAGGAGCAATCCTTATTCCTAATTATGATTGTTTGTTGTGATTGTGTGGTGAATTTTGGTAATGTCAAGGTAGACATTACAGGCTTCATTTGTATAGCTCTCTTCTTTGTTATTTTAGGTTTTTAACAAATGTTATGCATGTTTTGCCAACTTAGGAGCATTTCATTATTATGTTGTCACTTGTATGAGAATTGTGAGATGAGTCGTATCTTGGCCTATAGTTAAAGTGCTTGTGGTTGAATGTTTGTGAACAGCCAAAATACTAATAAGAGTGATATGATTGGGATGATTATGTGTTGAAGTTAAAATGATTATTATGTTGAATTTGATCCACCCCTTTGAATTGTTGAGAATTGGGAGTTTAATGGTCATTTTGTATGTGAAAGGTTATTTGTGTGATATCATTAGCTTGATATGTCGTGTATGGTCCATTTTAAGTTGGTTAAAGTGATTCCACAGCTAATGGCACTAGGTTAAGGTTTTAGACACCATTGGGTGTGTTTTGAAATAAAAATGGACCATTTTGGGTTCGAATGTCCACCTTTTTAATAGTTGAGAATTTTGGTGTGAGACTAGTGCCATTAGTTAGAGGGATTCATCCCTTTGTGCCTTCCACCATAGCAGGTATGGCTTGTACCATGGCAGATGGGTTAGTTTATGAAAAAATTCTAGATTATTCCAGTTTGTTTTCAAGTGCCAATTGGTTATCATGCTTTTGTTACTTTGTTTAACTCATTTTAAACTATAGTTTGAGCTCAGATAACTCTTAAAAAGGGTTTTCCTTAGGATCCCAATGTTTTATGCTAATTACTTTTAAACCTTTAGGTTGTGTTAACTTTTACTTGGGATTTTAATTAATCTGGGTTATCAGACGTGTTAAAGTGTTGTCCTGGTACTGTCAAGATGGGCATTACATCCTTCACAGGATAATAGATGAAGATAGATGTAGTATACTAGACCATAATATACCTTGTGAGGCCCCTTGTTGCATAGTTTGTCTCAAACCTCATAGAACACCTAGTTGTTTTTCTTTTATTAAGTTGTTTTCCATTTTTTTAAACTAACTTACCTATTATCTGTATATCCCTAAATATTTTAGATTGAATGGTACAGTGCATTGTTAGGAACCCACAATTATAGTTTATGCAAAAAAAAAAGACGACGAGATGGGGAGTCAAGTAATTTTCATGTTTCATGGATTTTGTAAAGGCATATGATAAAACATATATACATTCATTATATTGATATTCTATTGTGTTTTTCTTGTTTGCTAATTGCTATGTTTTTTTAATTCAATTGTCATTTTCTAGCAAATGGCTAATCTAATGTCCTCAACAATGAAGAAAATTTATTAAATGAAGCAGAGAATAATCTTGAAGCCAACGGTAGTATAGTTTATCTTAATCTCTATTTTTAATGTTTATACAGTAGCACTAGTTGTTTTATAAAGGTATTTGGTAAAACTAACTTGATTATGATTTGTAGATGCTTCTATTGTAAATGTACTATAGAGACTTCTACTAGAAGAGATCATATTGTTCGGGTTGCTTTTGGAAGAAGAACAAAAATTTCCAAAATATTTAGAGAATAAACAAGATTTTCACTACTGCGCAATATTCATGGCATGGTAATCTTAAACACATTACGTGTATTGCTAGTTTACAAACACTATCATAAAAACCTCTATAGATATTGATTATTACATGAATGGTAAGTGGTTCACACATGAATGAGTAATTTGAGTATCATGACCTCTATAGAAGTTGATTCACTCACTAGTTTGTAGTCCGTGCACATATGAGTTGTTTAACCTCTCTAAAACTAGATATACGCATGAATGACAAGTTCTTCATGTAGGAATGTGTTGTTTTAGGTAAATAACCTCTCTAATAACTTATTAATAGCAAGATGTACGGTGAAATTCATGCATGAGTAAAAAGTAGTTTATGCATGAATGAGTGGTTGCAGGTGAATGATAGATAAAGGTGGCTTATCATGAATATCCATTCTAAGATTGGCAGACAGAGGTGGCTTAACCTGAATATTCAAATTGTAGCATTATAAATAAAATAAACTTTTTCATCTTGATAAAAAAGAAGAACATACTCTGTGATGCAAGGCTAAAGAGTTTGTTAGGCACGAAATCAATAAAGAAAAATAGTCTAATTGTGAAAACATGGAATAAATAGAGATAATAATTGGTTTTGGGAGATGGTTATGAGATAATATGATTATAATTATTAATTAATGGTTTCCAACATCATCATAATCATCATCATCATCATTATTATGATAAGCTATTCACGCATGAATGAGTAATTTAAGGTGAATGCCCATTATGAAAGCTAACTCATGCATGATTGACAAGTAGTTCATGCATGAAAGAGTAGTTTTAGGTGAATGACTTATCAAGTATTGGTCTTCACATCGAAAGCAAGTATTAGTTTGCATTCTTTGGAGAAGATGGTGGTTGTATTGGCTAACAAAGTTAAAAATATGGTGTCAATTGAGGTGGAACATATCACAATGGTAACTTCAATTCACACATTTTTCTCTCCCGCAATGAAACATGAGTAATGTCATGAATTTTCTAAATAGAAGTGGAACATAAAAGTTTAATCATGCATGGGTTGAATATAAGTCATTCATCAATAAGTGTTTTGATGTGAATGGCCTCTATAGATATTGAATCCTACATGAATGGCAAGTGGTTCACACATGAATGAGTAATTTGAGTAGAATGACCCTTATAGAAGTTGATTCAGGCACTACTTGTATGTAGTCCATGCACATATGAGTTGTTTAATCTCTCTAAAACTAGATATACACATGAATGACAAGTCATTCACATAGGAATGTGTTGTTTTAGGCAAATAACCTCTCTAATAGCTTATTAACAATAAGACGTATAGTGAAATTCATGTATAAATGAGTGGTTGCAAGTAAATGATAGATGGAAGTAGCTTAACTTGAATATCCATTCTAAGATTGGCAAACAAAGATGGTTTAACTTTAATATTCAAATTGTGGCACTAAAAATGAAATAAAGTTTTTCAACCTAATAAAAAGAACATACTCTGTGATGCAAAGCTAATAAGTTTATTATGCAGGAAATCAACGAAGAAATATAGTTCAATTGTGAAAAGATGGAATAAGTAGAGATAATGATTGGTTTTGGGAAATGGTTATGAGATAATATGATTATATTTATTAATTAATGGTTTTCAATATCATCATCACCATCATGATAAGTGGTTCACGTATGAATGAGTAGTCAAGGTGAATGTCCCTTACGAAAGCTAATTCAAACATGAATGACAAGTGGTTCATGCATGAATGAGTAGTTTCAGGCAACTTTTGGACAACATTGCATTTCTTTGGAAATACGTGGTTTGCCAGCATTAACATTAGATGTTGAGTCAAATCTATATGACATGAAAGAGTAGCATTCTAGGGTCAAAACATGTGATCTGACGGTCAAAATTTAGAGACTATCTAATTTGGACAATATTGCACTGCTTTGGAAAGTACAGGGAGGACATTGCACATTTTAAAACTTTTAAACACCAATTTTTATTTAAAACTCAAGGGAAAAAAATCATCATGGATAGTTATTATCACCAGGGACAGTTATTATCACTAATTGTAGAAAATAAAAGAATCTTAATCACAACCAATCTTAAAATATATATCAAAGAAGAGTCTTATTTTGATAGATTTATAGTGAAGTCTATCTAAAATTATCATAAAATGATGAACACAAATGATACCCTTTTGTAGGAGTTTAAGTGATACACAAATGCCCAAGATTATCATAAATACTCTAGCTTGGGTAACATTAAACACACATCAAATGCTAAGTCAGACCGTATATGGAATGACAAATTGGCATCCTTAGGTCAAAACATATGCTGTAATAGTCAAAGTTTAGACACTATCTAATTTGGGCAACATTGCACTGCTTTGGAAAGTATACGGGGCATATTGCACATTGCACATGTCATTAGAAATAGTATTTATTGTTGAACCCTGATTTTGATGATTACAAAAAAAGAGAAGATTGTGATTTATAGGTCATATAATCTTAACCAAAATTGATCAGCTTAACATTGATCTAAAACTGATAAAAGTATAAACTTATTTGTGTGGTAGAATCTTTTCTTTCTAAGTATTTCTATCTTGGTTAAGTTTTTGACTTAACTATATTTGGTATGCTAGTAATTTCTAGTTGCACCCTTTGATATAAATCTTGCTCTAGAACTTGTCCTTACTAAGAGTCCTTTGCACTGGTACTGGGCCTTTAGCACCGGTGCTACTTATTATCTTTCTTCACTCTCTTGACTCATGTTTTATCTAACACCAGTCTTACTAGTTCTTCAACACTAGATTTACCCTTTGTGTTTGTACCATTTGATCTTCTATCACTTGTTCACTCTTCTTTGCACTTGTATTTCTCATATAACATAGGTCATGTTGCTCACCTTTGTCTTTGTTGGAGTTAATATAACACTTGTATTATTCAGTAGCACTTGCACTGAATTGTGAACAATATCTGTAACACCTATACTAGCAGTAGCATAGCATCAATGTTGCTTCTTCTCTTCTCTCATAAGGACTTAGTGTTGAACATTTGATAGAACACATTTGTCATCCACTCTTATTTGTCAATTAGGACCCTTTTATTAATGATTTATCACCTTTAAGTGCACACATTGCATTATATTTGGAATTTTGCCTACGTTTCTAGGTTCAATGCACTAAGGGTATTTTGGTCCAAAAATTAAAATTTTGAGAAAATGTACAAGAAAAATTGACAAAGTACATTTTATGTCCAGTTGATGAATGATGAAAATATATTTTTAAAATTCATTTTAGTTTAGGAGTAATTAAATAAAAAAAGTCAACACTTTTTTTAGTGTCTTAGTTTAACCTAGTGTTCGGTATGCATTTGTGTAAAAATTTTTATAAAATTTTGTGCAGCTTGAAACTTTTTTAATTTAATAAATTCTCCCTTTTAATTATGAATTTAACTCTAGACATTAATTATATTTTATTATATCACATGCTATTTAATTGAATTATGTGATTTATGTGACATAGGTGGCATGTGACTTGTGCATCAATTGGGCAATTGAAGTCAACACTCCTTGAAGTCAATGGCTGAGCATTTTCACGTGATTTATGCTATTTTTGGGATAGTAAATTATCTTAAATAATGTGGATGACACATGAGAAATTACACACACATTGAAATCATTTACAAACTAATAGGAGGTTGCCACCTTGCAAGTGTGACAAGGCTCCCATTTCTATTTTAATTTCTTTTCTTATTTTTTAATTAAGCCTTTTCCTGATGGGAAATAAGGGGGAGTACATCATTTACCCTCTCAAATTAGATCCAACACTCATCTCATTCATCTTCCACATTTTCTCTCTCTTATTCATAGTGTTCTTCATTTTCCAGTACCCTAACCTTCATTTTCAGCCACCAAACCTCCACAAAACTCATACCATTCTTCTCCTCTCTTCATTGTAGTTCCATCCCTTCTATTTTCATAAGGATTGAAGATCATTTCCATCATTCAAGAGCTATAGAGTTTGGCCTTCACAAGAAATCACTAGGGTTCTTGAAGATAATGAAGATTGGCTAAGTTTCTTTATGGAATCCTAGAGAGATGAAGATGGAGGATGAGTCTTGAGCTTCAAATTGACTAATTTCTTTTGTTTCCTATCCTCTTCTCTTTTTATTAGATGGTTAGATTCCTTAATCTAGGGTTTAATCATCTTAGCTTGTAAATTTTAATTTGAATTTAATGTTGATGTAAAGAGAGAGGATTGTTTTATTTAATTTCTTCCTTAGATAGCTATGACTGAATTTTGTCACTTTTTGTTTGGCACATAATCTTGTGTTTTTCAATTAGTAAAGTACTTTTGTTAATATTGCATAATCTTGTGGCGTTAATGTTGTTGAGTAGCTAGACATAATCTTGTGGTTACTCACATTATTGTTTTGATCATGGCTATTGAGAGGACATTTTGAGTGAATCACTTGGCTAATTTCTTCACCAATTGGTTAATTGAAATAGGGACTTTAATCTAAGACATAAGGAAGCTAGCTAATTAGGTTAATTGGCTTAGGATAATTTTCTTAAGTCATGACAGCTTTAGTTAAGAGGAAAGGAAAGCTAAACTTAGACTAATCATGAGAAGATAATGAGTCTAAAATCAAGTAATTTCTAGGATTTTATTATTGTGGAAAGAAAAGTTCATTTCACTCACTTTCACTAGCATTTTAATAACTTGCACATTAGGTAATTAGTTTAGATAATTAGCTAGATAATGAAATTCCTATAAACTTTAGTTAATTTATTTCACTAGATAACTTTTAATTAGACTTAAAACCATTCTTTGGGAGATGACCTAGGGTTAGCCCTATATTATATTAGGGTTATCTTTAGTTTAATTTTGAGTATAAGTGACTAATCCTTATTAAAGTTTTGGCACCGTTGCCAGGGAGTAGTTTAGGTTTAATTTTAAGGTTGTTTAGTGCTTAAAATTAGTGTTTCTAAAAATTCTTGAAAAATCATAAAAATTTGTGTATTGTGCTTTTATTAGTGTGCTTGAGTGTTTTGTTTGTTTTTGGTTCAGTTTTGAGAAAGAAAAAAGGAAAAAAAATGAGTGCAATTTTTGTTGGTTTGGTGTAGAGCTGAAAATACTCTATTTTTAGTGTCTCTATCTGAAATTAAAAAATTAACTGGGAATGAGTCTAAGGGAATTTTAACTTGAAATTTATTATTGAAATCTATATATCTTGACTTCATTTTAAAATTGGTTTGGTCAAGTTTGGATGAGGGAAGTGTCCTGTGGAAATTTTACAAGCTAACAAGGTCAAAGGAGCCTTTACAGAGAATTTCCAAAACCTTGTTTCAATTTTGAGTTGGCATATCTTCCTCTCTGTGTGTTTAAATTGATTGATTCTTGTCTCATTTTTCTTATCACTGTCTTAGCTTTGTTTCTTATGTTTAAAAGTTTCTTCTAGTTTTTCATTTTCCTATTTGAAAGTTTGTTAGAAGCTCTGAAGGTCTTTTAGACGAAATCCTATTTCTCCAGAACTATAGACCAACTTGTGAAAAATTTTGGAAACAATTAGGAAGGTTTTGTGATCTGAAATTTTATATAATTTTCCTATATATCTCTTGTGTCTTTCATAAAATTTTTAGGGGAATTTCTTATGTGGATTAGTTGCTAGAAAATTCACAATTTCACTATCTCCAGAGAGCTTGCTGTGAGAATTCTAGAATTGTTAAAGCTTCTTGATTGAGCATTTCTAACTCTCTTTCCACTTGTTTGGTGTTGTTTTTATTTTTTTTTTCATTCTGATTGTTGTTGAGTCTAATAGAAAAAGAAAAAAAATTCTCTTGATTTTTGTTTGCTTGCATTTTCACTCATACACTTACATAGGACACATCATATCATTTGAGCTTTCTTGGTCATTCCATTATTTTGAGCTTGCATTGTATCATTACTTGTGGATATAAGTTTCATTACATTTTATGGCTTGGTTTCATGATCATGATTCATTCCATCATTCATTTGACATGCATTCTCATCCATTTTTGGCACCTAACATTAATCGTATATCCTATAATTCATTTCAACCATATAACTTTGATTGTCCACCCCTATATTATGAGCATTTTCATCCAAGTCACAATTATGAAATTTTCAATCCCATGAGTTTTGAATCCAATCTAAGCACTCATGTTGAGCATACACTGCCCATTGACATTGAGCATTTAGAAAAATTATATGCACAAAGGGGTAAATTTTATTGTGTGCATTGTGAGGCTACCTCTCACTTCTATTATGATTGTCTCATTCTAAAAGAATATTGTGAACCATATGAAGTAGCCCAAGCACCACAAGAGAGCAATTATATGTTTCAAGTTAAAGATAAACAAAAGTTGCTCAAAGGTATTGAGAACATAAATACACCTCAAGCCACTCAATCTCTAAAAAAGGAGTCAATCCAACCTTTACTTCAAGAGTAATTTCTCCTATTCCTATTGAGGTTGATTCTTCTTCACATTTAACTTTATCTAATGATGAGCATATTGATTTAAATGATGATGACATAGATGAAGAAATTATAGTTGAATCACCTTGGATGTTTGAGCATGAATCATATTGTGAAAAAGTATATCCTTGGGAGAAACACACTTTGAGTTCACATGATAATTCTCTTGATGTAAATTCAAATATCATTGAAAGTGTTGACTTTTCACTTAGCATGAATAAAGAAAATGAAATGGATGTTGATGGTGGCGATGATGTATCTTGTGTGCTTGAAATTCCAATTCCTTCTTATGATATTGTTGATAGTGCACATGCACTTGTTTCTTCTAACCATGATGTGCTTGAGAAAGGTTGTTTACCTTATTTTGGGGGTAAAAAAAACAATTTGGCCAAATAACCTTTTAATTTTAATGAGGAAATTGCTCAACTTGAAGAGGCCATGGACTTGAGTCAAAATTTTGCACCTATCCCTCTTGAAACTGTGCCAGTTGTGGAAGAAGAGCATGAGAAATCTAGGGCCAATTATGAGGTAGAAGAGGCTAATATTCAAGGCTTACATGAAATTGAGGACAAGTCATAAGAAGAAGAGAGTTTGGATGACTTAAAACATGAGGAACTTGAAGTTCAAGGAAATAACTTTACAAAGCCTAAAGGTAAATTGAATGATGTTGATCTTATGATTGAAGAATTTAGTGATAATCTAGCCTGATTGTCTAGTATTAATTCATACTCTCGTACTTCCATATTTCCTTGTACTCATTTGAATGATTTTATATGCCAAAATTATTTGGAAATTGATGAGTACTTGTATGATGGTGATACATCTTCTCATGAATTACTTGATAATAATAAAATGTCTAGTATACTTGACCTTCATAGGTATGAGAAGGGTATTTTGTCTTGTGATCTAGGTACAAACAGCAAAGGAGCCAATTTCAAAGAATTTTCTCCACTCGAGCTTATTGTCCAGAAGGTTCCCAAGCTATTGGAGGAAAATTCTACACTTTTAGTACCTTTGACCATCGAGATAATGAAAGAGACCGAGAGCTTACATGATAAGAAAGAACAATCCAAACCATACATCTTAGAGCCATTACAAATTGATCCCGAGCCTTCACCCAAGATGCTTGGAAAGAAGACGACAATGAGTTGTTTCATGCTACTCCTCAAAGATGAAAATTTCAACTTCAAGAGCTTGTGGAGATTTAAACTAGGTTGTATCTTCTTCACCCTTGCTTTTTACTTTACTTTGCTTTATGCTTTGATTTGTCGATTGAGTAAATTGCAAGTGTGAGGGAGATGAATCTAGTAGGAAAAGGTAGAATTTAATTCTTCTTGGTTGTTTGTTTTGTTTGAAAAAAAATTCTGCACCAAACTTTTGTTATGCATGCATCCATATTGATCTTACCTTGTTTTATTATTAGTCTATGCATACATTGAGGACAATGCATGATTTAAGTGTTAGGGGAGAGAAATAAATATCTTGTTTTGGCTTTTGAAAAAAAATCAAAAAAATTTAAAAAAATTTGCTTTGTTTTTTTTTGTTTGAGGTTACTTAATGACATAACTCTTGAATGGATATTTTGATGCTTGAGATGTGGTAATTTTTAGAATTAAATAGATTAGAAGTGAACATTCTTTTACCTTAAATTAATGGATTAGAGTGGCACATTATCCTTTCATGGAAGAGACTAAACACTCGTGTGATTAATTCCTTAGTGATGTTACCCTCTAGAATTTGTTTCATTTCTTAATTGAGATCATATGTCTTGCACTTGTTTGATAGGAGATGAAAGACGGCATTCATAAGAATAGGCAAGAGTCAAATAGCTAACCCATTATAATTGATTATCCTTTGTTAGCCACTTTGAGCTTTTGGTTTGATTCTTAAAAATAAATATTCACCCTAGTTTCCCCAAGGAATGCATGTTACACTTTTATATATCTTTTTAACATTCATTTCATGTCCTAGATCAAGTAAGTGGATGCCTATTATCATTTTTCTATCCATTACTCGTTATCCTTTATTGCTGCACCATTACATCCATTATTTCCATTGTTTTCAAAGAGTTAGGGGCAACCAAAAGAAAAAGAAAAAAAACAAAGATAGATTTGAAAAAAAATATATAGTCAAAAAGAAAAGAAATAAAGTTGCTAGAAAAAGAAATAAAAAGAAGAAGAAAAGGAGAAAAAGAAAAGAAAGAAAAGAATAAAAAGTTGCCCAGCTCATCTTTTCCATTTGTTTTATCAATTCTTGTCATTGCTTTCTATCCTCATTATGTTAAGGTGGCCACTTAATTGAATTAGGTTATGATTTGCATATTAAGGGGATATATCTTGACTTTAGCATTATCTTGATGCTGATCTAAATTTTTTTTCATACATGCATTTCTTAAACATCCTTTCATTACCCATATTACAACCTAATAAAGTCCACTTGATTCTTGATTGCAAGTGCTATTTAGTGATTGAGATGTAGAAGGGTTACAAATTTACGGTAGGTTTTATCTTAAGAAATTTGAGTGAAATTTAATACCTTATACACTTTAAGTAATGAGAGCAAACACTTTACATAGAGAGCCTTACTCTTTGACATTTAGTCTTGGTAAGGGTTTGTTTGCAATGTGCATGATTCTTTTCTAATTATTTCCACATTGATTGATAATTTGTAGAAGTTTATAAGCTAGTATTTTAGTGACTTTGAATATTGTTTTTCTCTTATTTTTTTGTCTTATAGTTTCTTTTGGGATATTTTTCATTTGATTTTCCCCAGAATGTAAAAGCTTAGCGTGGGGGAATTGACAGAACATATTTTTTATCCACTTTTATTTGTAAATTAGGACCCTTTTATTAATGATTTATCACCTTCAAGTGCACACATTGTATTAGATTTGGAATTTTGCCTAAGTTTCTAGGTTCATTGCACTAGGGGTATTTTGGTCCAAAAATTAAAATTTTGAGAAAATGTACAAGAAAAATCTATAAAATGCATTTTATGTCTGGTTGATGAGTGATGAAATTATATTTTTAAAATTCATTTTAGTTTGAGAGTAATTAAATAAAAAAAGTCAACACTTTCTTTAATGTCTTAGTTTGACATAGTTTTTGGTTTGCCTTTATGTGAATTTTTTTTTATAATTTTATGCAGCTTGAAACTTGGTTAATTTAATAAATTATCCCTTCCAATTATGAATTTAACTTTGGACATTAATTAGATTTTATTATATCACATGCCATTTAATTGAATTATGTGATTTATGTGACATAAGTGGCATGTGACTTGCGCATCAATTGAGCAATTGAAGTCAACACTCCTTGAGGTCAATGGCTGAGAATTTGCACGTGATTTATGTTATTTTTGGGATATTAAATCAGCTTAAATGATGTGGATGACATATGAGAAATTACACATACATTGAAATCATCTACAAACCAATAGGAGGTTGCCACCTTGCAAGTGTGATAAGGCTCCCATTTTCATTTTAATTTCTTTTCTTATTTTTTAATTAAGCCTTCAGTTAATGGGAAACAAGTGGGAGCACGCCATTTATCCCTTCAAATTAGATCTAACACTCATCTCATTCATCTTCCACATTTTCTCTCTTTTGTTCATAGTGTTCTTCATTTTCTCTTTTTTATTCTTCATTTTCCAACAACCTAACCTCTACTTTCAGCCACCAAACCTCCACAAAGCTTATACCATCCTTCTCCTCTCTTCATTTTAGTTCTATACCTTTTATTTTCACAAGGATTGAAGTTCATTTCCATCATTCAAGAGCTATGGAGTTTGGCCTTCACAAGCAATCACTAGGGTTCGTTAAGATGATGAAGATTAGCTAAGTTTCTTTATGGAATCCTAGAGAGATGAAGATGGAGGATATGTCTTGAGCTTGAAATTGGCTAAGTTCTTTTATTTCCTATCCTCTTTTCTTTTTACAAGATGGTTAGATTCCTTAATCTAGGGTTTAATCATCTTAGCTAGTAAATTCTAATTTAAATTTGATGTTGATGTAAAGAGAGAGGATTGTTTCATTTAATTTCTTCCTTGGACAACCATGACTAAATTTTGCAACTTTTTGTTTGGCACATAATCTTGTGTTTTTTACTTAGTGAATTACTTGTGTTAATATTGTATAATCTTATGGTGTTAATGCTTGTGTTGTTGAGTAGCTTGACATAATCTTATGGTTACTCACATTGTTGTTTTGACCATGGCTGTTGAGAGGAGATTTTGAGTGAATCACCTTGGTTTAATTTTGAGGATAAGCAACTAATCCCTATTAACATCTAACTTTGGTTTTATTTTCTCCAACACCTTTACTAAGTTGTTGCTTTAGTAATATTCTTTACTCTCCTAATATTGATAAAAATCTTAATCTTTTATGAAGATGAAGAACATCGTTACTATCAGAATAACACCTATGCTAAGGTTATCTGAAAAAGCTTTTTCATCACTACGGCACCACTATTGTCATCATTAACACCAGTACTACCTTGCTTTCATATGCTTTATTTTTCATGACGGTTTTTAATCTCTTTGAAACTTATCTCTCAACTTTTATTTTCATATATAATTAATTGGTTCTCTCTATATCATTACTAAATGCTATTTAAAACACAATTATTACCTTGAAGTTTTTCATTTTGTTTATCTTCTCTTGGTTTATCTCCTATGCCTTTCGTTACATAGGTATATAAGCTTTACCTACTTTTGTCAAAAGTATTTAATATTTTCAGTTATTACTTTACAAAGCAGTGTTCCATTGCCTCACCCGCTATAGAAACTTAGTGAAGCTCGGATATTTAAGGAAAACTCAAAGGAAAGAAGGAGACAAAACACAAGAAATCTTTAACGGAAAAAATTATGAGTCTAATAGATCACTTATGATTCTCAACTATAAATAGGCTCATTTATAAAACCTGAGGTGGAGAACAAAAATTGAGCAAACAAGAAGAATTTTGTGATTACTTACACATTAAAGTTTTACCTATTTTTATGAATCATTTATTAGTTAAAGAGCCTTATTATTCATATATCTACTCTAAGAGAGAGAGTTTATAGCAGTCATAGTTCATTCTTAAACTTACTCTGTTTACCTTTATTTTTCATCTTCAAAATAGAGAAATTTAAGCTTAGAGAGCATAAGGAAATTTATCATTACTTTTGTAAGGCAGAGAGATTCAGACTTATTAAGAATTTTGTTGATGTACTGAGGCAACCAAGAGCTTGGATTAATCTTCATAATATAGTTGAAAATTTTAGGAGGTTCTTGGGGACTGGATATAAACTTAAGTGGTAGGAGTTGAATCAGGATAAATCATTGGTGTCAAGCTCAACTTTCCTACCTCTCGTGATTAGTGATTTCATTCCTTCATTACTTTAATTATTTTTATAAATTTTATATAATATTTTAATTTGCCCAATTCACCCCCTATTAGGTCATTTACAATTGGTGTCAGAGCCTAGTTACTTATTTTTAACTTAACTATTTGAGTAAAAGATCATGCTAATGGCTACTTTCGTTGATGATAACCTAGGAGAATGAATGTAAACAACAAGACCTTTAACATTCAAGGGGGAAAATTATCCTTTTTGGAAAAGCAGAATGATGATGTATTTTAAAGCACAAGATGTTAAAATGTTAGACATTATTATTAGAGGGCCACATGTTCCTATAATCCATAGAGATGATACTGATGAGAGAAAAATGAGAGAATAATGGGATGACAAGGAGAAAAGAAGACTAAATCTCAACACCAAGGCAAAACTCACAATTGCATGTGGTCTCAACTGAATGGAGTATTATCACGTCACTTACTATACCTCTACTAAAGAAATATGAGATGCCTTGAGGCAAGCTCATGAAGGTACTGATAATATCAAGGAAAATATAAAGATTAGTCTCATTGATAAATATGAGACATTCAAGAAGAAGGATGGAGAAGCAATTAAAGATGTGAAAATTTGATTCATTCATATTATCAACCATATGATAAACCTAAGTAAGAATTATACTTAAGCTGAGTAAGTTAAAAAAATTCTTAAAAGTCTCAAAATGAAATGGCAACCCAAAATTACTGCCATTACTGAGGCACAAGGAGTATTTATGAGTTTAATAACTTCACTCTTTGGAAGTCTTAAAGAACATAAATCAATGTTGCTTTAATACAAAGAAGATATGGGTAAAAAGAAGAAAGTTATTGCCCTGAAAATCAATGAACATGAATCAGAAGTAAAATTTGACGAGGATGAAGATTTCAAGATGATGGTTAAATAATCCAAAAGGTTCTACCAAAGAAGGAAGAAATTTAGAAAAGGATCCTTAAGCAATAAGAAAGGAAAAAAAAAGAGCCACTAATATGCTATGAATGCAAAAAGTTAGATCATATCAAATGGGATTGTCCTTAATGGCAAAAGAAACAAGAAAAGGAAAGAAAAAGGAAAATCCTTAGAAGAAAAAGAAATCCTTTGCTACATGGGGAGATAGTTTTTCAAATGATAAAGAAGAAGAGGAAGAAACAACAAACCTCTGCTTAGTAGCACAAGAAATAAATCTGATTGAAACACAATTAGATAAGGTAAACTTTAATCTTTTGCAAGATGAATATATTAAATCATTTTTCTTGTTTAAGGAACAATATAAACAACTCCTACATATTGAAAAGAAAATTTCTACATTAAAAGATAAGTTGAAAATCTCTTCTGAAAAGGACAATTGTGTTCAAAATGAATCTGGATTGTGTGCTAATTGCATATCCTTACGATCTTGGAATGACATCCTAAAAAATGATTTAGCTAGATTCACTTGGGCTACCAAGTTATTAAACATTTTTATTGGCTCACAAAGGTGCATCTTTGATAGGTTAGGAATTAGATATGATCTTATTACTAACACTTTTCAAAAAAAGCCTAAAAAGGCATCTAGATACTATCATAGTTATTTTAAATCTTTTGTGCATTATTCTTATCTGTTTATTACTTGATCATATGTAACAAGAAGGGGCATCATGTCAAGTCTTTCCTTTATAGGAAGAATGGCATTGGAAGGTCCTTAAAGTGGGTTTCTAAGAATGGCAATATTCCTAGGAAACCAACTAACCAGAAAGGACCCATTAAAAAGGAGGTACCTAAAATGAAATAGTCTTTACTTACATGTATGACTCACTATCTCTAAGAAAAAGAAATAGTTCATAGATAATGGGTGCTCCAAACATATGACTAGGGATTTAAACCAATTTATAGAACTGCATGAGAGATATGGCAATCATGTTACTTTTGGAGGTGATTAAGAGGGTCACATTGTTGGGATTGGAAAAGTAGGAAGAGGAAAAGAAGTAAGCATTGAAGATGCATTATATGTCAAAGGTCTCTTTGACAATCGTAAGTCAGAGCTATGATAAAGGAAATAGAGTCATCTTTAACTCAAAAGAATGCATCGTCTAATAAAAAGCTTATGGGAAGATACTTCTTCATGTTGAAAGATACAGTAATTGTTATATTGTTGATTTAAAATGTGAACCTTCTTCATAAAAACATTTTCTAAGTAAATGTGAAGAAAGCTATTTGTGCCACAGATGTTTGGTTCATGTGAATAAAAGATAAATTGAAAAACTTTTGCAAAATGATTTGGTCATTGGTTTACCACCCTTAAGTTTTGATAAAGAGAAAGTATGCCAAGCTTGTCAATTTGAAAAACAAACTAAGTCATCTTTTAAGTCAAAAGATTTTATCCCTTTTGAAAAATCCCTTCAGCTCTTGCATATGGATTTGGTTTTTTCTTTAAGAGTAAAAATTTTACTAGAAAACTCTACACTTTAGTTATTGTTGATAATTACTCTAGATTTACTTAGACTTATTTTCTTAAATATAAAGAAGAAACCTTTTATGCCTTTATTATATTTTCCAAAAAGGTCCAAAATAAGAAAGGTATTTTTATGGTATTTATTAGGTCTGATCATGAAGAAGAATTCAAAAATGGTGACTTCATAGACTTTTATGATGATAATAGAATCAGTTGCAACTTCTTTGCACTAATAACCCCTCAACAAAATGGAGTAGTAGAAAGGAAGATTAGAGTAGTCACTAAAATGGCTAGATCTATGCTTAGTGACAATGGCATGTCATAGATATTCTGGGCTGATACCATGAGTACTGCCTACTACATTAGCAATAGAGCTTACATAATGCCTAAACTCAATAAGACACCATATGAATTCTATAAAGGAAGAAAACCAAACATATCTCACTTTGTGTTTGGTAGCAGTGTTTATTCACAACAACAACAAGAAGGAGAATCTAGAAAAATTTGATCACAAATCAAATGTGGGAATTTTTCTTAGATACTCTAACAAGAGTAGAGCCTATTAAGTATTCAACCTCATCCAAGACTATAGAAGAATCAATACATTTGTATTTGATTAATTTCCTATGGAGGAGAAGAAAATCTCTAATGTTGATGATGTCATGAAGAAGATGAACAATCTTTAACTTAAGAAAAGCAACTCAAAAAAATGTCTAGAAGAGAAATCTGAGACTTTAATTTAAGATAATGAAGTTGAAGAAATCCATTAATCAACTGCGTGGAGAAGTAACAAAGATCAGCCTTTGGATCAAGTCATTAGAGATGTCAATGAACCTTTCTGTGCTAGAAGGAAACTATAAAACTTAGTTGGTCATTCAGCTTTCATTTTAGAAATTGAGCAAAAAATAGTTGAAGAAGCCTAATTTGATTCATATTGGATAGATGCAATGCAAAAAGAGCTCAACTAGTTTGAAAGAAGTCAAGTATGGGCTTTAATGCTAAGACTAAAAAATCATCCAGTAGTTAGAACTAAGTAGATTTTTAAGAACAAACTTGATGAAGGTGGCGTCATTGTTAGGAACAAGGCTCGATTAGTGTAACATCTTAAATTTCTAATCCTACCCTAATGACTGATTAAGGAATGCATTAATAATTTAATGTGAGGTTAGGATTCTAGATGGTGAAATGTTATTTTAACTCATTGGGATGTTATATGAATAGATATGAGTAGAAGAGTGAAGTCTTAAAGTAGAGCATGTAAGTATAGTGAGGTTTTCCCTTACTATGCCACATGCTGTGGTATAGGATAGATGCAGCACGGCGCATGGAGTAGAGTTCTGATAAATGAGAATGTGTCCAAGAGAGATTTGGCATGGAGAAGAGGCCAAAATCTGTTAGGGCAACAATTTTTAAGAGAAAGGACAATGTTTCCAACCTGTTACTTATTAGGTAAGTCTCGTACTGCCTTAATCTCTTATTCTACCTTAATTTTTCTTAGTTTTAACTATTGAAAAATGAATTTGAAAGTTTCAAGGAGATGATTTCTTACCTTATAGTGATAGAAATGTTCTTTGAGACTAAACTAGTACCTTGTGATTGGTTTGAGTTGAAAAAGTAAAGCTTTAAAACTATAGGCACAATTTGACCTAAGCTAGAGAGAGAGAGTAGTGAGAGAGAATTTGGCTGTGAGGAAATTAATGTTTATTGTGAGTGATATTTGGTAGTGATGCATGTGAATGAATGTGATTAAGGGAGATGATAGCGATTAAGTGTTAAATTGCTATAATTGGCACCTTTAATTTATAGAGTATTGACTTTGGGTGCCTAAATTGTGTAGATTCTTGCATGCAATGAGTTGAATAGCTAAAAAAGCACGAATAGGGTTGTGGAATATGAGTAACCCTTTCTACTAAATAGAAGGGTTGTGGTAACTATATAGTTTATGTTAGCTATTATAACTATGTAGAAGTTAATATGAAATTGTGAATTTATGGTTTTATAGGTTTTTATGCATGATTTAGCATTGTAAATGGTTTTAGCATGAAATTGATTTTGTGAAATGAAAGTTGATGATTTCTAGCTTTGTTTGATATATGTATATATATGGTGTAAATTGTGGAAAAGCAGTGAACTATGTGTATAAAGTATGATCATAGGGCGTGGGAGTTCATTCAGGATATGTATAGATGTGTGTATAGAGATGTGAGTGAATAAATTGATATGGTTTGGCTAGCACTATGGAACATCTGGTGTAGCATTATATTAGGACTGTTACCATAGGACATTCGGACAATTTGGCAACTTTCTAGTGTTCATTAAGGTGAAGTTAGGAGTTAGTGATACCTCTATTATAAGTGTGTGAAATGAGGGAAACTATAGTCTATAGGTGGGATAGATTACCTTTAGCCAGGTGTTTTTACTGCTGAAAGTGTGCTCGGATTAATGAGTAATTAATCGAATAAAGCCTATGGTTTCATGTTAGGAGCTTTAGAGGATCGGTGGATAGATAATCATACTAATATGTGAAAATGTGTGCAAATAATTTATATGAGAAAGTTATGAGTTAAGCTATATTAAGATATATAAATGTGATATGCTTTGGTTTTACTACTTTGACCTGGTTTTTTATGCTAATAGACATTCAATGAGTTATATTGGTTACTGAGATTATGATCTCACCTATGGTTATTTATATTTTCAGGTTCTAGTGATAGTGGTGCAAAAGGGAAGGAACTGGACCAATAATAAAGATTTCTCAATAAAGCCTTGTAAGAATTAGTGTAATGAATTTGTCTATAAGTAGTGGTAAATGTGTATATAAGTTTCCATAGGAAACATGCACATTTTACTGTAAATTCTTGTGATGTTTGGTGTTTTAATTTCTCTAGCCCTTTGTGTATGAGTGTGTATAATGAAATGATAGTGTGGGCTAGTTGGATAAATGGT
The DNA here is from genome assembly GCF_029017545.1 of Prosopis cineraria. Lineage (NCBI taxonomy): Eukaryota > Viridiplantae > Streptophyta > Magnoliopsida > Fabales > Fabaceae > Prosopis > Prosopis cineraria. The sequence goes on along the minus strand of NW_026555333.1, from coordinate 27,404,231 downwards.
AATGTGTGAGCATATGGCAAATATGGGATATGTACATGAAATTGGCCTTGTATATGAATAAAATTGAAGAAATGTAAATTTGCCCAAGTTATGTGTAATGGGCAGTTTATAAGCCAATTGTGGGTATACATGTTATATTGTGTATATAGTTGGTCAATCGAGTATATATTGTCTATTTGGACGTGGTCAAGACCCTAAAAGTAGCCAATGGCTTGTGGTTTTGATTAGTAATGCTCAAGTTGCAAATTCTAACTTAAAACAGTCAAAATGCACTTAAGTGTTTAATTTTTAAATAGAACATTAGATTGAAATGAAATTAGTATCATTGGTTAGATTTTAAAATAAGCTTTGTGTAGGCACTTGATCTACCCTAATCGGACATTAGATGTGAAAATGGTGCACTTCTAAAGTTTAATCAGAATTTAAAATTTGATAGCAAATTTTGATATGTGCATTGTGGCGTATGTGTCAACAAAGGACCACATGTCGTGGCACATAACACAGAGAATGATGATGGGGTCTTTGTGCCATATGCCGTAACACATATGGCATGAGTTGCGGGACATGGCCCCTATTTTGACTTAATTTGATTAAATTGCATATGTTTTCTAGTTGATTTTGAAGTGCTATTATGTAATGCTTTTGCTGTGTAATATTTCACAACTCATATATATATATATATATATTACTAAATGATTTTAGAAATGTTTTTATATTGAGAACCTAAAGTTTTCAAGTTAATTATTTTGATTAGTAGTTTACGTGGAGGGTTGTATGGTAATGTGTTGAGGGCATTACAATTAGTTGCTAAAGGATACAATTAGGAAGAAGGAATAGACTATGAAGAAACCTTTGCTCCAGTTGCAAGGTTGGAAGCAATTCTCCTACTTCTAGCTTATGCATCTGTGAAAGACATCAAGTTGTACCAGATGAATGTAAAAAGTGCATTTCTCAATGGATACATCCTTGAAGAAGTGTATGTTGAACAACCACCTAGTTTTGAAGATCTTTAGAAGTTTGATACTGTTTTTAAACTGAAGAAAGCTCTCTATGGACTCAAGCATGCACCCAGAGCTTGGTATGACCAATTGAGCTCTTTTCTCCTAAAACAAGGATTTAATCGAGGTAAAGTTAATACTACCCTCTTTATAAAAAGAAAAAAGGATCATTTATTAATTATTGAATAGAAAATATTAAATTTGGTGCTATTAATGAATATGTGTAAGGAATTTTTTGAGATGATGTAGGGAAAATTTGACATGATAGGTGAATTGACATTCTTTTTGGGCTTACAAATCAAGCAAAAGAAGGATGGTATCTTTGTACGCTAGACTAAACATTTGAGATAGATGCTTAAAAAGTTTGGGATGGATCAAGCTAATGGAATTGATACTCTAATAAGATTAACCATCAAAATGGATGAAGATGCTGCATATAGAGGGATGATTGGGTCTATTTTATATCTCACAACAAGTTGTCCAGATATATCCTTTAGTGTTAGTTTATGTGCAAGGTTTCAATCGACACCAAAGGAATCTCATATGATAGTACTAAAAAGAATTTTTAAATATTTAAAAGATACTGATTCATAAGGTTTGTAGTATCCAAAAGGTTGAAATGAATTCTTGATCAGGTATTTTGATGCTGACTTTGGTGGATGCAAGACAGAAAGAAAATGCATAAGTAGAACATGCCACTTTTTTATGGATCACTTATTTCATGGGCAAGCAAGAAACAAAATACTGTCTCTTTATCATCAACTGAGTTAGGATATATTGCTGTAGGCTTTTATTGTTTTCAAATCTTATGGATGAAACAATAACTTGAAGACTTTGGAATCAAGCTCAAGAATATACCAATTAAGTATGACAATACTAGAACAATATGTTTGACTAAAAATCTAGTCCATCATTCTCGAACCAAGCATATTGACATTTATTATCATATCATCAAAGATCATGTCTAGAAGAAAGATGTCATAGTGGAATTTATTCCTCTTGATCTTCAACTTGTTGATGTTTTTACAAAACCTCTTGGAGCATAGTAGTTTATCTTCATAAGAAGAGAATTGGGTTTTTTAAATCCTAATAAATTATAAGAAACTCTATTTTCGCTACCTATTTTAAGATTATTAAATTTGTATCTTATTCTAACTTAAGCATCAAAGTGGTTGTTAATATAAGTGTAGGTCTCTGTTTAAAGAAATCATCTATTGGTGTTGTAAAAGTAGCTAATACCACTGTTAGAACATCAACACCGATATTAATGGTTCTTTAAAGAAGTTACAAGTAATCTATTTTGATAGTAACACCAGTGTTACATTGATCAACACTGATGTTGCGAATGAAAAGATGAGTAAAGCAATTGTGAAGTCATCAATGCTACTTCAAAGAGATGAGTCTGACACATCAAGCTGACTTAGAATGGATAAGAACAAACTTAATTTCCACTTTAAATTAGGAAACCATTGGACTTCTCATTATTTAGTTTTAACACAGTCCAATGATGAGTTACACCGATACTATATTTATCTATATATATGTGTGCACGCTCTTTCGTTTAGTCCACTCATATAACATCCTAAATTTTAATCTAGGAAAACTAGCTACCAATTAGGGATAAATTAGTAATTAGTAGGTTGATTATGGTTGGGATGTTGAGTTAATATTTTGTGTTGGTAGGTTTTTGTATTGATAAGATTGAGTGTTAGAATGGCAATCCAGGGCATAATGCATGAGCACAAGTGAGATTAACCTTACTATGCCACACACCATGACAGAATTTATACACATCGTAGTGCATTGTGTAGAAATCACTTAAAGTTGACATGATCAGCTCATGAAATTAGAAGGGAGAATGTGAAAAATGCATCTGACGAGGTTGAGAAGCTTGGCTTTGCCAGGGCTTGCATTATTCGATGGATGGCAGTCTGCTTGGGTTAGTGACTTGTTGGGTAAGTATCGTATAGGCTTGAACTTTATTTCTATCCTATTTTTATTGAATTTCATTAGTTGAGAAATTGAATTATGAATTTTTAAAGTGTTGGAATCTAAAAGAAAGGTTTAAAATGGGCTATCAAATACAAAACTAAGGTTTTAGGACTAATTAGAGTTAAATTTTTAGAGTTTAGGCTCAAATAGTCTAAAAAGTTTAGTTAAAATGGAAAAATTGGATAGATAAATGTGTTAAAAGGTTGTTATGGTTATTTGAATAGCTTATAAGGCCAATGACTAAAGATAATAGATTTAAGGATTCAAAAGGAATTAATTAAACCATTTTGTGCATTAAGGGATTCGGTTGAACTAAATTAATACATATACTAAGTGTTGAGAATTGACTAAAGGGCGTTATATTGTGTAGATTGAGCATTTATGGAGTTGCTCATGAGGATGTACACCTCTGAGAGCTTAGTGTGATTGGGAACCTTTGATAATAAGGTTAAAGGTAACTAGAGTAACCCTTTTACTTGTTCATTTGTGAAATTATCTACAAGTATTTTATATAACTATGTGCATTGTGATTTATGAACTGATAGAATAGTAGAATTACAAAAGTATATGTGTGTATGTGTGTGAGTAATGTATGAGATGAATGCAAAGGGACATATGCAGATATGTGCATTGCATCTGTGAGTATACCATAGACTAAGGTAGGGGGTTGTAGCCCTATTCTGTTCAAGTCTAAGAAGTCCTAATGATCCAAAGTGTAGAGCTTGACTTCTTTAAGATAGATTAAGGAGATCCTGATGATCCTAAGCATAAAGCTTGACTTTGTCATAACGGACCTAGGATAATGAATGATCCACAAGTATACCTTAGACTAGGGTAGGGGGTCATAGTCCTACTCTATGTAAGGCTTGGAAGTCCTGATGACCCCGAGCGTAGAGCTCAACTCTATCATAATGAACCTAGGAGAACACCCATATATGAAAAGGATTACCTAGTTTGAATAGAGGTAGTGTAGGCCCTGTTGCATGTGATTAAAAGTCCTAGTCCGAGCATAGAGATTGCTTTGCTAGGTGGAACCAGGAATGCATTAGCATAAGCATGATGAGATTGATGAGAATAAATTCTTGTATATGCATATGATATTGTTTTTACTGAAATACATGCTGCTTTATCTCTTGTTTATGATTTTACTTACTAACAGATAATTTGGGTTACCTTTGAGTTATTAGGATGTATGTCTCACTCTATTACTTTTCTATATAGGTGAAGAGAGTATGAGAAGGCTAGGAAAGGAAATGAGGAAAGAGCAGCCTGGATTGGTAGTGGTATGAGTACCATTAGTATCAATGAATGTATAAAATTGTAATTAGAGTTTAAGTTTTCAACTAGGATACATATGTATGTGAAATGAATATGTGCAAGTGAATATGATATGTGAATATGAATAAAAACTTTCTTGTACATACATACATGCATATATATATATATGATATTGCATCTCGCCGAAAGTGCTCCATTAATGGGTATGTGGGTAAGCCTAGATACTATGATGTTTTGTAACTTGTTCCAGTTGTTTATATTGAATTTATATATGTATGTGAGAACTTGACACGAATGGTAAGGTTGAGTCCCATTTGAAAGAGTCAAGTATATTTATGATTCTTGGCCATATGGTGAGGCGGAACCCTATATGTAAGAGTTAAATGATTAAAGGTAGAACAAGTCTAAGTCAATATGTGTTGTATGTACTATGCCTTATATAAGTCCACAAGTGTGTAATGTGACATTGAGAGGTCAAATTGAGCAATTGATGTGATATATGTGATTAAAAGTGTCAATTAGGTGTATGTGATCTTTTTGGACTTGTTTCAAGGCCCAGAGTGGTCTAATGGGACAAGGAATGAGAATTGAGCACTTAAAGTGCAAGTTGTTTAAAGAAAAGTAACTTTTTTACATCTGAGTCTAATTTTAAATCAAACCATCAAATCAAGTCTAAACTTGTCCCATTACTAGAATATGTTATAATCTTTGTGTGAATGTTTGAATCACTCCAATTGGATGTCAGATATGAATATGGTGTGCGGTGAAAGTTTGCCTACTGAACTGCTATATGACAGCAAATTTGACTATCATGTACGCCGTGGCGCATGGCATAGTCAAAAATAGAGCATGTTGCTTTGTACCATATGTCATGGTGCATGGTAGTACAAGCCACGGCATATGGCACGTTTCAAAGTAATTGTTCTTTATTGAGTCTTGAATTATGTGTTGGCACTTCTATTAGCCCTCTTATTTGAACTTATATGCAACAAAGTTAGGATCTTGCATTTTGCAAAGAATTCAAGGGCTATTACTCTAATATTTTGTGAATATTGTTTGATGATATGTGATTGTGAATGGTAAATTTTGGAATGAGTAGGGACATTACATTTTGGTATCAAAGCCAGGTTTCAATCCTGAAAAATAGTTTGGTATCAGTTTTTTATGGTTTTAGTCTCTTTGTGCATTGCATCACATTAATTAGCAACTTTTATGCATTCATTACTCTTTTTCGAGGTCTAACCACCTATTTACTGACTTTCGTTTGACTTTAAAGGAGGGGAGAAATGTGTGTAAAGCTACAGTGTGCTACAGTAGTTATAAGAAAACGTGATAGATATCTATGACACATGTGGGCTCAGAATGCCCCAGATGTATAGGATTTGAAGATGCCACAAGAACAACTTTAGGGTAATGACCCGACTATAGCACAGATGTTAGAAGTGATACTGGTCATTTAGTGAAGTTTAACTAACTGTGATGCCCTGTGCAACATCCTAAAACTTCAAATTTAAAAAAAATGGATTAATTAAGGGATAAATTAGTTAAAAATATAATTAATTTATTTAATTATATTTTTAGGTGGCTAATTGGATTTTTGGGTCATATTTGACTCTAAATTGAGATAGGACGAAAGTCAAATCAAGTCGAGAGGCATCGGGGGGAGTAAAATCAAGTTGTTGCTCACTGTACCGTGAGCCGCTGCTTGTATGGCGTGCGTTGTGGCGTAGGGCATAGCAGGCAACTTAAATTTTCGGGAATTATCAGAAATGGATAGTTTTTAGGGTGGAAAACTTAGAACACGAAGGGAGCAACTTTGAGCACTACTAGGGCATGAATTCGGAAGGATTTTGAAGATTATTTGTGTCTCCAAACTCTTGGGTAAGTTTCCTACCCTTCTCCTCTACCTTTTCATCTCATTTTCCATAGGATTTAGAAGAGTAAGAATTTAGTCTGTTTGGATTAAGCCATGAGTCAATGTTTTAAAGGTTTCTATTGACTATAAAGGTTTAATTTAGGTTTACTGATCTTGGATATGTGGTAATAGGAAGCTACTTTCTTGTTTAGTGGAAGTTGGTTCAAGCCCTTACTTGATCATAGGGTATTAAAGTACGATAAGTTGAGATATTGAGTTTTATGTTGTGATAGAGTTAGAAAGAGACTTGAAGGGATGATGTGAACAAATTCTAATCTTGATAAATCTATTTGTTGAGAATTTGAGTGAGAAGTGGGAGAATTGGGAGGTTATTATTAGCTAATGGTGCTTGTGTTAATTGAAAATTAACATATAGTACTTGTTGTAGATTGTGGTGTGGGAAGACTTACCTTGACACAAGAAGAAATTTAGTACCATGGGTAACCCTTTTAGTAACAAAAAGGTTGAGGTAACTAGAGAATTTGCATTGTTTATTACCTTGTATAAGTTATTCTCAAATTGCTTTTCTATAAATTGTTGAGTATATATGTATAAATTCTTTAAAGGTTATCTATTTTAGAAAATGAGTGGAGTATTACTTTGTGAAATTCTATATTTTTGAAGTAAATGGTAAGGTTTTATTATATTTGTTTAGAAAGTCGTTTATGCATGTTCAAGTGGAGATATGAAGTGAAATATGGCATATTAGAGGGTGGGAGGTCACCTTAGTGGAGATAGTGAAGATTAAGTCCATATGGCATTGCTAGCACCTTGGGACGCCAGGTGCAGCATTTACTATCCTTAGTGCCCGAAAATGGGTGCGGTGTTGGAGACTTACTCTCCTTAGTACTCAAAAGGGTGCGGAGTTGGAGACTATGCTCCTTAGCATCTGTGGGATGCGGTGTTGGAGTAACGACACCCCAATTACTTGTAATAGGGGGGAAACAATAGTCCAGAAGTAGTTTAAGACACCTTGGCCGGGTAATCCTACCATGGATGGTGAGCTTGGGGACCATACGTGTGGTTTGGTTTTGTGAAATACCCTACTGGTTCAGTCGGAAGTATTGGAAGACTGGATGGTTAGGGATGATGCATGTAAATTTGCGGTGATATTATACGATGTGATTATGTTACTTATTTTAATGCTTGTTTATAGCTTGACCTTTTAATCAATAATGTAGATTATCTTAGTCACTAAGATTTTTATCTCACCCCGTGGATTATCATTTTACAGGTGCTACCAGTGAGACTGAGATAGGGAGGGAATCAGGCAGGGGCTAGCGTATCTGCCATACTCTTTATAAAGCCCGATTTGGGTTTGAGTAGTGTATATAAACTTGTTATATGATATTATATGTTGCCAACTAGGAATGCATATCATTTTAATTGGTTGCACTTGTTTCATATTATTTTGTTGTGTATTTTAACCCAATATTGTATATAAGGTGAATATATGGTAATTTTTATGGCGATGGGCTAAAATACTAATACAAGTACAAGGAATGTTTTATCTATATGGTGACAATGTATTGGTAGTGTATTATGTGGCAATAGAGGCCAAATAGTGCTTGTAGTGCTAATTGTGCATTTTGGCCATATTGGGCAAAATGGCCATTGAGTGGCCAAATTTTGTGTTTGGTATGTTTTTATGTGTTTGATTGGTCACTCAAGTGTATTTTGTTCTATTGGACTTGGTTCAAGCCTCATAATGGGTTATTGGTATTAGTTATGAGTTTTGGGTACTTAGATGGTTCAAAATTTCTTTGAAAAACTGACTTTTACATCCGAGTGTCTAAAATCCTCATATGGTGTTGGATCAAAACGAATCTTATACCATTAGTTAGCTTATTGAATAAGCTTCGCGTGGACGCTTGAATCACTCCAATTGGACATCGGATGTGAAAATGGCGCATGTTCGAAGTTCATCTAGAAAAGCTGTCACGACAGCATTGCTGTCATGGTCACGTGCGCTGCAATGCATTTCGCACAAGCCGCGGTGCACAGTACAGCGAGGAAACTTGTCATTCTGTGCCACAAGCCACGGTGCATGGACCACGAGCCACGGTGCATGGACCAATCAAAAATGACATTTTTGGCCCTATTTTGAAGTGGTTTGCTTCCCAAAACTTTTCCATGCTTCCAATGCCTATTTAAAACATTAAGTTTGAGCTCAAACTATCAATTTAAAGGGTTTTTATGGGATGCCAAATATTCCTCAATTATTTTTAAAGGATTATTAGTTTTAATCCTTATATATATAATGTGAGATTAGGAGCAAATCCTTGGTCCTAATTATGATTGGATGTTGTGATTATGTAATGAATTTTGGTAATGTCAAGGTGGACATTACACCCTAAACCATAATAGGGATCATAATGAGTTAAGGCCAGAGAAATAGGTAAGGTGATAGAAATTAAGTCGCTTATCCTCAAAATTAAACTAAAGATAACCCTAATGCAATATAGGGCCAATCCTAAGTCATCTCTTAAGGAATGATTTTAAGTCTAATTGAAAGTTATCTGGTGAAATAAATCAACTAAAGTTTGTAGGAGTTTAGTTACCTAGCTAATTATCTAAACCAATTACCTAATGTGTAAGTAATTAAAATGCTAGTGAAAGTGAGTGAAATGAACTTCCCTTTTCACAACAATGAAACCCTAGAAATTAGTTGATTTTGGACTCATTATCTTCTCATGATTAGGCTAAATTTAGCTTCCCTTTCCTCTTAACTAAAGCTGTCATTACTACTTAAGGAAAATATCCTAAGCCAATTAACCTAATTAGCTAACTTCCCTAGATCTTAGATTAAAGTCCCTAGTTCAATTAACCAATTGGTGAAGAAATTAGCCAAGTGATTCACTCAAAATCCTCCCTTAACAGCCATGTCAAACACATAAATTGAGCAACCACAAGATTATGCTAAGCTAGTCAATAACACAAGCATTAACATTACAAGATTATACAATATTAACACAAGTAATTTACTAATTGAAAAACACAAGATTATGTGTCAAACAAAGAGTGACAAAATTCAGTAATGGTTGTTAAAGGAAGAAATTAAATGAAACAATCCTCTCTCTTTACATCAACATCAAATTCAAATTAGAATTTACAAGATAAGATGACTAAACTGTAGATTAAGAAATCTAACCATCTAATAAAAAGAGAAGAGGATAGGAAACAAAACGAACTTAGCCAATTTGAAGCTCAAGACTCATCCTCCATCTTCATCTATCCAGGATTCCACTAAAGAAAATTAGCCAATCTTCATCATATTCAAGAACCCTAGTGATTGCTTGTGAAAGCCAAACTCCATAGCTCTTGAATGATGGAAATGAGCCTTTATCCTTATGAAAATTGAAGGGATGGAACGAAAATGAAGAGAGGAGAAGAATGGTATGAGTTTTGTGGAGTTTTAGTGGCTGAAAATGGAAGTTAGGGTGCTGGAAAATGAAGAATAAAAGAGAGAAAATGTGGAAGATGAATAAGATGAGTGTTTGATCCAAAAATGAGGTGTATGGACGTGCTCCTAAGTGTTTCCCATCAGCTGAATACTCAGTTAAAAAAAAGGAAAAGAAATTAAAATGAAAATGGGAGTCTTGTCACACTTGCAAGGTGGCAACCTCTTATTGGTTTGTAGATGATTCCAATGTATGTGTAATTTCTCATGTATCATCCACATCATTTAAGCTGATTTAATATCCCAAAAATAGCATAAATCACGTGCAAATACTCAGCCATTGACCTCAAGGAGTGTTGACTTCAATTGCCTAATTGATGCATAAGTCACATGCCACTTATGTCACATAAATCACATAATTCAAGTAAATGGCATGTGATATAAGAAAATATAATTAATGTCCAAAATTAACTTCATAATTAGAAGGGAGAATTTATTAAATTAACCAAGTTTCAGGCTGCACAAAATTATATAAAAATTTCCATACAAAGGCAAACCAAAAACTAGGTCAAACTAAGACACTTAAGAAAGTGTTGACTCTTTTATTTAATTACTCCCAAACTAAAATGAATTTTAAAAATTTAATTTCACCACTTATCAACTGGACATAAAATACACTTTTTCATTTTCTCTTGTACATTTTCCTCAAAAGTTCATTTCTTGGATCAAAATGCCCTTAGTGCACTGAACCTAGAAACTTAGGCAAAATTTCAAATCTAATGCAATGTGTGCACTTGAAGGTGATAAATCATTAATAAAATGGTCTTAATTGACAAATAAAAGAAGATAACAAATGTGTTCTATCATAAGGCCTGAGGCTAAAAAGAGAATAAAGGCTGAGCAACATTCTGAGATATAATTGAATAGGCTAGCAACCTCCTGTGCTTTGTGGAGTAAGCCAGTGATTGGTAGGGAAGATCAAGAGATTCCATGGATCAAGTCTTGAGAATTTTCTCACAGTTGAATCTGTTGGCCTTCACTAGAAATATGAGAGCGGGAGATGTAAAGAACTTCATTGAGAGGATGGAGACTATCTTCGTGGTCACTCTATATTGCTTTGAGCAGCAAATGGTATTGGCCACAGTGCAGCTGATAGAAGATGCCAAACATTGGTGGCAATCTATGAGACTCTCTAGTAGTAGTTGGCTCAACTAGGAGTAGTTTAAAGAAAGGTTCTTTAGCTATAGGGTGATATAGATGAAGAAATTTTTATGAGGAAGTTCAACTAAATTTTAAAGTTTGTGACTTACCTATATAAGAAAGATGATAGCAAATAGAATGCTAAAAGATTGATTGAGAAGATGTGCCTAGAATATAGAAGGAAAATTGCCTTGCTGGGTGAAGCTACTTATAAGGAGACCTATAATCGGCTTCATATAGCTGCAAGGTGGGGTCGAGAAGCAGACTTTGAAAAGAGAAGAGATAGCTATAGGATATTTTCTACTCCCTTAAGCTTGACTGGAGGAATATTGAAGAGAGGCAATTCTTGTGCCAGTAGTTCTGGATCTTCAAGCAAGAGAATCTTCGGTAGAAGATCATAGTTTAAGGGAGTAATTGGCTAGGGTAGGAGGTTTAGTAAGGCTAGGGATTCTTATGAGCACTGTACACTCACCTATGTGCAGGGTTTATGGAAATAACCATTTTGGAAGATGTTGGGCGTGTTACATTTGTGGTGCTATGGGCCATTTTGTAAAGGATTACCCCAAGAATTAAGAAGGAGCTTTTAAGTAATGACCAGTAGTACCTAGTCAGGTGTACACTGTTTTTCAAGAGGAGGCTTAGATAGTACTAAATCTAATCACAGGTATAATTTCTATCTGTGAGTAAAGAGTTAAGGCTTTATTTGACTCAAGAGCTACTCATCTTTTATATTGCAAGATTGTGTAAAAAAGCTAGATTTTTCTGTGCATGAATTACCTTATATAATTAAGGTATCTACACCCTCTGGTTTACTGGATAAGACCAATAAGGTATTTGAAAGGTTGGAGTTGTGCTCTAAGGGCAAGACTTTGATGATAGATCTAATCCTGATTCCTATACAGGGATTAAATGTGACTATTAGAATGGACTGATTGGCAAGGAATAATGTTACCTTGAATTGCACCAGAAAAATGGTATTACTACCAGTTTATATGGCATTTACTATGATTTCCACAGTGACTGCTGATTAACCAAGATTGTTGTCAGTGGTACAGGCTGAAAGGTTAGTTTTTGAAGGCTGTTAGGCCCATACAGTTTTCTTTGCAATGTGAGGTAGTAATAATGTTATTGTAGATGAAATTTAAGTTGTAAGTAAGTTTCTTAAGGTATTTACGGATGAGGTCTCGTGTTTGCTACTGGAGCGAGAAGTAGAGTTCTCTATTGATTTGGCACCAAGAGTTGAGCCTATTTTGAAAGCACCATATCAAATGACTCTTTTTAAATTGGTGAAACTTAAGAAGTAACTTGAGGTATTATTAGAGAAGGGCTTTATATGCCTTAGCATGTCACCCTGGGGTTTGCCAGTATTGTTTGTTAAGAAAAAGGATGATTATGTATTGATTACAGGTAGCTAAACAAGGTAATGATAAATAACGAGTACCCACTCCTAAGGATAGATGACTTGTTGGATCGGCTAATGGGAGCTTTAGCATTTTCCAAGATTGATCTGCGATCTAGATACCATCAGCTAAGGGTTTTACAGAGGATGTGCCTATGACAGCATTTCGTACTCGATACAGTTACTTTGAGTTCTTAGTGATGCTATTCAAGTAAACAAATGTACCTGCATTTTTCATGGACTATGTGAACTGTATATTCCATCATTTCTTAGATCATTTTGTTGTCATGTTCTTAAACAACATACTGATTTACTCTAAGGATAAGAAAGAGCATGTGAGGCATTTGAGGACCATACAAAGAATAATGAGAAATAATCACTTATATGTCAAGTTGAGCAAATATGAATTTTGACTACGAGAAGTTAGATTTCTCAAACATGTAGTGTAAACTAAAGGTATTTTAGTGGATCCTCATAAAGTGGATGTAATGTTATAGTGGGAACAACTAAGTTCAATGATCGAGGTGTGAAGTTTTCTAGGATTGGCTGAATATTATCAGAAATTCATTTAGGGATTTTTACAAATAGCTATCCCTTTAACTCGATTAACGAGGAAAGATCAACCTTTCATTTGGGATGAAAGTTGTGAAGCTACTTTTATGAAACTTAAAGAAAAGCTAACCTTAGCACTAGTATTGATTATTCCTAATCTATGGTTGCTGTATGAGGTTTATACGGATGCTTCCCTAAAAGGCTTGGGATATGTGTTAATGCAAAGGACTGGGTAATGGCATATGCATTTAGACAGTTGCGACCTCACAAGGAGAATTGTCCAACAAATGACTTAGAGTTAGCAGCTATAGTTTTTGCTCTTAAAATTTGGCAATATTATCTCTATTGTGTAAAGTTTAATATGTGCAGTGATCATAAGTGTTTGAAATATCTTGTGGCTCAGAAAGAGCACAATATGAGATAGAGGTGATAGATGAAATTCTTGAAATATTATAACTTTGAGTTTAAGTACCATCTAGGAAAAGCTAATATAGTAGCAGATGCACTGAGTCAAAAATCACTACATACAGCTAGGTTGATGGTTCAAGAGCATTGATCTATCTCATATTTTATATATTTGACACTAGGTTTTTGACATCAAATTATGCATATTAAGGTTTATTTTTTGATTTTTAGTTGTCCTTTACATATAAACTCTATGAACCCTAATAATGCTATTTGATAATTGTTTTAACACTTTCATACCCTAATTTGAGATCTTGGGCATCAATTCTCTTCTTTTCATTTTTATTGCTTTCTTTTAGAATTTATTTAGTCTTATGTTTTTATTTTCAGATTTTTGTGAGGGTAATTTTGGAATCAAGGATCAAAGGCTAGTCAACATGCTTGGAGAAATTTAAGAGATAGCAAATAAATAAAGATGAAGAATTTAAAGGCTATTGGGTGCAAATTTCAAAAGGTGCGTTTGGTTTTCCTCCGTTTCACGTTCAGAAAGCAAAATTTTACTCTCAGAAAGTTGAAAGTTGTTTGGGTAAAATATTTGACAGAAAAGCACATTCTGAAAGTACATTCAAACAGTAGCTGAAAGTGGATTTCTGAAACGTAACTATCTGAAGCTTTTGAAAAGTGGATTTGAAAAGTAAGATGTTATTTGACCATACTACCCTAAGTTTAATCTCTTATTTTTTTATTTAAAAAATAGTTAATTCATTAAAAATATAATTATTATTTTAATAATAATAATTAGGTATCAATTTTTTTAGTATTATAAATTGAGTAATTAATCATGTTAATTTTTAGCATTAATGTATAATAAAAATTACAAATCTTTATTACATCTTTTAAAATTACAAATTAAAAAATACAAATAATTAGAGATCAAATTTTTAGCATTATAGATCAAAATTTATGTTATTTATAATCTTTATTATATTTTTTAAATATTTTAAATATATTACATTTGTATAATAAAAATTATAAATCATTATAAATCAATGTCCTTTTTGGTAATTGTACATTCAAAAGCACATTTCACTATCAAAAACCAAACAACTTTCAATGTATCAAACTGACTTTTGAAAAAATATATCCAAACACAAATTTCGTTACAACAACTGACTTTCATTAAACTGACTTTCTCCAAATGAACTTTCACCAAATGAACTTTTGGCAAACTGAAAACCAAACGCACACAAAATTATTTGAGGGATGATGTGGCACAATTATTCAAATTTAGTTAGGAGAATTAATTGAATAAAAAAATCAAAGGAGCATGGGAAGCATTGAGGGACTCATCATCAAGTGAAGAAGAGGCATAGGAGGTATAACATGATCAAATCTAATGGGAGGACATGTGGTAGCTGATTAGGAGCTTAAGGAGGAGTCCCATTTCCCTCACATGTTCATATGTCCCTTGCCACATTTTTCACCTCATTTTTATTACCATTTTAGCTTATTTTCGTCCTTTTTCCAGTTCATTTTAGATCTAGACCTTCCTTGTTTTTATCATCATCCACTTTGGTTTTATCACCACTCAAATTTTTCACACATACTTAATCCTTCATTTTTCATTTCATCTTGATTCTTCACCTTCACTTGTCATATTTTTCAGATTTTTCTCTCTTCTTCTTCATTCATTTTTGTCCAGTATTGTTCATCCATTTTTTAGATTTCATTTCTTCATCTTCTATCATAAACACTTCATCTAGATCATCATTCCTTCTCTATTCAGATTTTTATCCACTTTCTTCTCTATTCCAGCTTGCATTTTCGTCCATCTCTTGTCCACATTTCCAGATTACAACTTCTTCATCTTCATTCATTTATAGAAGCTTCTCAAGCTCAAGAACTCAACCAAGTGATAGAGAGGAGCGTGAGTGGCTAATTCTTCATTGAGCTTCAAGGAAGATGAACTTATGATTTGAGATTTTCAGATTTGTTTTCCTCATTTGTATTTTCAATTCTCCAATTTCTTCTTCTTCTTTTAGGATTTCAAAATTATTGTTCAATTTGGATTATGATTTTAATTCCATTTACATGTTTAGATTGAAGTTGTGGATGTTGAATTGAGATTTAATAGTGTTTTAGTTTTGGAATGTATGAATACAATGGAATGTTCTTTAATATGTTCATATGTTCTTGATGTTCTTGTTTAGATTTCTTTATATTTCAAGCTAGATCCATATGTATTTATATGAATTTAGTTTAAGAGGTTTTTCTACCACTTAATTTAGTTTGAATTTAGTAGCAATGAATAAGGCTGAATCACATTATTAATTTCACTTCACTTAGCTTAAATTCTTTATTGATCATTGGATTCAATGTTTCACAACACTTTCAAAGTTTTAGAGTGTTCTTCATTAAGCTAATTATTTTTACATACGTGGCTATAAATCTGAAATTCAAGGATTATCATAAAGGATTTTAAGTTGAGCTGATCATCTCATTCATTCATCTCATCACATTTAAATTAGAAATTACAAACATCTAATTCTTTCATTTTAGATTTAGCTGAATCATATCTTCATTCCTTTAACTTGTTAGCATTTGAACAAGAAATTTATATGCATTGCTCTCTTAGGAGATGACCTAGAATTCTCCCAACGACATTCTAATTTTCATTGATGGTCTAAAGCAACTTAGGTTTTCATCAATTGGCACTATTGTCAGGGAGCAACTAGCCATACAAATTGTTATTTCAATTACTATTTTTAATTTGTGTTTCATTTCTGTGAGTTCTTGAATTAGTTCTTATAGTGGCTAACATTTCTTATTTGAGAATTTGGTCATCTTATTGGTCGAGTTGCTACTAGATTTTGGTGCTACAACATTAATTCTAGACGAGTTGATTTCAAAGCTGTCAAGGATAGCTCAAGTACTTGCAAGACAGAGAACAGGTATACTTTTGCATTAAATTTGAATAGGTATAATTTTCACTACACATATCATTTTAAGCTGATTCTTGATTCATTGTGTTCTTGTTATCTTAGAAATATTTTTTCTGTTGAACAAAATTGCTAATTCGGCCACTAAGTTGGTTGAATTTTTGCTTGACTGAAACAAGGGCCACTGGAATTTTTGTGTTCTTGGTTATCTTAGAAACATTTTTTCTATTGAACACAATTGCTAATTCGGCCACTAAGTTGGTTGAATTTTTTCTTGATTGAAATAAGGTCCACTAGAATTTCTAGTGCTACAAACCCTAATTCAAAAAATAATGGGAAGAATTGACTACGAATTTGTGCTTGAAATTTGGATTATATAACCTTTTATGTGCTAATATTTTCAGGTAATAATTTTAGCTCAATTTGATTTAGGACCAGAAGTTGTGCACTAAAAAGCCACATAAGATCCATTGCTGACTCCCATGACATTCCAAGCAGACAGGGCTAACTTTGGATGAGCATATCTCTTTTCCTACTTGGAAATTTTGTTTAAAAAAAATTCTTTTTTTAATTAATTATTTTATATTTATTTTGTTAGTTTTGAGTTTTTGCTAAGTTTGTCATTTTAGCTTCGAAAAAAAATCCACAAAAATATTGTTCAAGTGTGTTTCAATTTTGCCAATTTTTCTAGTTTTTGCTTAATTTTGTGTTTTTGAATTTTCTTTCTTCCAGTTGTTTTTCTATGGTGTTTTAAGCTTTATATGTCTTGTAGAAGCTGTAAAGAACTTTGGGAAAAATATATTTAATTTAGAAGTCGAAACCTAGAGTTCTTGGCATCTTCTTCAATTTCAAACACCATAGTTGATAATTCTCTAAATTTTGATAGCATGGTTGAGCATATTCTTGTGAAAAAGAGCATTAGAGAGATGGTTGCACCTAGAGATTCATATAGGGCTAGTGGCTTATTTTTAAGTTTACAAGAGCAATATGAAAGGTTAAACCTTCATTGATAAATGCCTTACTTAAATTTTGTGGACTTGCAGGTGAGGATCCAAGTAGGCATTTACAAATTCTTGAGAGGGTTTGCTCTACCATGAAGCTACCAATAGCAATATTAGAGAATCTTATGCTCAAGGTCTTCTATTTCAAACTTGAGGATAAAGCTATCACATGGTTCAACACTATTGCAACAAGGACTATTAATTCTTGGGCTAAAATGAGGAGTTGCTTCCTTGAAGAGTATTTTTCAGCAACTAAATATTCACAACTAAAGAAGCAAATCATAAGGATTCAACAAATGCCTCAAGAATCTCTTTATGAATATTGGATGAGATTCTTGGAGTTGCTTGCTAGGTGCCCTTATCTCAATGTGGGAAAGGAGTTCTTGGTGGATTATTTTCATGTTGGACTCCAAATTCATGATAGGGAGACCATAGATGCTACTGCCAATGGTTCTTTGTTGGATCTTCTATCGAATGAAGCTGGGGCATTGCTGGAAAAATTAGCCAACAACAACCAACAATACAACTCAAGAGAAAATGCAAGGGGAGTTCACCAAATATACTCATCTCCCATTCCTAATGCTCAACTTGAGGACATCTACTCTCAACTTAATTTTTTTAAAGATGTCTATTGCTAGTCCACCTCAAGCTCAAGTCTCCTTTTTATCTAAGGAAAATGTGGTTTCTACTTGTAGGGTGTGCAATTCTACCATACATACCACTTCTACTTGCATGCATGCTTATGGGAATCAAGATGTTGGGGTTATTTTCTAGCAACAAAGGCCTTATGGTTTTCAAAATAATCAAGGGGGGAGAAATCAATTTGAGGACAAATATGGGAGTACCTATAACCCAAGTTGGAGACAACACCCCAATTTTTGCTATAGAGGCACTCAAGAGATTACTCAAACCAAGAATACTCAATTTGTCCCTATTCAAGAGGGGGGAGTGATAAGCAAATGTACTCTTACCTTGAGAAGATAGAGAATGCTATTATAGATCTTAGTAAAAGGATTGAGTCTCGTGTCTCTAATGCTGATTATAACATTGATTTATTGCTAAAGAGGATGGGGAATCTTGAATTAAAACAACAAAGCACTAACTTGGTGGTGCAACAATTTAGGAATTTAAATAGCATTAGTCAAGCTCAAGGAAGTGGAAAGCTCCCAACTCAATCGGTTTTCAATCTAAAGAATATTTGTGCTATTGTGTTGAAGAGTGGAAGAGTTCTAAATGCTAGTCTAAGTGCTTCTAACTTCTGTAACAGCGCGTGTCTTGTTGATTCTTCAAGAAATCCTCAAGCTTATGATGAAACACACCTCTCCTTATGCCTTGTGATAGCACGCCTCTTGTCTTTAATATCCTCAAGTGATTGATGATGAGGATGATTCAATTGAAGGGATTGTGGTTGAGGATGAAAATAAAGCAAGAACAGATCTGAATGCTCAAGCAAAAGAAGAAGAATTGATCTCAAAGAAAGATCAAAACATTACTGGAACAGCCAAGTCCTTTCATCCTTCCAAGAGTAAATGATCTTGATTCAAGCAAGCCTAAGCAGAAAGAAGTGTTGGGAAGAAGAGAGCCTCTTAAAGAGTATCAACTTAGGGATCCTATCCCCAAAGACATGTCATTTCCTAAGGCATTTTCAAGATTTATCAAGAAGGGAAGCCAAGAAGATGATAGGCAAGGCATATTTAACATGTTGAAGAAAGTTGAAGTGAACATACCATTACTTGACATGATCAAAAGCATGCCCAAGTGTGCTAAATTTTTGAAGTAGTTGTACACAAATAAGAAGGGATTCAAGCCCTTAGCCACTTTACAAATGAGTCATAGTATGAGTGCTATTTTCAAGCCATAACTTCCTATCAAGTGTAGAGATCTGGGAGCTTGTACTATTCCTTATCAAATTAGGAGTGTGGTTGTGCAAGAAGCTCTCATTGATCTTAGCAACCATTGATGTCATGCCTACTCACATATACTCTTTTTTCAATATGGGAGGTCTCACAGATTGTGGAATCATACTTCAACTTGCTGATCGAAGCATAAGGAGACCTAAGGGCATTCTTGAAGACATATTAGTAAAAGTGAAAGACTTAGTATTTTCAATGGATTTCTATGTGCTAGACATGCAAGAGGGAGGGCAAGGCATAATTATTCTAGGTAGATCATTTATGATGACTTCGAGTACCATTTTGAATATGAAAGAATGTAAACTCACTAAGGAGTTTTTAGATAAGAAAATTAAATTTAACATTTTTGATAGCATGAAAAATGATGTTGTGACTTATAGCCTTCATTTCATTGATATTATTGAGGATGTACTTGTTGATGAGGTCTCTATGCTTCCTATTTATGAGATTAATGATTCCTTGCTTGATTCTACATATTCTTGCACTTACGAGTTTACTAATGTGAATTGCAATAACGTGGTTTCAGGTCCGTCTAATTTGAAAAAGCATGATAGTTTGCACTCACATGAGCATGAAAACTCAATTGATATACATGATTCATCTCATATTAATCACATTAAAGCACATAACAATTCTACATCCATTCATGATCATACTATTGCTTCTTTATGTGATTTAATTGCTTTAGATGAATTGCATGATTTGGATAACAATTCTAGAATTTCTTGTGCACTATTGATTGAGTCAAGTGATATTAGTGCTTTGGTATATTATGATGGCTCTAGTTTATCTCTTTCATGTAACATGACACCACATCACTTGTCTTGCATTAATTTGATGAATTATGGAATTTAAAATGATTATTGTTTTTATATGCCTAATCCTTCTTTGTCTTTGGAGGAGAGTTCTTTTTGTGCTATTTTAAGTTTTGAGGTGTCAAGTGATGAAGAAGGACAAGGTGTTATAGTCATTTCAACACCTTTAGGCGCCATATGTGAAGATTCTATAAACTTGTCTACTTTTACATTCTCCTTAGATGAGTCTATTTCTTTGTTTGATTATAATTCTCCTTCCATTTATGGCTTAGAGAGTGCGCCTCATTCTATTGGATCTAGTTCATTAGATTTGGTGATACTCTATGCTCTTACATTGATGATAATGTTGATTATACCATATTCTCTTTTGACGTTTCACTTGATCTTAACCATTATGTAAAGAAGAGCTACTATTTTGAGGTTGTAGGTGAAGTATTGGAGAAGGGGATCAAGATTCATGATGACCACCAAAGTGCAATAGGAACTGAGTTTCATATTGATGCTTCACATCTTGAGAGTTTCTCTTTTCATATTGATGATTACTTTCACTCTCATGATATGATTTGCACTTTGGATAATATTGAGCACGAATCCTTTTTATTTAATTTTAAGGATTCAATTAATGCTGTCATGTATTCTATATTACCTTTAGCTCCTAGTTCTTTTAAGTCTTATGTACTTATTGATATGATTTTGAGAGCTAAAGATGGTTTTGGCATCTATTTGCATGATTATACTCCTCCCCAACTTGGTGGAATTAAGTTTCATTTTGTGAGCTTACATAATTATATTCATGATGCTATAATTGAGTTCTTAGTTAGGGAGTCTGTATTTCATATACCTTTACTAAGAACTAACCACATGCTTAACCCCTAGTGTTAGGGTGTGATTTCTAAGTTTTCTAGTACATCTTACTTGTTATATGATGATTTGAGCTTGCTAGATTTTCTTGGGTGTGCTAGATACTTAGATGCTTCTATATCACATCTCTATATTTTTCTTGTGATTTCTTCTTTAGGGTGTGAGGGCACCCATCAAAGAGATCACAAGAAGTGGTTTTAACTTGAGGCCCTCCACTATAAAGATCCTCCTTGTGTTCTTCAAAGATTATATCTCTCCTTCCTATTCCCTTTTAATTGCTTTGATTGTTCACAAATCACATAAGTAGAGCACTTTATAGATTTGCTTGCTGTCACTATTGCACACATGTGGTACACCATTCTTTACTTGTGCTTGTGTTTGTGAATATCATTTTGAGTTCACATGTTAGGGGGAGATATGACCTATTCTAGTAGGTAAAAGGAAAGCAAAAACTTTGAAAAAAATTTCTTACATTTGATTAGGTTTATGTTTTAGATTTTCTCTTTGTTGTGTGTTTTATCTTTGTTTTTTAGAAAATTGGACCTCTTTTCTTGTACTTATGCATGTATTACAAATTTGAATTATTTCTTTCTATCATGTGTTTGCATCCATTGTTTAAGTGTGTGAGAAGCTGTGTCTTTTGAAAAAAAAATCCTTGTTTTGTGAGCAATCTTGAGTTTTGAAGATGATCTTAGTTTTTACATTTAAGTTTGAACTTTTGAGATGTTGCTTTCTTTATTTTAAATCTATTTTGAAGCAATAAACTATTTTGTTGAGTATAATTGATTAAGAGAGGTAAGAATTAAACCATATAGAAGGGGCCTTCAACCATTGAGAGTTCTATGTTCCTTGGTTTTGTTAATCCTCTAAAATTTATTTTCTCTCTTACTTGAGGGTACACTTGTGTGCATTGGCTGTAGGGAAAGTGATTATGGCCATCATTAAAGTGCCTAAGGCCTTTTAGCTAACCCTTGATTACTTTATTATCCCTTGCTTAGCCAAAGAGGGCCTTTCTTTGTTTTGTCATTTTTTAAACACTTGACCCTATTTTGGATAGATTGCAAGTATTTTCTTGGGGTTTATTTTAATGTGCATTGATAACTTTTTATTAAACTTAGTAGATAACACCTATTAAGATCCATTCCATTTATTCACATTGGCCATACCATTCTTTTTTTTTTATGATTTGGAATATTTCTTGAGTTGTACTTAAGTGTTAGAAGCAATGCCTTGAAAAAAATAGAGAGGAAGAAAATTAGCATGAGAAAAAAAAAGAAGTGAAAGAAAAAAATAATATAGAAAGAAAAAATATATGGATAAAAAGAAAAGAGATCCAAAGTAGATTAAAGAAAAGCGAAAGAAAGAGTTTGAATAAGCAAACTTCCTTGTGTTTTGTTATGTGATTTACTTGTTCCTATTTGTAGATTCTCACTTCATCTCTTTTCATCTCACTGTTGGCCATTTATTCATTCCATCTATGATCCCTATTATCTTATCTATTTAGTTTACTCTTTAGTAGTCTTGTATATTATGCATATTTACATTGTGGCCAAGACAAGTTCCTGAGCCAAACCCTACCCCTTTCATATGCAAATCTAAGTTTACCCTTTATTGAGTACATTACGTCCTTGAGAAAGTCCATATGATTCTTGAGAACCTTTGCATCTTAGTAGTAGAGAAATAGAGGGATCGAAAGCCTATAGTAGGATAACTTGCCAAGGAATTTGAGTGATATTTGTACCTTTATACATCAAGTGCTAAAGTAAAATACTAATCTGGTAAGGTTTCTCTTTGAGATTACATTCTTATAAATGGTTGACTTGTGATGTATTAAGGTTTTCTCTAAAGACTGCAACATTAATCTAGTTCTTATTTGATTGCACTTACTTTGAGATTTGGATTTACTCTTAGGAGCTTGCATCATTATGTTTTCCTTTCTAGGTTTTTAGAGAGTTTTGCCCAGAGAGCAAAATCCAAGTATGGGAGAATTGATCTATCTCATATTTTACATATTTAACACTTGGTTTTGGGCACCAAATTGTGCATATTAGAGTTTATTTTATGGTTTTTAGTTGTCTTTTACATATAGACACTATAAAGCCTAATAATGCTATTTGATGATTGTTTTGACACTTTCATACCCTAATTTGAGATCTTGGGCATCAATTCTCTTCTCTTCCCTTTTATTACTTCCTTTTAGAATTTATTTAGTCTTATATTTTCATTTTCAAATTTTTATGAGGGCAATTTTGGAATCAAGGATCAAAGGCTAGTCAACATGCTTGGAGAAATTCAAGAGATAGAAAATAAATAATGATGAATAATTTAAGGATTGCTGGGCGCAAATTTTATAATTATTTGAGGGATGATTTGGCACCATTATTTAGATTTAATTGGGGAGAATTAATTAAATAAAAAAATTAAAGGAGTATGGGAAGCATTGAGGGACACATCATCAAGTAAAGAAGAGGCATAGGAGGTGTGACATGATCAAATCTAATGAGAGGACATGTGGTAGTTGATTGGGAGCTTAAGGAAGACTCACATTTCGCTTATATGTTGACATGTCCCTTGCCACATTTTCCACCTCATTTTTATTCCCATTTTAGCTTATTTTCGTCTATTTTTTCAGCTCATTTTAGATTTGGACCTTTCTTGTTTTTATCATCGTCCACTTTGGTTTTATCACCACTCAAATTTTCTGCAAACACTTAATCCTTCATTTTTCATTTCATCTTGATTCTTCACCTTCACTTGTTAGATTTTTCTAAATTTTCTTTCTTCTTCTTCATTCGTTTTTGTCCAGTACTATTCATTCATTTTTTATATTTCACTTCTTCATCTTCCATTATAAACACTTTATCCAAATCATCATTCCTTCTCTATTCATATTTTTGTCTACTTTCTTCTCCATTCCATCTTGCATTTTTGTCCATCTCTTGTCTAGATTTTCATATTGCAACTTCATCTCCATTCATCCATGGAAGCTTCTCAAGCTCAAGAACTCAACCAAGTGATGGAGAGGAGCATGAGTGGCAGATTCTTCATTAAGCTTCAAGGAAGATAAACTGATGATTTGAGATTTCTAGATTTGTTTTCCTTATTTGTATTTTTAATTCCATAATTTCTTCTTCTGCTTTTAGGATTTTGGAATTATTGTTCAGTTTGGATTATGATTTTTATTCCATTTACATGTTTAGATTGAAGTTGTGGATGTTGAATTGAGATTTAATATGACATTTTAGTTCTAAAATTTATGAAATCAATTGAATGTTTTGGAATGTGTTCATATGCTCTTGATGTTCTTGTTTAGATTTATTTATATTTCAAGCTACATCCATATGTGTTTATATGAATTTGGTTTGAGATGTTTTTCTACCACTTAATTTGATTTGAATTTAGTGGTTATGAACAAGGCTGAATCACATTATTAATATCACTTCACTGGGCTTAAATTCTTTAGTTCTCATTGGATTCAATGATTCACAATACTTTGAAAGTTTTAGAGTGTTCTTCATTAAACTAATTATTTTTACATGTGTGGTTGCAAATCTAGAATTCAAGGGTTATCATAAGGGAATCTAACTTGAGCTCGTCTCTCATTCATTCATCTCATCACATTAGAATTATAAATTACAAACACCTAATTCTTGCATTTTAGACTTAGCTGAATCATATCTTCATTCCTTTAACTTGTTGGTATTTGAACAATAAATTTGTATGCATTGCTTTCTTGGTAAATGACCTAAAATGCTCCCAATTACATTCTAATTTTCATTGATGGTCTAAAGCGACTTAGGGTTTCATCAAGCATCAGTTATTGTTGTCTTTATTGGAGGTATAGCTTGAGGTATCAAATTATTCATTGAATGCAATTTACTCAATAGCCATTTCCAATGAATTTTGGAAAGAGATATGGGAAGCTTGGCTGAAAGAGAAATTCTTGTCAAGTATAAGAGAGGATATAGAAGAGGGTAGTAGTACTCTTTTTTGGTTTAGTGATGACAAATTCATTTTATGCAAAGATTGAATTTGTATATCGTGTATGAGGAGATAAGGAGGAGATTATAGGAAAAAGCTCACCAGAGTAGATATACGATGCATCTTGGTGTGACCAAGATGTATCATGACATGAAGAAGCATTGGTGTTGGCAAGGTATGAAGAGGGATGTTATAGAGTTCGTGAGTCATTGTCTCATGTTAGAAGGTGAAAATTGAGTATCAGAGACCGGCTGGGACACTTCAACATCTAGATATTTCTTAATGGAAGTGGAACAGTGTGTCGATGGGCTTCGTGTCTAGCTTACCAAGGACTCAGTTAAGGTATGACTCTGTGTGGGTTATTGTGGATTGGTTGATAAAGTTAGCACACTTCTTGGTAGTAAGAGGTGGTAAGTACACAAAAATATCTATGAAAGAGGTGGTAAGATTTCATGGTGTACCTAAGGATATAATATCAGATTGAAATCCCTAGTTTACTTCAAGGTTTTGGGGAGCACTGTAGAGGGCTATAGGTACTGAATTGAGGTTCATATCTCTCATCACCCATAAACTGATAGGCAGATTGAGTGCACGATATAGACTTTGGATAACATGCTTTGATCATGTACCCTTGAATGGAAAGGTAGCTAGGACAACCATTTGCCTTTGGTTGAATTTACCTACAATAATAGCTTTTCATATGAATATTCATATGGCATCGTACGAGGCATTGTACAGGAGGAAGTACAGATCGCCCTTGTATTAGGTTGAATTGAGTAAAAGAATTGTGATTAGTCCAAATATTGTGGATCATACAATAAAGAAGATTAGTGTTATTAGGCAAAAGTTTCTTACTACCTAGAACCATAAGAAGAGTTATGCTGATAAGTAGCATCAACCATTAGAGTTTGAAGTAGGAGATCATGTGTTTCTTCATTGACTGGAATTGCGACATCCATACAAGCTAAGAAGTTGTCACCTAAGTATATGGGACCATACTAAATTCTAAGTAAAGTGGGTCTTTTAGTGTATAGGATTACTTTACCTCTGCCTTTATCTGGGATACATGACGTACTTCATGTGTCTCAATTGAAAAAGAATTAACTAGATCCATCACATTTGATTGATTTTGAAAAGCAGAACTATAAGAGAATCTCACTTATCAGACAGAGCCGAATCAGATAGTGGATGTTAAAGAGAAACAATTATGTAACAAGACTATCCAATTCATTATGGTATTTTAGCGAGGAATGGCTCATGAAGACGTGACATGGGAGAGAGAGGAGAGTATGGGGAAGTAGTACCCTCATTTGTTTCATGAGGTCAGTTTATAGTTGTGTTTGAATTTTAGGGATAAAATTCCTTTAAAGGAGAGAAGAATTTTAAATCCTAAATTTCAATCCAGGAAAACTAGTTGCTAATTAGGGGTAAATTAGTAATTAATGTGTTGATTATGGTTATGATATTGAGTTGATATTTTGTATTGGTTAGTTGTTGTACTGATAGGATTGAGGTAGAATGGCAATCTAGGGCATAACACACGAGCATGAGTGAGATTGACCTTACTATCACACAAGCCGTAGTGGAATCTATATGTGCCGCAACGCATTGTGCAGAAATCACTTAAAGTTGACATGATTAGCTCATGAAATCAAAAGGGAGAAGTGTAAAAACGTATCTAAGGAGGTAAAAAAGCTTGGCTCTGCTAGGGCTTATGTTATCTAGTATATGGGAGTCTGCTTCAGTTAGTGACTTGTCGAGTAAGTATCGTATAGTCTTGATCTTCATTTCTACCCTATTTGAATTTCATTAGTTGAGAAATAAAATCATAAAATTATAAGGTGTTAGAATTTAAAATAAAGGTTTAAAATTGGCTATCGAATATGAAACTAAGGTTTTGTGACTAATCTAGAGTAAAATTGTTAAAACTTTAAGAGTTTAGGCTCAAATAGCCTAAAAATTTAGGTTAAAATGGAAAAATTAGAAGGATAAATGTGTTAAGAGGTTGTTCTGGTGATTTGAATAGCTTATAAGGCCAATGATTGTAGATAATGGACTTAAGGATTCAAAAGACATTAATTGAACCATTTTGTGTGCTAAGGGATTCGGTTTAGCCGAATCAGTGCCTATGCTAAGTGTTGAGAATTGACCAAAGGATGTTATATTGTGTAGATTGAGCATTTGTGGAGTTGCTCATGAGAATCGACACCTTTGAGAGCTTAGTATAATTGGTAACCTTTGATAATAAGGTTAAAAGATAACTAGAGTAACCCTTCTATTTGTTCATTTGTGAAATTATCTACAAGTATGTTATATAACTATGTGCATTATAATTTATGAACTGATAGAGTAGTAAAATTGCAAATGTATATGTTAGCAGGTGTATGAGTAATGTATGAGATGAATGTGAAGGGACCTATGAAAACATGTGCATTGCATTAACGAGTATACCTATACTAGGATAAGGGGTCACGGCCTTATTTTATGTAAGTATAGGAAGTCCTGATGATCTAGAACATAGAGCTTGACTTCGCCATGACAGACCTAGGATAATGAATGATCTAGGAGTATACCCTAAACTAGGGTAGGGGATTATGGTCCTACTTTGTGTAAGGCTAGGAAGTCTTGATGATCTCGAGCGTAGAGCTTGACTTCACTATGACGTACCTAAGAGACCAACCATATGTGAAGAGGATTACTTGGTCTAAACAGAGGTATGATAGGCCCTATTCTATTTGACTAGTAGTCTTAGTCTGAGTGTAAAGATTGCTCTATTAGGTTGAACCAGGAATGCATTAACATAAGTATGATGAGATTCATGAGAATGAATTCTTGTACATGCATATCATAATGTTTTTATTGAAATACATGCTGCTGCTTTATCTCTTGTTTAGGATTTTGCTTACTAACTGATAATTGGGATTACCTTTGAGTTATTAGGATATATGTCTCACTCTGTTACTTTTGTATACAGGTGAAGAGAGCACGAGAAGGCTAGGAAAGGTTGCAAGGAAAGAATAGCTTGGATTGGTAGTGGTATGACTGTCATTAGTATCAATAAATGTATAAAATTATAAGTAGAATTTGAGTTTCCAACTAGGATGCGTAAATGTGTGAAATGAATATGTGAAAGTGAATATGAATAAAAAATTGCATGTACATATATATGATGTTACATCTCATTGAGGGTGCCTTAGTGATAGGTACGTGAATAAGCCTAAATGCTAACCAAGCAAGTGTATAATGTTTTGTAACTTGTTCTACTTGTGTATATGTGAATTAATATGATGATTATATGTGTATGTGAGAACTAGACATAAATGTTAAGGTTGAGCCCAATTTGAAAGAGTCAAGTATATTTGTGATTTCTAACTATATGGTGAGGTGGAGCCCCATATATAAGAGTTAAATGATTGAAAGTAGAACAAGTCTATGTGAATATGTGTTGTATGTATTATGCCTTATATAAGTCCATAAGTGTTTAATGTGTCATTAAGAGGGCAAATTGAGTAGTTGATGTGATATATGTGATTAGAAAGGTCCATCAAGTGTATGTGATCCTTTTGGACTTAGTTCAAGGCCAAGTGTGGTCTAATGGGACAAGGAATAAGAATTGAGCACTTAAGGTGTAGGTTTTTGAATGAAAAGCAACCTTTTACAACTCGTGTGTCCAATTTTTAATCAGACCATCAAATCGAGTCTAAACTTGTCCTATTAGCTAGAATATGTTATAATCTTCATGTGGCGTGCGGCAAAAGTTTGCTTACTGAACTGCCATATGATAGTAGATTTTGTTATCATATACGCTACAATGCATGGTATGCCATAACATGGTGTATGGCATAGTCAGAAATAGAGCACGTTGCTCTATACTACATGCAACGGCGCATGATAGTACAAGCTATGGCAGATCGCACGTTTTATAGGACAGTAATTGTGCCTTATTATGTCTTGAATTAGGTGTTCATGCTTTTATTAACTCTCTTATTTGAAGTTATGTTCAATAATGGCAAGATCCTGCATTTTGAAAACAATTCAAGGGCTATTACTTTGATATTTTATGATTATTGTTTGATGATTATGTGATTATGAATGATAAAGTCAGGAATGAGTAGGGACTTTACAACTCATTTGCCCTAAACACATAGTTGCTACTCTCCTTCTCTTACAATCTTTGACCCCTTTTATAACTCTTTTAACTATTATTTCCTTGAAGCCAAACAACCTTCTATCCTAATCTTCCTTCTTACCTCTCCTAATTTCCTAGGATCACTCACCCTAATCCTCTATGAAGTGCGTCTAATTTCTTCAAGGCAAGAGATATTTTAGTTAAGAGATTAGGTGCAAGATGAGGAAATCCAAGCCTCAACAGCTACAGCGAGGTTATGGATAAAGCTGAATAAGTTGCGAACGTAAGGAAAAGAATGGAAAGACCAAAGAAGAAAACTCAAAAATGACAAACTTGTGGCTATGACAGTGATTGAACCTTCTCAAGCTACTCCTAAGAAGTCGAGAACAATTAGGAAACTATAAAGAATGAAAAAGGATGCTAAAGCTTCTTTACCCATTAAGCTAAACCCGAGTTCATATGAAAGAACACTAGAAGGTGTACTTCCTAGTCAACCTATTTCTAGAAATGTTAAAGAACATAATAAGAAGAAGAGGAAGGGAAAGGAACCCATAATTAAAGCTTATGACAAAAGTGATGATTTTGCTGGGTTCTATTATGATTCTCTATACATAGGACAGATCTTGAGTCAGGCTTTAAAAATGGCCATAAAAGAAGTAAGCAAGTCTTAGATTGTTAATATGATTGAGCTCAAGGAAAAGGGCTATGATGTAATTGAAATGATGAAGACCTATAAGACTTTACTGGAGCTAAATATGGTTGTATGTCTAGAAGTGATAAGAGCATTCCACAGCACTCTTCAAGTTTTACATGATGGTAAAGTGCTCAGAGCAACAATTAGAGGGAAAACCTTTGACATCACTAAAGATTGTCTGAGCACTCTTTTAAATTTTCCAACAAATGAAAGACTAATGACGTTATCAGATTTGTCCTATGACAAACTGATTATACTCAAGACACTTGTAAGAAGAAAGTTTTGGGATAGTGGAGAAACCAAAATTGATGCCAATATAAAGTAATCTATAACATTTTATTAAGATCAATAACCTACAAAAGATGTGGAGTCAATGAGTTCATTTATGAAGATTTAAAGTTATTAATTGCCTTGATCAAAAGGTTCAAGCTAGATGTTGCCTCTATTATCTTTGAGAAAATCAAACAACTAGTCCAGCTAAGTAGAAAGAGAGATGGAAAGTCTCTCATTTATAGGAATTTCTAAAATTTACGAAGATCAGAAGATCATGTACCTAGAATGAAATGAAGTTTTGGGATATGAAGAGATTAATTTTATCACCTTGAAAAAGATGGAGATCATAAAGGATAAAGAAGGAAGAGTTAGAGTTCAAATAAAAGCTCAATCAGTTATAGTTCCCAATGCTCAAGTAAGTCCAAACTCATAGACTGCTCAACATGATTCATCTGTTCCACTACCATTAGGAGGTGTTTACTTAGATGAAAATGTAGTAAAATGGTTGGATAGAAGATTTAAGATACAAGCTGAGCTCTTTACTCAAGCAGAATGTTTTGATCTAAAATTAAAGAAAGCACTTAAAGAGATCACGAAAGAGTTCAGGGAAGAACTTGGATTACTCAGAGCTCAAGTTATGAGTTTAGAAGGAAGAACAATAGAACCAAGGGTCCCATTCAAGCATTACTCTGCATTTATAATGGGAACTCTTCCTAATGTCTTAATACATGAGAGTGCCAAAAAAGAATATTTTCAAGATCTTATCTTAGTGCACACATCCAACACCTCTACTTCCATTCAGAGGAAAAGAAAAGGTGAATTAAAAGAGGTAGACAGTGTTCTACAGATGCCCTTAAAGATTGGTAATCTCAAGGTTAGGCCAATTTCTTCTACTGATTCTAAAATGAAAGCAATGTTTGAAGAAACTTCAAAAGACGCTAAGTCTCATATATAGGAAAACAATCAGCTTGCACTGTTTGTGGCAAAGATTCTAAGAGAATATATTGAAATATCTGATGGTGAACAAGAATTGGAGTTTACAAAGTTATCCTCACCTTTTACTCCCTTCTTCTTAGGCATCAACTACATAGAGGCATTCCAGGACTTAGTAAGGAGAAATCCTAACCTTGTGTTGTCTCTTATACCTCTTACTGCAATATCAGAATCTGGTGCAGTTTTCATGTAACATTCTGAATTTCAATTCCAAGAACTAGTTACTAATTAGGGATAAATTAGTAGTTAGTGGATTGATTGTAGTTTGGGTGTTGAGTTGATGTTTTGTATGGTTTGGATGTTATATTGATAAGATTGAAGTATAGAAAGATAATCCAAGGCATAATGTGCAAGCACAAGTGAGATTGAACTCACTGTACCACACGTCGTAATGGAAGCTACATGCATCGTAGCACATCATCCAAGAATCACTTATAACTGGTGTGATTAACTTATGAAATCAAAAGAGAAAATGCTAGAAATGCATTTGGAGTGGAAAGGGAGTTCATCTTTGCTAATGCTCACAATGATTGGAGCTCAAGAGTCTGCTTCGATTAGTAACTTGCTAAGTAAGTATTGTGCAACCCTAAGCTTTGATTCTACCTAATTCTTTTTGAATTTCATCAGTTGAGAAATCAAATCATAAGGTTTTAAGGTGTTACAGTTTAAAAGAAATGATTAAAATGAACTATTGAATATAGAACTAAGGTTTTATGACTAGTATGAGTTGAATAGTTGAGCTTTGAGAATTTAGGCTCAAAATAGCCTAAATGTTAGATTGAAATTGGGAAATTAGTTGAACAAGTAAGTTGGGAGATTGTTATGGTTCTTTGAGTAGCCTATAGGGTTAATGGCTATAAATGATGGATAAGTGAATTCAGAAGGGTTCAATTTCACTATTTTATATGTTAAAAGATTTGGTTGAGCCAAATTAATGCTTGTGTTAAGTGATGAGAATTGACTAAGGGGTATTATGTTATGTAAATTGAGTACCTATAAAGTTGCTTGTGAGAATCTGTGCCCTTAGAAGCTTAGTTTACTTAGTAACCCTTAATAATAAGTGTTAAAGATAACTAGAGTTACCCTTTTAATTGTTTGTTTCTAAAATTATTTACAAGTATTTTGATATAACCATGTGCATTGTATAATGAACTGATGAAGTAGCAGCATTGTGAAAGTATATACATATGGGTGTATGGGTATTAATTGAAATGAATTTAAAGTAGTATGTGCATTGACATGCATTATGTCTATGAGATATACCTTGGATTATAGTGGGGGGATGAAGCCTTACCATGAAGATGTCTAGGAAGTCCTGGTGAACCAAAGCATAGAGCTTGACTCTACTAGGATGGACTTAGGAGAAGAATCCTGATAATCCAGAGTGTAGAGCTTAAATCTGCCACAACGAATTTAGGATATGGAATGATCCATAAGGTTATCCTAGACTAGGGTACAGAGTCGTGGTCCTACTCTTTACAAGGCTAGGAAGTCTTGATAATCTAAAGCATAGAGTTTAACTGTACCATGACAGACCTAGGAGACCACCCATATGCAAAGATGATTACTTGGTCTAAGCAGTGGTATAGTGGGCCTTGTTCTTTGTGACTAGAAGCCCTGGTCTAAACATAAAGATTACTTTGCTAGGTGGAACTAGGAATGCATTGCATGAGCATAACAAGATTGATGAGAATGATTTCCTATATATGCATATAATAAAGCTTTTGTTGATACACATGCTACTTTATCTCTTGTTTATAATTTTACTTACTAACTGATAATTGGGGTTACCTTCGAGTTACTGGGACATATGTTTCACTCTATTACTTTTCAACATAGGTAAAGAGAGAAAAGAGTAGTTTCATTTGGTAGTGGCATGACTACCTTTGAGTAAAAATGAATGTATAATGTGTTTGATAGAGTTAAATTGCAAACTAAGATACATAAGTGTATGTGAATATGAGAAAGTGAATTGTGTTGTGAAAAGTTGCTTGTATATATATATGGTGTTGCATTATGCTGAGAATGCCTTAGTGGAAGGTATGTGGGTAGGCCTAAATTCTAAACAAGCAAGTATAGGTTATTTTGTAACTTGTTCCACTTGTTTATATGTGAATTGATGTGAAGATTATGTGTTGATAGCGAATTGCGTTATTATGTGAGAACTTGACACAAATGGTGAGGTAGAGCCCTATTTGAAAGAGTTAATACAATTGTGATTCTAAACTATATGGTGAGACAAAGTGCCATATGTAAGAGTCAGAGGGTTAAATATGGAATAAGTATAATTGTATATTTGTGACTATATGTTGTATGTGTATTCCTTATATAGAACCACAATTGTGTAATATGGTATTGAGAGATCAAAATGAGCAATTGATGTGATATTTATGGTATGAGGTGTCAATCAGGTGTATGTGGTCCTTTTGGAGTTAGTTCAAGGCTCGAAGTGGTCTAATGGGAGAAAGAATGAGAATTGAGCACTTAGGGTGTAAGTTTTTAAAAGAAAAAATGCCTTTTTGCACCCATGTGTCCAAATTTAGATTGTACAGTCAGATTGAGTCTAAACTTATTTCATTAGTTAGTATATGTTGTAAGCTTCATGTGGGCACTTGAATACTCCACTTAGATGTCGAATGTGAAAGCAATGTATGCTGGATGTTTGTCATTTTTGGTGATAAATGATAGCAAAAAATTCAGACTAGCACATCACTATACATGGCGTCTCATGCCACAGTGCATGACACAAAAAGTGAAGTGTATGGCTCTATGCTACATGCCGTGATGCATGTATTGCATGTTGTAACACTTGCCCCGAGTGTTATCTAAAAATCACACAATTCAAATAAACTAAGTGTGGTTAAGGAATTAATCCTAAAACCAACTTAGGAAACAAACCATTTAAATTACTAAACAAATACACAATTGAAAAGTAAACATTTAAAGCCTTTAAAAAAAATTTATAGGTTCTACCCATAGCACGCGGAAGCAAGCTAGACGAAAGTGAAATAAAAAGATGCTGTCATGACAGCATTAAATTGCTGTTATGATAGCCCTCCTGAGTCAACTTCAGGGCGGCACCGTTCTATCTTTCGACCTCCGATCGAAAAAATTTTAAAGCTCACATGTCACATTCAAAGGGTACTATAAGTGTACCAAATTTCAAAAAGATCCAACGGTCGGATTAAAAATTGAACATGTTATAAATTTGGTCAATTTTGCTGTCATGACAGCACTTCCGGACCAACTTCCGGAGTGCACCATTTCATCATCCGACCTCCGATCGGAGTGATTCTAAAGCCCACATGTTACGTTTTAAGAATACTATTAGCATACCAAATTTTGAAAAGATCCAATGGTCGGATTGAATTTTGTACAGGTTACAATATAACTACTGTAGCTATCATGACAGCAATAAAATGCTGTCATGACAGCACCTCCAGACCAAATTTTAGAGTGCGCCGTTTCTCCATCCGATATCCGATCGACATAATTTCAAATCCCACACGAAGCTTATAAAAGGTTTTACTTGTGACCCAAATTTAGAGAAATTCAACGGTCGGATTAAGATTTGGACACCCGGATACAAAAGTGCAGCTTTTTGGTAAAAACCATTTTCAAAATTGTCCAAATCTCATCCTAATGGTCACAAACCTGTGGGAACACTTTGGACACATCAAATAAGACTAAAAACACCTGATAGAACATTCAAATGATGGAAAACCCCCATACATCAAAATTTGACCACCCGGGTGCCATTTTCTAAAATGGACCATAAACCCCCAAAATGCACAAATCATACAAGAGTGGTCACAAATCAATCTAAATACCATGTATTTATATAAATACATATGCTAAATATTTTCACTTGGCTCAGAGCTCCTTGTGGGGCCCACGCACCCACTCTCTCTATCCAAGGTGTATGTTTGCCCATAGCACATCATTTGCAATGCAACCACTTTCATTTGCTTATAAAATCACATATATATCAAAATAAATATCTACTTGTAATAGAAACTTGGTCTACTAAGTAAATCCATCAAAACCACACATCATAACCAAGTTTCCTAGCCACAAGTCTGCAAACAGACAAAAATTCATACACAAGCACACAATCCACACATATTCACACACACACACACACATAATCATATCCTACTGGCACCCTAATCTTAAATACATTACAATATATTTGCTCAAAAGAAAGGGGTTGCAGTTCTTTACAAATCACAAGCAAACCCCTAGCTTTACTCCTTTCCCCGTCCACCACTGGATCCTTCGCCTGGACCTAGAATATTGAATAGAAAGGGGTGAGACAACCACAGTCTCAGTAACAGTGAAATTTTCATTGATTATTACAAAGTAAGCCATAATCAAATAAACGAATAATAAATTCAACATAGTATATAATTTAGCCATTTAAAATGCATGAACGCATGACCTAGGCCGGTATGGCCTTTCATGACCAACAGAATGCCCCCTAGCACTCTTTAACTCGCAGGTAAACCTTATACCTACTTGTACCTCTACAGGCACAAAACATAATCTAAGGTATGATCTAATCCACCGAACCACCTATGCCCTTCAACGTGAATCCTGAGCAGTCAAAGCTAACTCTCTCTCAGAGCCAGCCCGACTTACTCTCCATGTGAGGGCTACCTTGGCCTAGGCACTCAATCTCACACTTCATATGTCGGATTCCCTCCCCCGCTGAGAGGTGTCGAACACTCAATACACTAACCACTTTAGTACACTGAGCCCACAATACGTAAGACAATACTGAGTACTGACAGTGTGCCATAGAATATCAAAAATCCACACCTTCTCATTGGTGAACTCCCACCGAGATCATGCCTTTTACTCTTATCTACCTTTCCTGAGTATTGACCATTCAACACTCTAAAGTAGTATAATATTTATAAATCTCATTTCCATAAAAACATTGTTATTAAACAATTAGAAAACATATTTGCACTATAATCAAAGTAGTACCCCATAACCCCTTATAAAGCACATTTAATCTTTTAAAACATGTAATGCATGATAACTAGTAATATTTATTCAAAAATAGCTAAAACAAAGTAATAAGAAATATAAATTCCCCTGTTACCTCAACCCTTTGGTACCAAAAGGGTTCCCCTTGTACAAAATAGGGCTCAGCTTGTTCCTTACTTCTCAATAAGTTCCACCAACAATTTTCTACAACATATAAGTGATCCACATCACTTATCATGACTAATAGCATTAATGAAGACTATAACTCATACCACACAACTTGGGTCTATGAGCCATAATCCATCCCAATGGTCCATATATTAAACCAACCATTCACATAATATCACTTAACCACTAAAACCATTTATTAGCCATCATTAGGCTAATTTTCAATTTATATAATTTTTTAATCAATTAAAAACCTTTACTTAGTGCCACCAACTTTCACCATTAGCCCTTATAATGAAAACCAAACCTTAATTTAAATCTTATTGGGCTTAAATAGCAAAATTATAACTAAATCAATAGGCTTAAACGATTGAGGAGCAAAAACCCAATTTCTCAAGGTTTATTTTGTGCCCAAAACACCTCTTTTCATCCAATTATTCACTCAAAACATTAGATCACTATATAGAAACTCAAAACATGCTCCCTGGGATCGAAAGAAACAAAAACTTACAAGAATAAAGCCTTTGGGATCAAAATCTAAAAATCTCCTCTTCCAAAAATTGAAGAAAATCAAAAGAAAGGGAAGAGGATTGAAGTAGGGAGTTTACCTATCGTGTAGCCGAGCTCGCAACGGTCGCAAAGACTCCTAGATCCAAGCCTAACTCCCTCCCTTTCTCTTCTCTTCTTCCTCTCTCTCTCTCTCCCGTTTGTGCGTTTCTTTCCTTGCTCATTTTCTCTGCGTTTCTGGTCTGTTTTGCTCTTTAAAACTGATGCTAAAAAATTTTAGGGTAAATTACAAGAAAGGACCCAACATTTTTTATTATTGCACAAAAGTCCGGGTCAACTTTGGTAATTTTTTCCATAGTTAAAAATAAAAAAAAACTAAACTTTTGCTTAGTAAAATTCAAAATTTGGACCTCTATCAAATTATTCTAAATTTTAATTTAATTATAGATATTTTATTTTATTTTATTTTTATAAATCTGACTCTTAAAATTTCGGGATGTTACATTCTCCCCTCCTTTAAAAAGGATTTTGTCCCCAAAATCCAAGCTAATACATGAACCAAAGAGATAAACATACCTAGGGAAACAATAGTGGATATTCCTTCCTCATTTGATCCTCAGTCTCCCAGGTTGCATCTCCCGGAGCTGTCCCTTTCCAAATTACTTTTACCAACCAGATTGTCTTATTTCTGAGCTGCTTATCCTTAGCATTCACAATACAATTTGGTTCAGTTCGGTAGGTTAAATTCTCTTGAATTTCAACCTCCTCAGGTTTTATCACATGCGACAGGTCTGGCTGGTACTTCTTCAGCTGTGACACATGAAACACGTTGTGTAGACCCGCTAACGAGGCAGCAATGCCAACTGATAAGCCACCGGCCCAACTTTCTTCAAAACCTCAAAAGGACCCATATATCGAGGAGACAACTTTTTAGCCCGAATTGAGCATCCAACGCCCGTCAATGGGGAAACTTTGAGAAAGACATGATCCCCAACCTCAAAAGACAAGTCTTTACGACGATTATCTGCATAACTTTTTTGTCTACTCTGTGCTGTAAGAAGCTTTTGTTGGATCAATTTGATTTTCTCTGTAGTCTCATCTACCACATCCGGTCCCATCATTATCCTCTCACTCAACTCATACCAACAAAGAGGCGATCTGCATCGTCTTCCATACAATGCTTCATAAGGAGCCATTTGAATACTGGCATGATAACTGTTATTATAAGCAAACTCTGCTAGAGATAAATGCTTATCCCAGCTTCCCTGAAGCTCTAGGGCACACGACCTCAACATATCCTCTAATGTCTGGATCGTCCGGTCAGTTTGTCCATTCGTTTGTGGATGATAGGACGTACTAAACTTCAGATCCGTGCCCATAGCCTTTTGCATAGCTTGCTATAAATTCGATGTAAATCGAGGATCACGGTCTGAAACAATATCCCTCAATACCCCATGTAGTCACACAATCTCCTTAATATAGATCTCAGCATACCTAACAACCGTATAGGTGGTCTTAACCGGTAAGAAATGTGCCGACTTAGTCAAACGATCTACAATTACCCAGATAGAGTCAAAACTAGCCTGGGTCCTCGGCAAACTAGATACAAAATCCATTGAAATACTCTCCCATTTCCATTTAGGAATCTCCAAAGGCTGTAATAACCCCGATGGCTTTTGGTGCTCTATCTTGACCTTCTAACAGGTCAAACACTTACTAACATACTCTGTGACATCCTTTTTCATGCCTGGCCACCACCAATGACGCTGTATGTCATGATACATCTTAGTAGCACCGGGATGAAGGGTGTAGCTACTTCGATGTGCCTCATCCAACAATTTCTTCTGAATAGACTCATTGTTAGGAATACACACCCTATCCTTGAAAACCACATACCCATCATCACTAAACCAATAGTCCATTATCTCACCATTCTCAATGTCTTGACTTATTTTTGACAAAATCAGATCTTGAAGCTAAGCATCTCATATCTCTTTCCAAAATTCATTAGAAATAACCATAGTATTAAGACCATTCAAAGAGAACTTAGTCATACCCAAAGAAGTTTCAACCAAAGATTCCATCAATCTATGCTCCTGAACCATTAAATAGGCTACATGTAAGGTCTTGCGACTAAGAGCATCTGCTACCACATTTGCTTTCCCCGAATGATACTTAAATTCAAAATTATAATCTTTAAGAAACTCCATCCAACTTCTCTGTCTCATTTTTAGCTCTTTTTGATCCACCAGGTACTTAAGACTTTTATGGTCGCTCATGACCTTGAACTCTGTTCCATAAAGATAATGACGCCAGATCTTTAACGCAAAGACCACCGTAGCCAACTCGAGATCATGTGTTAGATAATTCTCCTCATGCGGTCTAAGTTGTCTAGATGCATATGCCACTGCCCTCTTATCTTGCATTAGAACACAACCAAGACCCTTATGAGAGGCATCAGTATACACATCATAAGGCTTTTAAGGATCTGAAATCACCAACACTGGAGCTGTTGTTAACCTTTCTTTCAACTCAAGAAAAGCTATTTCGCACTTATCATCCCAGATAAATGGCCTATCCTTCCTTGTAAGTCTAGTCAAAGGCATAGAAATCTGAGAGAAACCTTTGATAAAACGCCGGTAGTAACCTGCTAATCCTAGAAAACTACAGATCTCAGTTATCGATTTTAGTCTCTCCCATTGCATGATTGCTTCAACCTTATATGGATCAACTGCAATACCATTTGCCGACACGATATGTCCCAAGAACCTAACCTCTCTCATCCAAAACTCGCACTTACTGAGCTTGGCATATAGCTTATGATCTCGCAGAAACCTTAGGACAGCCTCAAGTGTTTGGCATGCTGCTCCTCATCTTTAGAGTAGATCAGTATATCGTCAATAAAAACTACCACAAACTGATCCAAGAAAGGTCAAAAAATGCGGTTCATATAGTCCATGAAAACCGCAGGCACATTAGTCAGCCCGAATGGCATAACCAAAAACTCGTAATGACCATATCGAGTCCTAAAAGCAGTCTTTGCCACATCCTTCTTACTAACCCTTAGTTGATGGTACCCTGAATGTAAATCAATCTTAGAAAAAATTATGGCACCAACCAACTGATCTAAGAGATCATCGATGCGAGGCAGTGGGTACTTGTTCTTCACCGTAACCTTATTCAACTGCCTGTAATCGATACACAATCTTAAACTACCATCCTTCTTCTTCACAAATAAGACAAGAGATTCCCAAGGAGAAACACTAGGTCTAATAAATCCCTTATTTAACAGCTCCTCAAGTTACTTCTTCAACTCAGCTAACTTTGAAGGAGCCATTATATAGGGAGCCTTTGAAATTGGCTGAGTCCCTGGTACCAGGTCAATCGAGAATTCAACCTCACGTTCTGGAGGTAATCCTGATACATCCTCAGAAAACACCTCTGGGAACTCCCTAACAACCTCAATTTCATCTACTATACCTGTCTCAGACCCTTGGGTAGCGAGCACTACCACATAAGCCTCACAACCCTGCTCAATCAACCTTTCAACTTGCAAAGAAGAAAGAAAACAAGAATGACTAGGGTATTCCTTGATCACCTCCGGTACTTCTACCAAAGTCACTATCTTAGCCACACAATCTAAGACAGCACCATAAGCTGTCAACCAATCCATACCAATAATTAAATCAATCCCTTGCATAGGTAATTTGATCATATTCACCCAAGTCGATCGCCCATTAAAAGTCATCTTAGTCCTACACACCACACTGGATCGACCAACCAAACCAGAAGTAGAGGAAACTTCTATATCATGGGGCAATTGGTCAACAAGCATAGCCATTCTATCTAAGCGCTCGGCAGAAATAAAAGAATGCGTCGCACCACAATCAAACAAAGCTTCTAAATCGAGGCCACAGATAGAAACCATACCAGTGATTAGATTCGATGACTTCCTAGCCTCCTCCTGAGATACTGTATACACTCTACCAGGAATCACGTTCCTCCGGTCCGAGCTCTCATGTAAATCAGGGCAGTCACGGATCAAATGGCCTAACTTTCCACACTTGTAGCAAGCAAAGCAACGACCAAAATGAACCCTACCACATCTATTGCAAGGTGACCTCGCTGTGCTTAGAATTGGGCTTGACTGGTTTGTGAAGAACGTGCTGGAGCATTCCTAGAGAAACGAGAACCCCCAGATCTCATATTACCACCCCGATTACCTTGAAATCTTGAACCCCTATTTAAATTTCAATTACCAGAAGCAGAAGAAGACCCGGTTCTAAAGGA
The DNA here is from genome assembly GCF_029017545.1 of Prosopis cineraria. NCBI lineage: Eukaryota > Viridiplantae > Streptophyta > Magnoliopsida > Fabales > Fabaceae > Prosopis > Prosopis cineraria. Next base: position 27,363,533 of record NW_026555333.1, on the reverse strand, counting down.
GCTACTAGAAGAAGAACCAGAGCTAAAACCCATCCTCTTGGATACACTACCAGTAGGAGCCAACCCAAAAGAAAATCGACCTCATATATCCCTACTCCGGCTACTCTCTGTGTCTCGGCCTCGGCGAGCGGCAATCCTCAGACGATTGCACATCTCATCATATATCGCCTCACCTAACAAAGATAGCTGTTGGCGGTATTCTGGCCTCATCTTTTCTAATAACCTCTTTGCTTTCCACTTGCTATCATTAGAAGCCTTCAGATATGCTGAGAACTTAGACAGTTGATTGAATTTTCTCATAAAAGTCTCCTCGTCTAAGTCCCCTTACTGAAATGCATGAAACTCTGCCTCTTTCTCATCTCTGAAAGCTGGCGGAAAGTGAAAATCATAAAATCTTTCTTTAAATTCAGCCCAAGACATAGATCTTCCATTTGTGGGCTTAACAGAATCCCACCAATGCTTGGCTTCACTAACAAGCTGCATCGTAGCCAAGATAACCCTCTGCTCAGATGTACACCTCATAACAATTAATAACTGTTCCATCCGATCCAGCCACTCCTCAGCTTTCCCATCAAGCATACTACCATCATATGTGGTCGGATTAGAGCGAGAGAATTCCTTCCAAGGTTCAGATATGTCATCCTCTCGATTATTAACAACTGGTGCATAAGCTCCCATAGTACTAGAAGATCCCTGCCCTACACTTAGGTCAACATGCTGATCTGGAACAGTATGACTTCTAAGATTTTGCTGTATATCCACCATAACTTCAAGCAGCCTAGCCATGACTGCATCTGTCCCCTGTGGTGGTGGTAGAGGTGGAGGCGGAGGTGGAGGCGGAGGAGGTAGAGGTGGTGGTCGTTCCTTATTCCTCGATCTACCCCTTCCCCTTCGAGCCATATTAGAATTGAAAGGTATACGGCCACAAGCGTACGGACCTTTCTCCCCTCCTAAAGGAACAAGCCAGAGAAAGAAAAACAATATTAGTCCAGGTTAGTGGTAGAAGGGAAAGAGCATAAAAGTAATGTATTTAAGGTGGCAAGTAGGAAAAAGGAATCATAAACCTAAAACTGATACCAAATGTAATACTTTCCCCGAGTGTTATCCAAAAATCACACAATTCAAATAAACTAAGTGTGGTTAAGGAATTAATCCTAAAACCAACTTAGGAAACAAACCATTTAAATTACCAAACAAATACACAATTGCAAAGTAAACATTTAAAGCCTTTAAAAATATTTATAGGTTCTACCTATAGCACGCGGAAGCAAGCTAGACGAAAGTGAAATAAAAAGATGTTGTCATGACAGCATTAAATTGCTCTTATGATAGCCCTCCTGAGTCAACTTCAGGGCGGCACCGTTCTATCTTACGACCTCCGATCGAAGAAATTTTAAATCTCACATGTCACATTCAAAGGGTACTATAAGTGTACCAAATTTCAAAAAGACCCAACGGTCAGATTAAAAATTGAACATGTTATAAATTTGGTCAATTTTGCTGTCATGACAGCACTTTCGGACCAACTTTCGGAGTGCACCATTTCATCATCCGACCTCCGATCGGAGTAATTCTAAAGCCCACATGTTACGTTTAAGAATACTATTAGCATACTAAATTTTGAAAAGATCCAACGGTCGGATTGAATTTTGTGTAGGTTACAATATAACTACTGTAGCTGTCATGACAGCATTCACCTCCAGACCAAATTTTGGAGTACGCCGTTTCTCCATCTGATATCCGATTGACATGATTCCAAATCCCACACGAAGCTTATAAAAGGTTTTACTTGTGACCTAAATTTTAGAGAAATCCAACGGTCGGATTAAGATTTGAACACCTGGATGCAAAAGTGCAGCTTTTTGGTAAAAACCATTTTCAAAATTGTCCAAATCTCATCCTAATGGTCACAAACCTGTGGGAACATTTTGGACACGTCAAATAAGACTAAAAACACCTGATAGAACATTCAAATGATGGAAAACCCCCATACATCAAAATTTGACCACCCGGGTGCCATTTTCCAAAATGGACCATAAACCCCCAAAATACACAAATCATACAAGAGTGGTCACAAATCAATCTAAATACCATGTATTTATATAAATACATATGATAAACATTTTCACTTGGCTCAGAGCTCCTTGTGGAGCTCACGCACCCACTCTCTCTATCCAAGGTGTATGTTTGCCCATAGCACATCATTTGTAATGCAACCACTTTGCATTTGCTTATAAAATCACATATATATCAAAATAAATATCTGCTTGTAATAGAAACTTGGTCTATTAAGTAAATCTATCAAAACCACACACCATAACCAAGTTTTCTAGCCACAAGTCTGCAAACAGACAAAAATTCATACACAAGCACACAATCCACACATATTCACACACACACACACACATAATCATATCCTACTGGCACCCTAATCTTAAATACATTACAATATATTTGCTCAAAAGAAAGGGGTTGCAGTTCTTTACAAATCACAAGCAAACCCCTAGCTTTACTCCTTTCCCCATCCACCATTGGATCCTTCGCCTGGACCTAGAATATTGAATAGAAAGGGGTGAGACAACCACAGTCTCAGTAACAGTGAAATCTTCATTGATTATTACAAAGTAAGCCATAATCAAATAAACGAATAATAAATTCAACATAGTATATAATTTAGCCATTTAAAATGCATGAATGCATGACCTAGGCCGGTATGGCCTTTCATGACCAACAGAATGCCCCCTAGCACTCTTTAACTCGCAGGTAAACCTTATACCTACTTGTACCTCCACAGGCACAAAACATAATCTAAGGCATGATCTAATCCACCGAACCACCTATGCCCCTTCAACGTGAATCCTGAGCAGTCAAAGCTAACTCCCTCCCAAAGCTAGCCCGACTTACTCTCTATGTGAGGGCTACCTTGGCCTAGGCACTCAATCTCACACTTCATATGTCGGATTCCCTCCCCCGCTGAGAGGTGTCGAACACTCAATACACTAACCACTTTAGTGCACTGAGCCCACAATACGTAAGACAACACTGAGTACTGACAGTGTGCCATAGAATATCAAAAATCCACACCTTCTCATTGGTGAACTCCCACCGAGATCATGCCTTTTACTCTTATCTACCTTTCCTGAGTATTGACCATTCAACACTCTAAAGTAGTATAATATTTATAAATCTCATTTCCATAAAAACATTGTTATTAAACAATTAGAAAACATATTTGCACTATAATCAAAGTAGTACCCCATAACCCCTTATAAAGCACATTTAATCTTTTAAAACATGTAATGCATGATAACTAGTAATATTTATTCAAAAATAGCTAAAACAAAGTAATAAGAAATATAAATTCCCCTGTTACCTCAACCCTTTGGTACCAAAAGGGTTCCCCTTGTACAAAATAGGGCTCGGCTTGTTCCTTACTTCTCAATAAGTTCCACCAACAATTTTCTACAACATATAAGTGATCCACATCACTTATCATGACTAATAGCATTAATGAAGACTATAACTCATACCACACAACTTGGGTCTATGAGCCATAATCCATCCCAATGGTCCATATATTAAACCAACCATTCATATAGTATCACTTAACTACCAAAACCATTTATTAGCCATCATTAGGCTAATTTTCAATTTATATAATTTTTTAATCAATTAAAAACCTTTACTTAGTACCACTAACTTTCACCATTAGCCCTTATAATGAAAACCAAACCTTAATTTAAATCTTATTGGGCTCAAATAGCAAAATTATAACTAAATCAATAGGCTTAAACCATTGAGGAGCAAAAACCCAATTTCTCAGGGTTTATTTTGTGCCCAAAACACCTCTTTTCATCCAATTATTCACTCAAAACATTAGATCACTATATAGAAACTCAAAACATGCTCCCTGGGATCCAAAGAAACAAAAGCTTACAAGAATAAAGCCTTTGGGATCAAAATCTAAAAATCTCCTCTTCCAAAAATTGAAGAAAATCAAGAGAAAGGGAAGAGGATTGAAGTAGGGAGTTTACCTATCGTGTAGCCGAGCTCGCAACGGTCGCAAAGACTCCTAGATCCAAGCCTAACTCCCTCCCTTTCTCTTCTCTTCTTCCTCTCTCTCTCTCTCCCGTTTGTGTGTTTCTTTCCTTGCTCATTTTCTCTGTGTTTCTGGTCTGTTTTGCTCTTTAAAACTGATGCTAAAAAATTTTAGGGCAAATTACAAGAAAGGACCCAAAATTTTTTATTATTGCACAAAAGCCTGGGTCAACTTTGGTAATTTTTCCCATAGTTAAAAATAAAAAAAAACTAAACTTTTGCTTAGTAAAATTCAAACTTTGGACCTCTATCAAATTATTCTAAATTTTAATTTAATTATAGATATTTTATTTTATTTTATTTTTATAAATCCGAGTCTTAAAATTTCGAGATGTTACACACGTCGCAGCATGGCCTATTTTTAGGGTTAAAAAGTAAAGTTATGTTAAATCTTTTGAATATGTTTACGCTTCTACTAGCCCTCTTATTTAAATATATATTTTAAGAAGTCGGGATCCCATAATTTGAAAACAAATGAGGAGTTATTAATTTGATTTTGATTTATTGATTTTGTGATTGGGAATTATAAAGCTTGGATTGAATAGGCACTTTACATTTCAAACCTTCACCAAGATTTGGCAACAAGCCAATTTAAGATGAAAGTGAAACTTCTTCCTCCTATACTCCCTCTTTTAATCTTGTTGTGCTTGTAAAATTATCTAAGCCTTTTACTGATAACAAAAAAGGGGAGAAGAGTCAAGATGTAAGAACTGCGACAAGTATGGTTCAAGAGTCTATAAACAGTGGTTTAGAAAAGCAAGTGGTTGAGGATTATGAAATGGCAAGCATAAGGGTTAACCTGTTATGAAAAGACAAAGAAGAGCTTTTCCTAGACTTAGTAGATTCAAACTAAAACCTGCAAAGGACTCTGGCCTTTCTTAATCTAAAATCTCTAAGCCCTAGCCTTTATCAAAATCTTATGAGCCTTAAACCCTTGAACCACCTTCAAAAACTCCCAAATCTTCATGTCCCACTACCAATAAATTCTATGAGTTAATGGATTTCTTTAGTACTATCTTTAAAAACTAAACTGTCTGCTTGCTTCTATTTTTTATTTGATAAATAATCCTTTTATTAGTTAAACTTTTGTAAATCTCTTATTTATATATATATATATATATATATTGCAATTTTACCACTTCTCTATCTAATTTTTGATTTTCTAATATATTTTCTTCAAAAGAGAGACCAAAGTCTCTCTAAGAACTAACAAATTGCATCTTAGTTTTGTCATCATCAAAAAGGGAGAGAAATGTTGAACCCTGGTTTTGATGATTACAAAATAAAGAGAAGATTGTGATTTACAACTTATCTAATTTTAACCAAAATTAATTAGCTTAACATTGATCTAAAATTGACTAAAGTGTAAGTTTATTCGTGTGGTATCTCTTCTTTCTAAGTATTTCTATCTTAGTTAAGTATTTGACTTAACTATATTTGGTATACTGGTAAATTCCAGTTACACCCTTTGATACAAATCTTGCTCTATAACTTATCCTTACTAAGAGTCCTTTTCACTGGTAGTGGGCCTTTAGCATTGATGGTAATTATTATCTTTCTTCACTCTTTTGACTCATATTCTATCTAACACCAATCTTACTAGTTCTTCAACACTAGTATTACCCTTTGTGTTTATACCATTTGATCTTTTATTGCTTGTTTACTCTTCTTTACACCAATACTTCTCATATAACATCAATCTTGTTGCTCAACTTTGTCTTTATTAGAGTTAAGATAACACCTATGCTATTTAGTATCACCTGTACTAAATTATGAACAATATCTATAACACCTATGCTAGTAGCATAGCATCCATGCTACTTCTTCTTTTCTATCATAAGGACTTAGTATTGAACATCTAACTTCGGTGTTATTTTCTCTAATACTTGTGCTAAGTTGTCTCTTTAGTAATATTCTTTATTCTCTCAATATTGGTAAAAATCTTCATCATTTATGAAGATGAACAACATTAGTACTATCAAAACAACACACGTGCTAAGCTTCTCTAGAATAGCCTTTTCATCATTATAGCACCGATGCTATCATCATTAACACTAGTACTATGTTACTCTCACATGCTCTATTTTTTGGGATGTTTCTGAATCTCTTTGAAACTCATCCCTTAGCTTTTGTTTTCATCTATAATCAATTGTGTTCTCTCTATGTCATTATTGAATGTTATTTAAACACAATTATTTCCTTAAAGTTATTCATTTTGTCTATCTTTTCTTGGTTCATCTCTTATGACTTTTGTTACATAGGTAAATATGTTTTAGTTATTTTTGTCATAAGCATTTAATGTTTTTAGCCGTTACTTTGCATAAAGGGGAGTCTCTATCAAAAAGTATTGTTTCATTGCCTTACCTACCGGAAAAACTCAATGAAGCTCGGATATCCAAGGAAAACTCAAAGGAAAGAAAGAGACAGAACGCAAGCAATCTTCAAGAGAAAAATTTATAGTCTAAATGGTCATTTATGATTCTCAATTATAAATAGACTCATTTATAAAACTTGGAGTGGAGAATAAAAAGCAAGCCAATAAGAAAATTTATGTGATTACTTATGCATTAAACTTTTACCAACTTTCTATGAATCATTTATCAATTGAAGAGCCTTATTGTTCACATATCCACTCTTAGAGAGAGTTTATAACAGTAGTAGTTCATTCTTGAACTTATTCTATTTACCTCTATTTTTTATCTTCAAAATAGAGGAACTTAAGCTAGGAGATCATAAGGGGATTTATCATCACCTTAGTAAGGGGGAGAGATTTAGACTTATTAAGAAGTCTGTTGATGTATTGAGGCAACCAAGAGTTTAGATTAATCTTGGTAATATAGTTGAAAATTTCAAGAGGTTCCTAGGGACTAGATGTGGACTCAAGTAGTAGGAGTCAAACTAGGATAAATCATTCATGTCAAGCTCAATTTTTCTACCTTTCATGATTGGTGATTTCAGTCCTTCATTACTTTAATCATTTTTGCAAAGTTTGTATAATATTTAAATTTTTCTAATTCAATCCCCTCTTAGGTCATTTACATTTATCATCATGGACAATCCTTCTTTAAGAGTCACTATTTTTGCTAGAGTAAAGTCTATGGCTTCTTCAATTATACTCTGTCATCCTCTCCAAAAAGAATTACATTTACATAAACCTAAGTGCATTTATAGAAATACCAAAATTGTAAATGTTTATCTCCAAGGATAGTCTAATGTCACTGTGGACAGTTTGTTTAAGTCTAATTATACATTTACAACCTAATTAAAATTTTTAATAAGACACATGCTATAAAAAAAAGGAAGCTAAATCCAGCATGAAGTAGAATCTGTAGGTTCTTGTGTTATTCTCTGCCATTTTGTCCACAAAGAATTACATTTACAGAAAATAAATGCATTTCCAAAACAACTAAAATTTTCAATAAAGAAAAAACAGAGTGTTTTATCACTAGGGATAGTAGAATATCACCATGGATAGTCCTTCTTCAAGACTCACAATTTTTGCCATTAATCCTTACGAAGGGAAAGTACTAATATCATGAAAAATGTAGATATGATTTTATAGATTCGCCCTCTATTAGATCATGGCTAGAATTGGCAATCTAGTGCTAATTCAATACAACCGAAAACCAACACCAAGAAGAAAATGAAATCACACCAATTTGCCCTTATAAGAAAATTGGTGTTGATGATGAAAGGGAGGATGATTCTAATTATCTAATGAGTGATGAATATGAATCAAATTGGCTTTCTTTTTCTTTGGCACTAGCCTTTAGTTGTTTTGTAAACATATGCTACTGAACTATCATGAATTTGCAACATAAGTAACATCATGAATTTGCCAAACTAAATTGGAAGGAGGACACTTCTGTCCCTAAAAGTCATTATTATTACTATCTCAACCTTCCTCTAAAATGCATTGAGATTGAGAGTTGTTTGGCTATCAAATATGATAGTCAAGCTTCTTCTCTTTCTTTCCTTAAGTTGTAAATTGAAATCAGAAATGAGAAAATTTAATTTGAAGATGCATAAAATCCATTTTTAATTAGAGATGGATAACAAAAATACATTTCTAAATATTTAATAGTGCTACTTTTAGTCACGCCATATATTTTGTCTTTGAATACATCTCTAAATAGTCAGACATAAATTTAGATATGAATTTTGAGCTATCTCTAAATACTTTTTTTTTTGTAGTAGTTGTTCCATTCCTTTTAGCTTAATGACTTCTTGAAATATATATGCAAATGAAAGAGAGAGACATGATCATTCTATAATAGAAGTTAATGTGAATGCCAATATTAAAATAGAGAATGATGAAGCATCTCGTATTTTGCCTATTAGAAAAACTTCTAATTCCTAATAGAAAAAATTGCTTAGTGAGCCTACATACTTGTAATGCATAGATGATGAAAGGGAGTATGGGTAACCTCTTCTCATATATCCACTTTATATAAGAGGAGACTACGGTGTTACCATTTTCTCACCTCATTCATGACAATCAAATTTCTTTTCAAAAGCTTCAACCGAAGACTTATATTTATAAAATCAATTTAATCACAATACAATCAGGGAAAACACAGCAAAAGTAAATCATACTCTCCTCAAATATATAGTGGACATAATCCACTATCATTCCTATTCCAATTGCATGCACAACACAAAAATAAAACTAAATTTTGGTCCGTGCAACACGGCAGACAGTCAATGCACCGCAACATGTGGCACAGAGCCACACGCTCACCATGTCTGTGTTGTGCACCACGGCAGGTGTCACCATGTGCCGCGGCACGCCTATTCGGATTTCTACTATCCTTTTAACAACAAAAATAATGAACTTCCAACGTGCACCAATTTCTCATACGACATCTGATTGGAGTGATTTAAACGGCTACACAAAGCTTAGCTTGTATACTAACTAATGAGATAGGTTTGGATAGAATCTAATAGTCCGATGAAAAATTTAGACATCCAAGTACAAAAAGTCACTTTTTTTAAAAATTTTTACGTACCCAAGTGCTCAAATGGATCCCTTACTCTTATTAGATCATATTAGGCCTTGAATCAAGTCTTAAAAGGATCTAATATACCTGATTGACCACAATTTATCACAATCACACTCATATATCAAAATTTGATCCTTCTATGGCCAATTTTCACAATTTACTAACTTAACGTACTATGCCATTTCTTGGCATAACATAGCCCACTTGGCTATTTCTCAACTCATATATATGCGATCATATTCACAACACAATCTTAGCCCCCAAATTACTCATTTCATCATAATTTATCCTTTAGCTTAAGATTCACTAACATATAACCTTTGCAACACAAACATACTCAAATCAAAGCCCTTGTCTCAAATAACACAAATATACATAATTAAGCTCGATTTCATAAAAAACTCAATTCAATGCATGCATGCAATCCTATGGCAACTCATATATACTTATATACACAATGATTCAATTTAATTTATTACATAACCTTAAAGTACATAGCTTCTTAACTCAAGCCAGTCTAGACTCTTCCCTTAGCCTAATCACTTCCCGGTCCTGTAAATATGTAACCACAGGGTGAGATAAAAATCTCAGTAACAGAATAACTCACTCCTATTGACTATCACATGCAACAATATGAAAGTAAACATATTATATCATTAAAACCTCATAAAATAGTATTTACATCACATATCACATGTCATTTTCAACTTTTCATCAATCTCAAAGGATTCCGTATTATTTCAAGATATTTCATCATATCACATAAAAGACTAGTATG